>NW_016107467.1:3968524-4074894 GCF_001604975.1 Cebus imitator | reverse complement strand
AGCTTGTTATTTTTGACCAAAGTTCAAAAGGTTTCCAGAACCTTGAATACTGAGGAGAAGTTCAGAAGACTCCTAGTCTGTTTATCCCAATTCACTACCTTACCCTCCAGTCCATTCCCACCTCACAAAAACCATCCAGTTTTAAAAACCTTGAAATTCCATTTTATTAAACTCCCTGCTTCACTGTAAATACAAATTGTGACATTTCCCATCCATTCCTCACATCTCCCACCAATAGGTTTTGAATGAATATGAGGATCACAGATAATTGTATAGGATTCTAGAAACATTTCAGGTGCAGGCCTACCCCTTCTCGTTGCATATCATCCCTCACTGGAACTGTAGAATCAGATCAAACAGAGTTTGAATTTCAGCCTAATAATTTAGTGGGTTTTTTGACTAAAATGTTAGTGTGAACCTCAGTTTTTCACATGTAAACTAAGCATAGTGAGAAAGCACAATTCTCTGAGTTACAGTGATCGGTGATATGAATATTATAGCAAATATTAGTTGAGTGATATAGGAATGTTATAGCAAATTTTATTGTACATTTAGTCTGTGCTTTAAGCACTTAACCAGTATCCTCTGATTTAATCATATAACAACCTACCAGGCAAATACTTCCATTTTATGGATAAGGTAGTTGAGACACAGAAATTTTGAGAAATTTGGTCAAGTTCATGCAGCTAGTAAATGATGGAAGCAAGAACGTGAACCTTAGCAGTTTGTCTCTGGAGCCCTCTCTCTTAGCTGCTTAGCCAAACCACCCGTTAAATCATAATGTATACTGTGAAAATAAGAAATAAACACAGCACTTGGCATGCGGCCAATATGCCTAGTAAATGTTGTATTAGCAGTAGTAGTATGGGAGTAGCAGTGTACATTAGACAGGTATGATGTCCCGATTGTGTGATGTAATGTCATTATTAGCAAATTTACAAAAATTACAAGTGCAGATAGTTCTTTCCTAGTGTTCAAAATAAAGGCCCTACAAAGTGGTCTCTATGACTGACCAGGAAGCAATGACTGGAAAGGAATGTTTACACAGTGTTGTAGATGCCTAATTAACTAAGCATACTGGTCTTTTTCGCAATCAGTCCATTGTGAAAGAGACAGAAGGTCTTTGTTGTCCAGAATGACACATTTCTCCTAAAACTCTAAGACTATTTTATTAATCAGAATGTTCTTTGTGTAAAGACCAAGGATCATTCATTCTAAGAGTTAGATTATGAGTATTGACCTCTAGCTTCCCAAATATTTTCAAATTCTGGGTAGGCCAAAGAAGGGAAGTAAGAATTTACTTCTGCAATCTTTGGGTTTGGAACATAGTAGGCCCACAATATATATCTGTACTATGTATAAATGATACAGGCCAGGGGCATCTTGCTAATTTGACAGTCATTTGCTATTTCTTAAAGAGGTGAATTCCCAGCAAGTATTCTCATTGTTGTTTCTGTAGAGTATGGCTTTCAAAACTAAGTCTACCTTTCTGTTATATGTTTATTTAAAAAGCTACATAGTACTATTCCTACTGAGTTCTTATTTCTACTGGGATGCAGAATAGGAGATCTACAACTCTTCTTTAAAATGAGTCCCTAAGTGTAGGGAAGAGAGCAATAAAGGCCGGGGTTATGAACAATATTATTTACTGTGTGGGCTTTCTTTAAAAGTGCATAAAGAAGTAATTCATATCTCTGATTCATATGACAGTGAGTTTAGTGCTATTTGAATAGAGTACATAAAAAGACTCCTTCAAGTCATTTAACTATTAATTGGTTATCCTTACAGTAAAGTCTAAATGGCAGAGTCAGAACAAAGTACTCAAGGGAGAAAGAAATGTCAAACAAAAAACTCCAAGGCATTTCTGCAAGTCTAAGGCTGTGAGAGTGCAGTCTATCAATACCATCTGTCTTAGATAAGCAGATCACTGGAAGGAAACACACAAGGAAAGGTCATTCTTTCAAAATCAACATTAGCATTTTGCACTACTACTATTTGGCACAGCACATGAATATATTCAAAAGGCATAGCTCGCACAATTGTTTGTGGCTAAGAACAGTGCAAAAATATGTGGCATCATTAAAATCATTCTTTCAACATTCCCTAAGCCAATACAGAGGTGGTGAATGTTCTCTAAGTTCGAAGAGCTATAGAAATCTAAAAGTAAGATATGCAAAAGTAAATACATGTATAAATCAAAAATTTACTATAATTCATGTCTTTGAGAAAACTTGCTCTGCATCAATTATGTGAATAAATCAAAGCTAGATGCAGATGCAGATATATAGATACATGAATGATTTGGAGTAGTGACAAATGCACGTGGAAATGAGGGACAATTTATGATGTCTTATGTACCACATCTCATCACTGTAAGTTTCCAGTAACAAATGAACATTTCATTTCCTTAACATTATTCCTTCTTAAAAGAAAAAATGATAAACAAGAAACATGTCACAAGGATACAAAAAAATAGTTGGCAAAATTCAGAACTATCAGGTACAAATGAGAAATTTTCGGTTAAAGTTAAGTAAGCGCTCCGGCTTTTTTCTTTTCTTCTTCTTCTTTTTTTGTTCTGATTAACTACTCTAAGAGCTGCAACCTCTTAATGTACCTATACCACCCTGGGGATGAGATTGAATTAGCTCTTTTAAATGGCAAGGAGTTCACTTGATAAATCACCAGCAGTCTCAGGGCACTTTTGTGGACAGAAGGTGGGGTCAATGAAGCTGCCCTGCCTGCGATGGAACTTCAGTGCTGGTGCATCTGGATTCATCACTTTGCATAGCACTTGAATTGGTCTTCATGTTTCAAGGCTATTCTGAATACTTTAGGGAAGGATCCTCTTGATATAGCTAAACAAGGTCATTAGGAAGCTGTCATTAAGGATTAATACCTAATTGTAGTTCGCCTAATAGCTGAATGGGAGGAAAGAAACTCCAGAAATCCTAGTGGGGCCAAACTCACAGGTATGTTTTGTTTACTTTGCAGTTATTTCCTTGCAGGATTGAATTAGCTTCCATGTCTTAAACATTAAGAGTTTTAACATTAAAATGCTCATTTCTGTCCTTTCTTCCAAAACTTAGAAAATCTGACAAGACTAGCTCTGCTTTGACACGTGGAAAAATTCTTCCAGAGCTGAGCAGAGCTTTCCTGCTTTAAAATAATCCCGTCTTCAGTGCCCCAGTCCTCACCACTCTCTATTGTCTTACACCTCTCCTGATACCTCATCCTTAGCATTTAAATGTGTGAACTCTGCCCTGTAAATACTAGGTAGATCTAGGCTGTGAATATACTCAAGCTACTAAAAATTCTCAAACTCAATTATTGACTTAAGGAAGTTATTAAGAATATATATTGCTCAATTTCTTTCTATTAAAACATTGAAGATTGAATTATAATCCAGCAATAATTGTACTTCACAATTATTACCTTTTCATTCAAAATGTATTTCTCCTTATAAATACTGATTGAGCTATTTGAGAGCTGGTTGGTAAGTCTGTGGCTTATGTTTCTAAATACTCATTCTATCTTTGTGTTTCAAATATGACAGTTACATTAATAATCAAAGAGCCATACAGTTTTCAAAGCTGGAATGTTTCAATAATATCATTCAGTTCTAGTTCATATATTTTACAAGTAAGATCTTCGCTCAATAGGTTTGTGACTTTTTGAGGTCCCACAAGTAGCGAATATAAAATTTAAAGATGGAATATGATTTCTTAACCTCAGCCCAATGCTTAATTTTAGCAGCAACTGGCCTTATTCTTTTCCATTATGCTTCATAAGGGAAAAAATAATATTATTTTCTGAATTTGAGAAGGCTCTCTCTCCCTTCTTCCTTAATTTTTGTCTTCTCTTTCCTTCTTTCTTCCTTCCCTCCTTTCTTCCATCCCTCTCTTTATTGTTCTCTTCTTCCTTCTTTTTTAAAAAAGACCAAAGAGTTGACTTGGAGGTAAAAAAGTAAATTAGTAAACGTCATGCCAAACAGATCAGGGGCTAGCTTCACTAAGTAGTTTTTATGTAACTTTGATTACACTTGGATTTCACAATCTTGGCTCTTCTTTTTGTGCACGATCAAAGGTGAAACCATGGAGTGTGCCCTTCTGACTAGCTGAGAGGCAGAACTACTTACTATAGCATTATTATAAGGTTTAACAGCATAGGTCATCATTTAGAAGAATCTCATTTATGTCTGCAAAAAATTAAATAAAATTAATTTAATAAACAATAAATAGGGCAGACAGAATGGCTTCTCAAACTGTCCAAGAAATAATAAAAAATAAAAAACAATAGGCTGATTTCTGACAATGTGGTGGCTACAGAGCTGCTGACGCATTGTGGAAAAGTCTGAGAAAAATAATTTCATTTAAAAAGCATTTGGCTTCCCTAATCTTATTTGTTTCTTATTGCTCTCCTCCCTTATTTTATTAGTAATGAGTTTATAGGAAAATAAGAGTTTCTCCTTCCAAGGAAGGCTTTTATGTAGACTTTCTTTCCACTTTTAACTTAAGATTAGTGTTTTAAACAAATTTCCCAAACTATACCCCAGATGTGTCAATTTGGGAGCTTTTTGAAATGATCTACCTGGGTCTTGTTTGGTAAGCTACAGAAGTCTACTAGTGCCTGTGCTTGTATAACTCTGCTCTCATGCTGGTATCAGAATGTGATTTAGGACTTATGAGTGAATCCTCAACCATGACATCATCATAGTCGAAACAAGGTTTGAATAAGGCCCTTTTACCTCTGTAAATAATGAACCTACATTATAGCAAATTTTGTATTTTAGTAGATAGTGATCTCCAGTTGGCCAGTAATATGTAGATGACATAAAATATACAGTCAACATAATTTTAATCTAATGCCTTGATACAGACATATTTCCTTTAGGAATGTAAAGGAAGATGGCCATTTTTTGGTATTTCAAAAATTTACTTATTCATTTTTTGAGACAGAGTCTTGTTCTGTCATCCAGGCTGGAGTGCAGTGGTACCATCTCTACTCACTGCAACCTCTACCTCCTGGGTTCAAGCGATTCTCTTGGCTCAGCCTCCCAAGTAACTGGGATTACAGGTGTGTGCTACCACGACCAGCTAATTTTGTATTTTTAGTAGAGACAGGGTTTCATCATGCTGACCAGGCTGGTCTCAAACTCCTGATTGCAAGTGATCCACCTGCCTCGGCCTCCCAAAGTGCTGAGATTACAAGCATGAGCCACCATGCCTGGCTGATATTTCAAAAATTTACTCATTACATTTTATTTTCTGTGTTTGGTTGCACTGAGGTTGTGTACACTTTCAGTTGTGCTAAAATTTTAGAAAACAGATAAAACATTAGAAAAGTAAGTTAAATGGGCCCCATGACCAGAATTTCTAATTCTGCAGGACCAGCTTGAGACCCCAAAATCTGCATATGTAATTATACCCCAAGTTAGCCTTTTACTTATTATTCAGTTGTTCATTTAATACAATCACTGTGACAAATATAGTACCTCCTTTCATGAAGACTTTTAATACATAAATAAAAAGATACAAAATGTTTGGTAGTAATAAGAACTATGAAAAAGAAAAGAAAGCAGGGTAAAGCAGATAGCAAGGAATGGGGTAGATGAGATAGCAAGCAATGGGATATACAGGAAAGGCCTTCTTGATAAGATGATGCTGATAAGTGGCCCAAGGACCAAACTTTGAAGAAATATATATATTTTTAAAACAGGCCAAGGAAAAATAAAATTGATGCCGAGTTTCTCAGCTGGAACTTGGGGTTAGACATTTCATATATTTTTAAATTTCCAGTTTCTATTTGTGTTTAAGTTTGTTCATATTTCTCTGCATTTCCTACCTCCTGCCCCACCCTGACTATAACACACACACACACACACACACACACACACACACACACACACTAAATATACACATATTTTTATTAGAAAGACATTTGCAGGCCAGACATTGTGGCTCATGCCTGTAATCCCAGCACTTTTGGAGGCTGAGACCGGCAGATCGCTGGAGCCCAGGAGTTCAAAGCCAGACTGAAACATGTTGAAATTCTGTCTCTACAAAAAAATACATGCACGGTGGCCTATGCCTGTAGTCCTAGCTACCCAGGAGGCTGAGGTGGGAGGACCACGTGAGCCCAGCAAGTTCAGGCTGCAGTGAGCCATGATGAAGCCACTGCACTCCAGGTTGGGTGACCGAGGGAGACCCTGTCTTCGGGGGAAAAAAAAGATGCTGGCATATGTTTAAAATAAAGATGTGTGGTAATTATAGTACTTTTCTTTAAAAAAAAAAAAAAAAGAACTTGGTTTAATGATAATGTGATGGAATTGCCAAAAAGTAACTTTAGGGTACAGAAAAAGAAGTATGATATCTAGAACAAGAGATTCAATTGTCTCACTTTCCTTTTTCTCACTGAAGCAACACCTGGAAAATTGTATCCAGGTATAGGTGCTTCTATTTAAAACTGATTCAGACAAGCTGAGCTTATTCAGAGGGAAGGTTGAAGATGGAAGAAGGGACTGACATTATCTCATGGATGGAAAAGTTGAAGGAGTTGAAGATGATTTCTTGAAGAAGAAATGGCTCAAGTGAGACACCAACTCTCTTTTCAAACATGTGAAGGTCATAGAATAGGGTTTCGATTTTAATTTCCATGGTTCCACAGTGCAGAACTGGGGAAAACAAATAAAAATTCCTGAGCGAGAGATCTGCAGCTCCTACAAGCATAACTTCCAAGCTTAGAGTTACGCAACCATGAACTTGGAAGTCCCAAGAGGGAGACACCTTATTAAAGATGTGGAAGTAGATGTTGACCACATATTGTGATGACAACACCCTTCAATATCCAAAAGAGTGGTTGAAGTGAAGGACATCTGAGGTCTTGTTGCTTAAAACAACCTATAACACATGACTCATAATTCTATGATTCATAATAATATGACTGATTTCCCCATAAAACAATATTCTCTCTCAATCTGAGAGGTGTTTCAAACCAGAAGTCATGTTGCTTCTGCCTGGACAGACAGCCATGTGGGAGCAAGTGAACATTTTAAATCAAAGCAATTGGCTGTTAAAAGGGCCCTGCAAATGTTTTCAAGGTTTGCTCCCTCGTTTTGAGGCTGTCCTCTTTCAGCCTTCCAGTGTCACCTCCCATGTGGCCCCACAGTCAAGCAAACACATGCAATCCACAGAACATGCTGCCTCTTCCAGAGTCATTCAAGCTGCAATCTCCAGATTTCATCCTCTCCTTCAAGATGAGAGACAACGTTAACAAAATAAATAAATTCAATAATTTCTTCACCTATTTAAGTGATATGTTTATGATTTTTTGATATCTGTGCATTACTTGCACTTATTTTTAATTGGCTTACTTTTCTATTTAAATTAAAATATCTTAATATATTCTCCACTTCCACAAATGGGAAATCAATACTACTTTACATCAAAAATACATGAATTGAAATAAAAACAATTTTAAATAGACTTGCGGCCCACTGAATCTCTGATTTTGAGATGTGCTCTCCCTTTATGAAAAAGAGAGCTGGGCACAGTGTCTCATGCCTGTAATCGCAGCACTTTGTGAGGCTGAGGCAGTGGATCACCTGAGGTCAGGAATTTGAGACCAGGCTAGCCAACATGGTGAAACCCTGTTTCTGCTAAAAATACAAAATTAGTCCGCCATGGTGGCAGATGCCTATAATCGCAGCTACTTGAGAGGCTAAGGCAGGGGAGTTGCTTGAACCTGGAAGGTGGAGGTTGCCAAGATGGTGCCATTGTACTCCACCCTGGACTACAGATAAAGAAAATATAAAAAAAAAAAAAAAAAAAGGAAGAAAAATAGATAAAATAGATGGTGTTAAAAATCATTTATAAATTAATCATAGCCAAAATCAGCCTTTGACTCTACCTGAAATACTGAAAGAATTAATGGAAAGAGAACTAAAAATAATTTAAAAAAATTGCTCTATGTAAGTCTATTATTTAATTATATCTTAGATTCCCTAAGATCATTTTATATTCTATTATTATCCATCCCATAATCTGGGATGAACTGAACAAAGCTAATGCCTCCATATTTGAGATGACATGAAGCCTTACCCACTAAAGCTACACAGGTACACAGGTGGACAAAACTTTAAGGAATAACTAATTAGAGAACATGAGACACCACGGAAAATCCATGGAGAAGGCATCTTTAATCACTTACATATTAGTTAGACCCTTGAATTGGAATTTCCATGTAAAGACAACCACAGAAATACATAGACTCATGTCTTTGCCCCTAAGCAGCCCCCTTTTGCCTAGATCCCAGGGGTAGTAAAATATTGTTGCCCAATTCAAATGATGCTATCACTCATTCATCCAAAAATATATTTAGCAACTACTGCATGCTAAGAATTGTCCAAGGCACTAGAAATATAACACCAAAAAGATGTATATGAATCCTCCCCTCATTCCCACATTTTATTGGGAATTTTATGGGCCAGAATGACTAATACAATTCTCTAAGGTAGGGGTTTCTCAACCTCAGCATGATTGGCATTTGGAGCAAGATCATGCTTTTTTGCATTCAGTTGTCCTGGTGTTGCAGATCATATAGCAGCATCTTTGGCCTCTACTGATCAGGCACAAGTCTCTCCCTCACTAGTTCTGACAACTAAAAAATGTCTCCAAATGTTACCAAATACTCCCTGCAGGGCAAAATCCCTCCTGGTTGCAAACTACTTCTCTAAGGCCTTCTTCTCTGGTCCAAACCAAAGGTGCTAAGTTGTACAACTCTAGATAATTCTATTCATATTTATTCTATGTTAAGTTACCACTTAGAATGGTGCAATAGCTATACATCGCTCAAAAGGAGAAACTGCTTTACCATGTTATAAGTGAAAAAGGCATGCTATGGTGATACATAGTAATTTGGAGAAATCGTAACATGCCAGAATATAGAATATCTATCAAAGTTGTACTATATTTTTAGATTACATTTATCAGTATTGCTTCACTTTCATGTCTCTTGTTTTTGTCATGCATAAATGTACATGATAAAGATGATTGTCAGGGCAGCAGACATCAGACTACACAGGGCCATATAAGCCACATGTCTTAGTCCTTTTGTGCTGCTATAATAGAATGGCACAGGCTGGATACTTTATGAATAACAGATATTTATGTCTCACAGTTCTGGAGGTTGGGAAGTCTAAGATCAAGGCATCAGCCTCTGGTGAGGGTCTTCTTGATGTTTCCTTCAGAGTGGAGGTAGCCATGCCTCACAGGGTGGAAAGTGGAAAGGCAAGTTAGCTAAATCCTGCATGAAGCCTCAAATAAGGCCTTTATGAGGGCCTTAATCCCTTTCATGAGAGAGAAGCCCTATGACCTAATCACCTCTCAAAGGCCCACCAGTTAATACCATCACATTGACCATTAAGTTTCAACACCTGAATTTTGGAGGGGATGTATTCGAACCATAGCATCACGCATAAATGTGCATGACAAAAAGAAGAAACATGAAAGTGAAGAAAACTCCTTATTTGCTTAGAATGTCTTTAGCTTTAAGCAGAACTCAAAGTGAAGAAGTAAAAGCATTATTGATGAATGCTGTAGATAATTCCAGGTAATTCACTATTCTTTGGGTAATGGGAGCGTGAATTGCAGGAATTTTAGAAAGTTGAAAGTGTGGAAGTAGTAAAGGTAAAACATATCCTCAATCCACAGACACCTTTTTTTTAGACATTGTAATGGACAGATGGTTCACAACCCTAGTTGTCATGCAGGGACGTTGGGTAGACATTAAAAAGAGCAACCACCACCAAAACAAACAAAACAGCTACCTGGGCTCTACCCACTGAGTTAGACTATCTATCTAAGGATCCTTAGATTAAAAATATGCTACAGGCAGTCAAAGGTGAGAACTACATTCTAGGTAGTCAGGAAATACTAGGAAAAAACTATGCAAGAAAATAAAGCTTGAAGCACATATATGATCCATTTAGCTTTGCATTTTTCAGATTTTAGATACCAGCTTGCTTCCACTGAGCATAGATACTTGCCCAAAAGAGAATACGAATCCTTAGTATTTACAGTTTTCCCACACATATAGCAATGTAGTTTAGTGTGTATATATATACACACCCCCACAGGCACACATACAAACGCACCACCAGTTATCAAACAAAAGGTTGTCAACAGCTTATCTGTGCCACTCTGTGACCTAGAAGTTACTGAATTCTAAGTCACTTGAAGGATCTCTAATTGTAAGTCAATATGGCATAGAAATCATAATCACTTAAAATGTCTGGAAAGGTTTTTATGATCACATGAAACGGTAGGAAACCTTTCCTGTTGCTTATGAATCCTAGCAGCTGGGACTCCAGTCTTTTCAGTGAATTAAAAAAAGACTTTTTCACTACAAACAATTGACTAACTGCATAACAGCTCTAGCTCAAAACATCCTTTTGCCAGAATGCAACCACTTTTTGAGACTATAATTATAGTAGGAAACCAGTGAGCAGATTAAGAATGAAAGGGTATATGAATAACATTCTGAAAAGAAAATTAATCTTCCAAGTCTTGAATTCGAACACACATTCATGGAGCAAAAATGGGCCCTAAAATTCAGAACAATTGCAGCTAGAGATGGAGATAGGCAAATCTTGGTATATGAGGAAAGGGTAGGAACAATAGGAAATATAATTCTGGCTTCTTTGCATGATGCTATGGTTTGAATACATCCCCTCCAAAATTCAGGTGTTGAAACTTAATGGTCAATGTGATGGTATTAACTGATGGGCCTTTAAAAGGTGATTACGTCATAGGGCTTCTCTCTCATGAAAGGGATTAAGGCCCTCATAAAGGCCTTATTTGAGGCTTCATGCAGGATTTAGCTAGCTTGCCTTTCCACTTTCCACCCTGTGAGGCATGGCTACCTCCACTCTGAAGGAAACATCAAGAAGACCCTCACCAGAGGCTGATGCCTTGATCTTAGACTTCCCAACCTCCAGAACTGTGAGACATAAATTTCTGTTATTCTTAAACTATCCAGCCTGTGGTATTCTATTATAGCAGCACAAAAGGACTAAGACATGTGGCTTATATGGCCCTGTGTAGTCTGATGTCTGCTGCCCTGACAATCATCCTGTTACCAGCTCCCTGTGTCCCAGATAAAAAGCCTGTCTTTAGGACCCTGAAAATACCTAGCCCTTTCTCAAATCATACTTTGGAGCTACACTTCTCCAAGCTTCAATGGGTATCAGCCTACTTTACCTCCTTAGTCCATGCCACTAGCTGGGGCAGAGATATGTGAAAGTTACCATAGCAGGTTGGTTTCCCTGGGAAGAAGACCTTTGTTTATTAGTGAGAGATCTCAGAACAATTTTTGGGAAATGGGTACCCTACAGGGTGTCTCAAGAAGGAATGATTCTTAGCGTTGTCCTGAGCAGAGCTGATGATGCTGCGCCTTTATGGGCATTAGATGTGAACTTCCCTGAAAGGGGACATGACACTGAACAAAGGAGTACTCTCTTCCACTGAGTCAATCTCTAAAAGGGGGCTGACACTTAAGTGCTAGCTACTGGACACTTCCCAGCAGCTGGGGAAGCAGCTGGTTCTCAAAGGTTGGAGAGAAAATAAGGAGGTCACCAATTTGACTTGAGCTCACTGCCCCTCCATTTTTGCATTCATAACATGGAGATAATACCATCAATTTCAAAAGTTGTATTATAACTAACATGATGGCTAGCTCAGTGTAAGTTTTCCATGGATGTTAAATTTGAGTCTTTTTCTACTCTATTCAGGAAAGGATACAGATACAATTTTAATTTAAGAGCACTTTTTAAAAAGACTGTTACTTCCTTTCTCTTTTTATTCATTTATTCACCCAATATTTACTGAGTACCTAGTAGGTGGTAGAGATTTTCCAATAGCTGAAGAAAGAGTGCTGCAAGTTTTTGTTCAAATAGAGCTTACATTTTAGTAATTGGGAGGAAGAAAATAAACATATAAATAAATAAGTAATAAGATACTATTGAGAGTAATAAGTGTTAACTTGAAGAACAAAGAAATGTGTCTTTTAAGATGTTGTATTATTGGATTACATGAGTGGGTCACAGAAACCCAAATCAAACTAAACATAATTTAAGTTATATAACTTTATTGGCCCACAAACAAGAACTGCAGAAAAGGTAGAGAGGGAACCAACTACAGGGACCCCTGGATCCAGAAACCCAAACACTTCTGAGGCTATCTTGCTTATTCTTGTTTCTTTCTTGGTTATGTACTGGTATAATTCTCTGATACTAGCTCTATCACTTCAGCATCAAATCAATAAATCCATAGGAAAGAACTCTAAAAACCTAACATACATTAACTGTTCCATCCTCTACAACCCTGGTGCTAAGGGAGCATGATTGTTTCATAATAAGACATGCCAGTCCCATGGCCAGGGCAATAAAAGCATTGCTAATAATCTTATTGAGTTTTACCATGTATAAAATATAGCACAATTATAGAAATGTATCTATTAAAAGTAATCTCTGTAAGTACCATTATCTCCTCTTTACTGATGAGAAATTAAGGCTCATAAAGTTTAAGTAACTTGCAAAACACACATTATTAGTAAGTATGGAAGGTCAAATTCAAGCCCACTAAAATCACCTCTTCAAAGCACATGTTACTAACTACTAGATAATTAGGCCATACTAATGTTGCTTTCTATATAGTTTTATTATAACTAGTAACTATAATTATTTAATTGCATTAATTAATCCATGCTAATCAGTCTTCCAACCAAAATGAAAGTGTGGTAACTGGGCATTCACAAATGAAAAGCATATCTACACATAGGCTAACAAAATGGGAAATATTATAAGAAACAAATGGAAGTGTAAATCAAAATAAAATACAATTTAATGCTGTAATCACTGAGGACAATCAGACCATGAGGCATTTAACCAGATTTAAGTCATGTCAGGGGCTTGTGCTTTTCCATTTGTTTTGGTAGGTTCTATCTTACCTTGGAAAATCTGCAAGGCAATGTGAAATAAGAAGTTAGGCTATATGAGATCTAATTTTCACTAAATAAATACATAATTGAACTTGAATAAGTCAATGCCCCACTTTTCTGACCTGTAAACTAAGGACAATAACACCTGGGCTACCGATTTAACAAATTCAATACGTATTTCCTAAGGTAAAAATAAAGGTAAGTATGAAAGCACTTACGAGTATTTATCATACAAAATATTAGGGTAAGGTTTAAAAATACCAATAGAAAAAATAAATATCTATCTGGATGCTTTCTTAATCTGTGGCTCTACAAAGAAAGATTAAATGTTTAACATAAATATATCAAACGCAGGCTTTGTAAACCTAAAACAATAGTTATTTAAATGAAATATAAATAGAGCCAAGAGGAGGCTCCAATCAAACTAAGTATTTTTGTGTTTAAATAAGTAACAAGGAGTTAAAAAATAGTTTTCCCTTTTCTAGATTTAGAAATGTAAAAAAAAAAATTACTTTGGCCATAAGAATCTTATAAATATTCTTCTATATTTTATAAGAAACACGCAACACAATTTTCTGGTGGTCTCTAAGACTGTGGTGATTTGAAAGTTTAACCTGATGATTGGTTTATTGTTTGATTTTTTCAGTCCTTATATTTCAATTTTCAACTCAGCTTGCTATTTTTAGTTGAAAAACTGAATTTGTTTTAAACAGGACTGTAAAAATTACAAAAAGAATGATTTGAGAAACCAGCCATAATGGGAAATTAAACATCCCACTGAAACAGTTTAAAGGTTTTTTAGTAGAAGAAATATGTGCTATAAAATTTAATCTAAGATAATAGAAACTAAATATGGATTAAAGAAATATAAGTAAAGTTGCTAAAGGGTAGAGCTACGTTTCTTTTAAAAAGTCTGTTTTCCAGAAACAATACTTTTTCTAACTTTCCAGGATATAGGCTTCTCATGATATCTGGACTGAAATTTCAGTTTTATATTTGCTTGGAAAATGGAGCTGGAAAATATCTTGAAACCATTTAATCTAGAAATCCCCATTTTAAGTGTGAAGTTGAAACTTAAAGAGAGAAAATGGTTTGCATAAAATCACATTGCAAATCAGTGCTATGATGATGATGATGATGATGATGATGATGATGATATTGATACCAAGCCTTACTTGAGATAATTATCTGAGATAAGTATTATGAGCCCACTTTACAGATCAGCAGCCTTGGGTTCAGAGATTCCAAAATCTTTAGCTGAAAAGTTTCTGAGTTAAAGCTGGAACTCAGATTTTTCTGGAACTAAAATCCATTCTCAGTAAGTTATCTACAATACTGTCTGTCCTCTGCCTGATAGCTGGATTAATTTTTCACCTCCCACTACGGATGGTTTCCACATCTATCTCAAGAAAAATGAAAGCATTCTAATAAAGTTTCCAATCAAATGGATCCTTCTAGTCTTACTTTCTGGTTTAGTTTACTTCTCATCTCTGATTAGGCATCAGTTACTCAGAGAAGCCTTCTCTGATCACCACAGGTCAAATCGCCATTTAACTCTCCATTCTAGCACTCATTAGAGCAGCAATTTTACATTTGCTTGCATTAAAACTTGAATAACATGTGTCTTCTCTTATAATATTATAAGCTTCACGAGGATAAGAGCTGCCTCTCTTCATTTGCTACTATATCCTCGACCCTGTGGCTCTTAACAATCACACAAAAATAATTATTGAGTAAATGCCTTTGAAAATGCTTAATTCCTACAAACTAATAAAGCACCCTATAATTAGACAACTAGAAAGACATTTCATGAGATGATTATTTTTACTTTCACTGTCATTTTACACATGGCACAGGTTTAAAATGTCATAAAATATACAAAGCATACAATATACAAACATAAAGATTATAATAAACAGGAACTGAAAGAGATCAGAATATGCCACCTCAAAATATGCTACTTTGGCATATGGATTACTTTGAGTTTAAGTAAACAGTCAGCAAGCAGCAAATACAGAAAGAGCTCTTTGCCTCTCCACTATATGCCTAAAAACAGGACATACATGTCCTTTTGTGAGGGTCTTCCACCTTCCCACTGCTCTACGAGGAGCACAACCACTATCACTGGAGATAGAAACTCAGCACTGAGATGGATCTGCACAAACAAATCTTATTAAAAATAATCCCAATCTTCCACTAGTTTTGCCCATATACTAAACTTCGCAACTAAACCTAAACCTCTTTTCTTTTGTTTCCACTTCTATGCAATTTATCAACCTTTGTTAAAATGGTATACAAACTTGGTCTAATTGCTTTTTTTTGAGTTTTCACTTTTTACTATGACATCCTCTCTGCATGTAAAAATTAAATTACTAACAACAAATAAAATTTGTGTCCTGTCATCCCAGCACTTTGGAGACTGAGGCAGGAGAATTGCTTAAGCTCAGGAGTTCAAGGTCAGCCTGGGCAACATAGTGAGACCCCATCTCTATGACTACAAAAAATTAGCCAGGTGGGCTGATGCATGCATATAGTCCCAGCTGCTCAAGAGGCTGAGGCAGGAGAATCACTTGAGCCTGGGAGATCAAGGCTGCAATAAGCTGTTATTGCACCACTATACTCCAACCTGGGTGACAAAGTAAGACCCTGTCTCAAAAAAAAAAAAAAAAAAAAAAAAAAAAAAAAAAAAGAATAGAGAAAAGAATTTTTTTCCTCCCTACATAATATTCATACACAGTTAGGGAGCTGGCTATAGTCACAGTATGTACTGAAACAACAAAAATTACATAAGGCTTGATATAACCAGTTAACAGGAAGTTAACATTTAGTATGCTACCATGGACCAAAGTCTGTGACCAACTTAAATTCAATAGGCCATAGTCTCTCAAATATACAATTATTTATTTGCTGTTTACAGTTGTGAAGAGAATCTTAATGTATGCATTTGAAGGGCTACAAATAAAAGGAAGCAACTGTAACAAAAGATACTTCTTAATAATCCCTGTTTGCAAACAAGTTACTTAAGTCAACAGTGCCAGTTTCTCATTCTTTCGAAGGTAGAACTCAAACAGTCCATAATAAAATTCATTTTCATTTTTCTAATAATGCTTGCTATCCTTAAGAAAGGAAGTTATATTGCATAGGGTTCTTAGTGAGCTTTGATGTGTTTCTTCTTCTTCTTTCCCCTCTCTTCTCTCTATTTTTTTCCCCTCTTTTAGGGTGGGGATGTTGTGGCAAATGTGAAGTCACTAATCTTTGATCTTTGTGCATAAGGCTTCCTTCCACTGCGAATCAATTATGACAGGCTAAATTAGCCTTTGATCGGAGGCTTTGATTTACTTTTTAATTCCCTGCTTCATCACTAGGCTCTGAGATGTGTCTGCTCTTTGCCCTCTTCAGTTGTGTTGGTGATAATAGTGATATATTTTAATGGTTTGCTTCCTTTCCAAGGCCTCAAATATCTGCACACGTGTGCAGTTCAATAAAATCCACTGTTTGGAAGAGATGTCTGTGATTTGTGTCAATGTTTTACATGGTATTTTTCTCCAACATGAATTGCCTTAGGGAAAAAATAGCATTTTCTTGAGGAAACACCATTTTCTCCTTTCATTGGATTTTGCTCTAAGTTATTTGTTTGGTTGTGCTACATATTTTCATGGATATTTTATGTGTGCGATCTGTTATGTTGCTACTTTAGCAGTCCTTTTAAATGTCAGTATAAGATTAAAAATATCTTCTTATTAAAGAGATCACCCAAGTTTTTCAGGGTTTCAGTATTTTTTTCTTTAATAATGTAATGGTCATTATAGTCTGTCTTTTCTCTGCAATGCAATAGCAACTGAGCAACTGTTTTCCTTTTGATGAAAGAAATTTGCCTTCTGAATTTGCAAAAAAAGAAATAAAAACTTAAAAAAAGGCTATGAAGACTGAGCTTGAACCTATTAAAATCTTAAAAAACAAAAACAAAGAGGGAAAGAGGAAACTTTTAGAAGTAATAAATACATTTATCACCTTGATTGCAGTGACAGTTTCATGAGTCATGTCTGAACTCATCAAATTGTTCACATTAAATATGTCCTTGGTGTATCAATTATACCTCAATAAAATTATTAAGAAAAACTGATAGGCTGACAGTAACAACAAAAACCTGCAAAATGATCACAGACCTATGCTTTAAAATGTAATTCTTCATGTAGTGCTCATTCTATAATCTTTTGATTTTGAGATATCATTTTCCTAGTGACTTTAAATGTACCTGTAGCATTATAATGATCTATTTGTATACCTCAGCTTCCTTTTAGATTCCTTGATGAATTTCCCTGTCTTGGAAATCACATTTATTTGTGTACATGATTTGAGTAAAAGACTCCAATTGAAACGAATGTACTTTTGGCACCTCAATACCAAAATTATGCATGCAACTTGGAGGTAATCCAAAGAACAGCTGAGAGAGGATGAAGGGAATGGGGTGTTTGGCTAAGGAAGAAATGTGAGGCTTCTGAATGTCCCTAGCGTGGGTGAACAACAATAAAGGAACATAACAGCCCATAAATATTTAAAAGGTATAGACATAAAATATGGATAGGAATGATTAATTCTGGGACAAGGACATGGAGCTCGTTCTGATGTAATCATATCCTCATATCATGGGAAATAAAAAAAAAGGATATGGGTTAGCATCATTGTTTTGGAGCACACGACTTCGATTATTTGTGGACAATATTCCAGAATCCAATGGAAACTTTTATCATCTCTGAATGCATCCAAAGAGATATTGAAAACCTATGCATATTTTTTTTTTATTAAACAGAAGTGAAATTCTTGCCCAGGGTCCCTCTTCACTAGGCGGTGATATCAGAGATCTGATAGTTAAGAGAACATTAAGACTCATCAGTAGCCATGTTTAAGTGTAAATGGAAACTCTTAGCAGACTGCCAAGATAACAGGATCCAGAGAAGCAATCTCGAACTTTTCTGCATACAAAGTGTCCAAGAAGTGATCTATCAGGAAAGTCTTTCCCTCCCTGTGTTCCTCTCTTTCTTCTTCTTTCTCCACAGCTCTACACTTAGAAAGCATCTAATATGCCTCAGATTGTGTTCTCAGAGGTAATGATGCAAATAAAAATTTGACTTGAACTCTGCCCTCAAAGATGTGTTCATGAGACCAATGTATAAGGAATTAATTTCAACTGAGCATGAAGCATGTAAACGGAGCTAGAAGGAGAGAGACAGGATTAGTTAAGCAAGTTGCATTTGTGCAGTATGTGCAGCTCCTTGTCCTGAAAACACTTAAAAATAAGGAGTTGGTTAATCGTGTCCTCCTCAGGGTACAGGGGCCAAGCCCTGATGTAGCTAAGCATTTGAGTGGTCTCTGACAGTAGACTTGAGTGTCACTGGAAAATAATCAATATCTTTATTAAAACTTCATAGACCACTAAGAGAAGGCAGCTATAATGCCTCATCGAATAGAACTTTACTAAGACTTAACTGAAAATACTATTCTTCTTCTTTACTACCAGGACATGTAGCCTAGTTTTGGACATGAAAGAAGTCATCCAAATCCATAAATCAGTAGGAGAAGCAGTGTGTACAGATAAGTACCATCAAGTAGTATCTCAGCACATGACCCAAGGTGACCACACAGCACATGTTAAATCATGATCTTCTGCAGCAAAAATGTAGTCTGTCATTCAACTACTTAGGCCTTCTGTTAAGATGCATGGATAATGTCACTTTGGGATACATTACACATAGATATAGCAATAATTGAAATGTATATATAAACCTATATTTATCTGATAGGCACAAACATTCTCATGAAATCTATTAACACTTAAACTGTTCATTGTTTTCTAAATTCAGATAAATTTGGGTGTTTAAAAACATAAAAATAAAATTAGTATTCATATGTTGTAATCTAATCAGAGCTTGAAGATTATTTTACTCCATTATTTTTAAATTCTTGAGAGGCTGTGTATTGTGGAGGGAAATCTCCAAACAAGGGATTATCAAAATAAAATTAATGATTTAGTAAATGCATATTTGTGTGTGGGTGTTTTATGACTATGATATCACAAACTCTTCCTGGAATCTGCATGGCTGATTTCCCAAGTACAATGAAAACGGGTAGTTAAGGAAACTTATTTTGTAGAATTAAATAATGATTTGATTAATCACCAAGAGGAACATTAAGAAATAAACATAATTCAATAAAATTACAAGAAAGAATGCATGGTTATGAGCAAGAAGGGTGTTTTGCAGGTTACCATCCATTTTCATGATGTCAAGAGACACAATTATTAACACATCATCATGACACAACCACAATTAAGGTTCCTCACGGTAGTATGATAATCTCTTTTTTAAAATTTAATACCCTAGATATTGTATTTCATTTTTTACCATCTCAGAAGATTTACCTATGTTTCTTATGAACTAGAAATTCATTTAAAGTGAAATTGTCAAAGTGTTTTAATGCAATAAATGTATCCCACACAATCATCATTAAAGGAATTGAATAATCAGGCTTTGGGAATAGTTTTCTCTAAGGATATTAGAATATACTTCAAATTGTTTTTATCTTACAAGAGACTTGCAGATGCCCTGGGATTAGAAAACCTGTATGGAGACCCCTTTTGGAGAAAGTTCCAAAGTGAAGATCAAAAAATAGTAGAGGGCAAAACCACTCCAGTGGATAACAGAACTGATGTTTTCCAAAGCACACACGCAGTTTTCTCATAGACTTAGTCTTAGTATAGGCCCCACTCATTTAGAAGGCTGCTGGGGGTTACCAGGAACCAAGTGTGCTAACAATGACTCATAAAGACAAGATGCTCTATTTCTTTCCTCATTGTCGTCATTATTTTATGTTTATATTAAGGTCCCATTTGCAATAAATGCATAGAAAAAATTCTTCATGCACCAAATAATATTAATTCTTCTGGAGTGCATAATCTCTTGGTGACATAATGTGCTCTTGAGAAAGTAAGAAAATCACTCTTTCATTGTTGAGAAAAAAATTACTCCTGTTGTTTTTCCTCCAATCATTGTTTCTTTAAAAACAAATTGTGATACTAATTATTGACACTTACTGAACCAAACAAAATGCTATGGACCAAATCCAGTGCTAATATGCATTATTGTAATAATCTAATTTAAGCTGCACCTGTAGGCAGTTATAACTATTATTCCAGTTTTATGATTTAGAAAATGGAGCATCAAAATAGCTAAATAGCTTACCTAGAGCTACATCACTGTGTGTTTGGCACTCCCTCCAATGTGGACTTTTCTCATTGTTCCAAACTCTTTGAAATTAGTTATAATTCAGCTTGGTGTTGCACAAAGAATTTGAAAAAACTCCAATCAAGCATTCAGGTCAGATGTCAAATGGATTCAAATTCAAGGAACAGTGACTGAACCTGAAAGTACAGGTTTTCTTACTGAAACTTCAAGCCTCCTTAGAAGCCAACCTTCTCAAATCCCAGTGGTGAATCTAATTTTTCCATTAAAAACGACATTTTGATAAATATTATAAATACGCCACTTTCAAATATGCTAACAGGTCAGCCAACAAGAAAATAACTTTAAGGTAAGGGTTTTGTGCTTCCGAAAATAAGCCAGCAGTTTAATGGAACTCCAAAAACGAAAAATCTTTACTGTATGATATATCTGATTCATATCTACACTAAGCCTGTAGTGAAGACAAAAGTTCTGCAATAGCTCCTTATCATTTCCCTGTGTGACTCCCGCACTATGTACTGTGATAATTAAATACAATAAAAAATGCATGAAACAACTGATTAAGGAAAATATTCTTACCAGTAAATTAAGTTCCCTTTAGTTCCACTATGATTTTTTTTTTTTGCAGTATTAAGACAGGATTATTGTTTGCAGTTTACAGCACCTAGGAATAGATTACAAAGTTGTAATTTTGGAAATAATTCTTATCTAAGGAATCACCTTTAAATTAATTTTTACCTTTTCTCTTTAAATAAAAACGGATTTAATTTTTCTTTTTCCCCACACCCCTCAAAAATTTCCACTCAAATATCTAAGCAATAGTATTGCTCTGTTGCTAAAAAAGGGATCCTGTGAATTTCTGTCAAGGAACAAAAGAAGCAGAGAGGGCAGGCATGCAAAAAGCAGCCACATACATAATTACACTTCTCAATGAAAAAGTTATTGATGTGTAGTCTTTGATCAATTCACATATTTTGCAACAGACCACAATTGTAAGTATTTCTACATAGCAGTTCTCCTGACCTGTTTGACACAATAGCTACTTGCATCTGTCTGATGCCGTGACTAATCTGTCAAAATACAATGATATAAACCAAAACGAGGAGAGTTTTGTTAGGAAGCATTCAAAGATCAGACCTCTGAACTACAGAGTGAACATAAGCCTTCAACTCAAGAGGCATCTCTCACCTGGGTTTATCAAGCCTCCTATCCCTTAAAACATCAACATATGAAATGAGGGGACTAATTTAACCAATACATATAATCCTTCTACTGTTCATTCCCAGGTGTCTCAAGGATTGGCTCCTAATCTCTAAAAGATTGCTTAAGCTTGATTTTGAATGCTATCTCATGAACACGTTTTTGAAAAACTAAGATTTTCTATTAGGCATCAGAACAATCAGAATAAGTCAAAAATTTTTGCATACCAGCCCTCATAATTTAATGAGTGAACATCATTCAGAAGAGCTAAATTCCATGCAATAATTCTAACTCATTCTGGTAGAAATTACTAATTAAGGAGATTTATAAAGCTATATCTTTGGCCCTAAGGAAAGGAAGAATGGCTGAAAAATTCAAACAACTCATTTCCACTCTCTGTATTATTTGACAATCTCTTTGGCCTTATTCCAAAAGCTGTTGCCAAGAAATTATAAACAGATTGCATTGCCTCCGGAGAGAATCTCACACCAATACACTGAGAAGAATTCCACTCTGGCAAGTATAAGAAAAGTCCTCACTGCTTTCCAATTGACCAAGTGACACACTGCACAGACTGTGCCCTTAATACCTTTGTTTAGTAACTTCATTTCAACCCTATAAGGCCTACTTCTGACATCATTATTATTACAAACAGAAATGTGGGTGGATGATCAACAGGCACGAAACTGCATTTAATGTGGCTTCTAATCAATGGGTCCATGGTACACATTGTTCTAATGTAATTGTATTCACTGACTTCTACAGGCTAATAGCAGTTGTTTACCTAAGTAGAAGAATACAGAACCTGGCTACCACTTTGTGTGTCCAGCATCTTATGTGTGTTACAACAGTCTCTCAGTGGGGAAAAGAAATAATGCAATAGTTACACATCTTGACTCGAAATGAGATTTGCTCACCCTGCTGTTCCATTTGCTGAGATTAAAGTTAAATGACCTAATCTAGAATGTTCTTTATTCCAGTGATGAAGAATGTCACGCACTCAGGGTATCTTTCAACCATAGTACCACCTTTATTGTTCTAACATTAGATCTGTCTAAGGCATCTCTTCAAAATCCATCATGTCATAAAGCCACCTCAGGCGGCTCTTCCCAGTGGGTCCCCATTTCTTACCACTGTCAAAGACACTCATGACAACAGAGGTCAGCACTTGTGCTGAATTATCCACCACACTCTCACTTAGGACTTTCAAGACAGTTGTTTGGCATCAGGCATGGAAACTGTAGATATGATCAAACTTATTTGTATGCTCACAGCAGCAGCCTGTGCCTGCAGAGCTCTCATCTGCTTCCTTTAACTTTGGTTCAGAAGGCACTCACATTAATCATGTATGTACGTTCCTTGCTCCTACTCTAATCTCTCTCTCTCTCTCTCTCTCTCTCTCTCTCGCTGTGTGTGTATATATGTGTGTGTGTTTTCTTAGAGGTTATTGTAAATGAAGAATTATCTCTGTATTATTAGGTTTCCTTTCATTCCTTCATGTTGTAGGTGCATGATCTCTGGAAATAGGCACACAGACCATCCTTGAGAATGCAACAAGAAATATTGAAACATATATACATATACATATATGTATATGCATACCATACTTATGATTTTCATGTTATTTTTAAACATTTCTCAAGTTTTACTGCTTTCTTATGATAAATTTTTGCACACTAGTATATCTGTACAATTTAGGATATACATAGAGTGGAGGGATAGGCTCAAACATTATTAGATAAGTGTATATTCACAGTACACTACTGTAATATAAGAAGAATCTTTCTTTTGTTTTTATTTATTAACATGACATATAATCCTCTGACTTTATTTACTCTAGAAGCATTTACCCCTTCTCTCACCACCATTGACATAGATACTAATGTCTTATTCTCTATTATTGGTGACAAGTTTTGTTTTTTTCAAAGTCTTTTAGTTTCTTTTACTTAAGAGATACAAGTAAATATACACACCTTTAAATGTAAAACAAGAATGGATAGGAATATTAAAAAAAAGTAATTTAAGGCAAAATGAACCTATGGGTCCTAATTGGTTGATTGCTTTGTTACTAAAATTTAAAAATTATGACTGAAAGAAAATATAGTATAGGCACAACAAACCAGTTAAACTCTACTGACTTTAGGCAAAGCAAAAAAACTACAGAGAGGAAGTATCTTAGAAGGGGAAATAGAACTTGCTCAAGATATAGTAAAAACTGGGTTAGGAGGGTCTACTTGGCAAACAACCTACCCATGGCTAGTGTAAAATGGGAGCTCCAAACAAGTGGAAGTCAGGGTCAAATGTTTTCTGAATGTGAGCATGTTGGGATTCTGAAGTTATCTAGTGTTTGAAAATAGTACTTTTCACACAACATAGCCTCTAAAGCAAACCTATGACTTCATTAGACACTCAGCAAGAGAAATGGTGATCTCTTGCGATGCTGGAAGAAAAGTTGGCTTCACAAGACTTATTTTGAGATATGTCATTTTACAACATGACTCCTTTCTAAGATATTTTTAAGGTAAATTTCTCCTTATCCACTGATTTTACAACAAATCATAAGTAAATTGAAACTCCATATTTTTAAAGTAAGTTTCTTCTTATCCACGGAATTGGCAACAAATCATAAGTAAATTGAAGCTAATGACCTTTTGGCTATAATAAATATTCCTGCTTCCTCTGTATTTAAAAAAGGAGTCTTGAGTTCCATAAGGGCATATATTAGTTATACCAATGTCACTGCCTGGCACCATAATAAAATTTAATATATATTCTTTGGATAAGGCCATAGTCACCAAAACAGCATGGAACTCATATAAAACTAGGCACATAGACCAATCGAACAGTATGTAGCTTTAATTAATTATGTGCATTAAAGCTACACATATCAGTTAAATATATATATATATATATATACACATATATATATACATACATATATACATATATATATATATACTGTTTACATGAATTACAGAATTAATACATTAAAGCTACACATATCAGTTAATAGCAATATTTTATAGTTCCTTCACCTTACAGTCACAGGTGTGGGTGTCATAGTCTCATAGAGCAGGAGGGAGCACGTAGCACAGAAAAAAAGAGAAAGATGGGTTGGAAATACAGCAAGTGTTCACCTACTTGCTGTGTGATCTTAAGCCAATTACGTAGCCTTGTAGAACTCCAATTGTCTCACTGGTATATGAGGGATAATACTATCTGTTTTGCAGCATGGTTTTAAGGAACAGGACTAACATGCAAAAGTTGCTTAGCACAGGGCAGAGATCTAGCCAGTATTCTGTGAAAAGCAAGGGGCAGCTACAGTAGCAGCAGCCACATCATTGGCCTGAGATATGATGTTCAGTGAAGCTGGGAGAGACACTTGAGATGAGTCTCTAGGTTCCCCCTTTTTGAAAGTCCCCATTGAAACTCGGCCATCAGGAGGAAATCACACAGTACCCCACATGGTAGCATATGAACCTTAACAGCTGCTGTGTAAGCTGCATGTGAGACTAACGCAGCTACATGCCTTAGTCTCACAAGACAGAAAGGGTTTCTTTACAATATTTTATGCCAGCTTGTGAGTTTCTTAAGTCCAGGTCGGGGGCGGGGGGAAGGTCTCATTAATTTTTGCCTTCCTAGTACTCAAGCACAATGGCTGTCAGATTGCCAAATATTGGTTGCTTAATATACATACATTAACAAAAAATGCCTATTCTACATGTATGTGTGTGCATTTGAGATCAAAACTGGCTATTTCTTTCATTTTTTAAAAAAATGCATCTAACATCAATGGGTCTTTAAATACCGGACATTTTCGAGTGATTTTTTAAAATTGCTAAAAAAGCTGAGAGCACCTCAGCTTTTAGTCAATATTTAGTTCAACATTCTTAAGAAACTGGGATTGAAAATACCTATTTTTTGGTCATCAGCTAACCTTTGCTTGACAGGAACCAGGTCTTGATTCAAATCACAGAGGCCCAGAACCTCAAAATGTGTGCTAAAATGCGCAATACAAATTTGAATGACAATATCTTTTAAAAAGGAAAATGATACATGAAGCACATAATATTCCCTAGGTTATAAGCTACTAGTACTGCAAAAATGAACACACAAACAGAAATTCTTCAATGTGTCTAACATAAAATGATGTACAATAAAGGAAGAACTAGAAAAAACACAGTAAGCTATAAATGTTTGCGTTTGAAAATTATCAGCAAAACCTTATATGGGCAACATGAAAATGTTCAATTTTTTTCTAAGAATACTTTTGAAAGAGCATTCTAAATGAAAATAGACCCTATTTCTGATGACTAGTTTTAGCATTTCTTTACTAAAACACAGATATTGACTCTTTACTAAACATCATATGTGATTTTTCTAATATCAGTTGAAGACATACTATGTGCCCACTGTCATATTTAACAATTTATGTATAATTTCATGTAATGCAAGTACCTCTAATTTGAATACCACTGACCTTAATTTTACAGAATATTGAATGAATTCAAATAGGTTAGGTACCAGTTATAAAGTTACAGTGATAATAAATGTCAGCACCAAGATATGAACCCAATTCACGTAACCTCAAAGCCTGTGCCTGTATCTATACTAGACCCTACTTCTTATTGCATCATTCATCTAAAGTATCTTGAGTATCTTTGAGAAAAGAACTCCATACTGATTATACCTTAGTGTTTTACAATTTTTAAGATATACTCAAATCTAAAGGAGGCTGCATTAGTCTGTTTTCACAGTGCTACAAAGAACTCCCTGATACTGGGTAATTTACAAAGAAAAGAGGTTTTCACAGTTCCACATGGCTTGGGAAGTCTCAGGAAACTTACGATCATGGCAGAAGGAGAAGGTGAAGCAATGCAAGTCTTAAATGGTAGCATCAGAGACAGAGAGTGAGTGGAGAGCTTCCATACACTTTTAAACCATCAGATCTTATGAGACCTCACTCACTATCATGAGAACAGCATGGGGGAAATCACCTCCATGATCCAGTTATATCCCACCAGGTCCCTCCCTCAACACATGGGGATTACAGTTTGAGATGAGATTTGGGTGAGAACACAGAGCCAAACCATGTCAGAGGCCAACAGCCTAATAGAGAGATATCAGCAAAGAATGGTCCAAGGCAAGTCAGAGGAATGAGTTTGATTCCTACCTATATCAGTAACACTACCTATTAATGACCTGTTTCTTAAGTAACTGGGGCTTCAGGATCCTTAACCACAACAGGAGATTGTTAACCAAATGCTATTTACAAGGTTTATTTTCCCTTAAAAGTTTATGATTATTTTTAAAAACTTTCTAATAATGGGACTGAAGGAGGTACAGAGAAGAACACTACATTATTTAAGAAGCTGAGGCCATGGGACTCACACAGAGGAAGGTTAAAAACATTAGAAATCTTTAGTATGGAAAAATAAATATACAGAACAGACATACTGAAATAAATAACATGTTAAAGACACAGAAAATGTGACTGTAATTATGTTTTCTATATCCTTGGGCTGTTACAACTTGGAAGACAGGAGATGCTCCAGAAATAAATTGAGGGCAAATCACACACAATACAGTTATATTACTATAATAGGTCATATATGTTAAAGAAATAAATCGCTTCCAAAAAATGTGAGACATATTCTTGGCCAGTGCAGGCATAGTTTATTAATAGAAATGAGGGTATGCATTTCATTGCTACTGTCCAAGAACATCATGGAGGACCAAGACACATTCTCAAGAACACTTCCCTTCCCTATAGAAGATTAATCTATAAGGACTTGGGGCTGATTGATGATATCAATAACATTCAGGCACTTTGGGATTTTGATTCAGCTCCAGCATGTACCACACAACAGGCTATCGATAAATATTATCTTGAATGAATGAATAAGCTCTGCTACTTACTAGCTATGTGACTTTGGGAAAGTTACTTAATGTCTCTTTGCTTTCTGCAGTCAAATGCGGATATGACAAAGTCACATAGCTAGTAAGTGGCAGAGCTTATTCATTCATTCATTCAAGATTATATTTATCGATGGCCTGTTGTGGGATACATTTATGCAGGGCTAACTATAGGCCAGGCACTGTTCTAAGTGCTTTACATTTTATTAGCTTGCTTTATCCTTACAACCCCATGAGGTAGATAGTGTTTTACTTTTTTTTTTTTTAATGTCCTCATTTAACAATGACAAAACTAAGGCATAATGATGTTACATATTGCCTAAGCTCACATGACCATTTCTCCAGGATGGAGCTTTATCATTTTGATAGCCTTAAATATTGCTGTAGTATTACTGCACCATCAGTACATGTTTAAGCAAACTTTTCTTCTTTATTACTGCAAGCTTGGTGACACAAATATTTCTAATAATGTTTAAAGAGCAGAATTATAAATCATTAAGTCACACTGAAATATGTATGAAAACTGCCTGGAAGTTTTTCGGGATTATTTAGCTATGAAAAAATGTTAACATCACTATTATGAGGCTTTTCTGTCCAAAAGCATTGTACAAAGTGTCTTTGTTTATTCATCCAAGAATGTATTACTTGTCTACTCTGTGTCTCGGACTGCGCTCGAGGCACACCTATGAATGGGGAGACCTGTGTCCCCAAAATAGGAACTTATCTAAATACATCCAATCTCAGGATAATACTCTGTTTCCTGCTTGGAAACATACATGTATACATAATAAAATGGACATCATCTGTAAAATAATATTTTAGTGTATTTTTCCCCAGTTGATAATATTCAATCAGTGCTAAAGCTGCACTTATATATACACACACAGATATATGTATGAATACATTACATATACAAAAATCATATGCTATGTATCTCTACATAACATTATAAGCATTTTTACTTCTTTAAATATTCTAACACAGCTTTTTATGTTCATTTGCTTGGACAAGTATTCACAGATCTAGAAATCAAACTTAAGTTTGGATTAAACATATTAATATATTCTCAAATATCAATGGAAAAATCTTTACTGAACATAATTGATAACAGTAAAATTTTTGTAATAACCTGAGTGCTCAATAGAGAAATAACTAAAGACACAGAATATAGTTATGCATTACAAAAATTATAATTTTTAAGTTATGTTTTCAAAGAATATTGAATGCTGAGGCTTTGTATAATATTAGCCAAAACAAAGTGGTACAAAATTTTATATAGGGTGTGAGCTTAATTTTGCTCATACAAAAAATACTATGCATCAATATCTAAATGATAAATAACATCAAAAAGAAAAGATCAAATCGCTACCATTGTTTATGACAGGAAAGAGGTAAGGGGATTGAAGGTGACCTAATTTAATAGATACATTTTTAATGATCATGCATTAGATTTTTTGGCATGAAAATAAACATGCTAAAAATAACAACACTATTTTCTGCAAAGCCACTTGGTTATTTGGTTAGGTGAGTAGCCCAGTTTAGCAAGCTACAAAGGAAAAAATGGCATTCCTGTGGGTTTTGGGGGCTGGTATACAATAGCAAGAGAGGCAACTCAGAAGCCTAAATGAGCAGGGCATAGTCAAGAAGATACATGAAGTTTGGGAGGCTGAAGATGAGGTATAGGAGGGCAGGCAATTGATAATAAAAAGAGATGAGGCTGACAAGTTGGATTGCACAGACAATGTGAAGAGCCCTAGGTGTCATGCTCAGACAATTAAACTTTATCTTGTAAAAGAAGACCATTGTGGATTTGTAGTAGGAAATGACAAGATCAGATTTATCTGTCAGGAAGATAACTCCAGTTTGGTATCTTTGTTTTCTCAGATGCCTTTAAGGTTTCAAGGATGCTGGATGTATTGACTGATTAACAGAGAAAAAAAAAAAAGGAGAAAATAAAGGACCAAACTGATTTTGCCAGAAAGAGCTTGAGTCCAGCCCTAACCTTAAGAGAACAAGTTTTCTGGTTTCTTTTAGAAAAAGGTCTTCAAGTAGAGAAGGGAGTGGAGTACCAAAATTCTAGACTATAATGTAAACTTAAATGAACAGAACAGCACCATCTCAGGTACTTACTAGCTAGCTATTTAGCCTTAAGTATGCCAAAAATCACCCTCAACGTCTCTTTCTTCATTTTTTTTAAACTGGAGCTAACAACCCCTGATTCATTTCACTCACAGGGTGGCAATAAGAATATATAAATGGTAAAATGTGCAACACAGAGAATGTCTAACCTAATGATAATTATTATTTTAGATATACTCGTGATCAAATAAAAACTTCTATCAGTAAAAAAATTGTAAAACTGTGAAAATAAATAGCTAATCAATAGTCATAAACACATGATTCCAATGACTCTTTTAAAAACCTAAAACTGTTACAAAGGGACATAGTAAGATGTTCAAAAAATGATGTAGACTATAGTTATTCACAGGATCTAAATGTTACCTTAATTATTAAACTTCTAATTTACTATAACAAAATGCTAATTATTATAAATTGCAAGGTAGAAAAGATACAAATTCAATGAAAATTCCCAAAATATCTTTAATGAGGATGAAATAAAATAATTAAGTACAAAGAGCTCCTGGGACAGTGCACAAACACACTGATATACAAAAACAGTTGTGTCTCTCAAAAGACCAAATTAATAATGTGTAAAGTCTTGCTAATAGGCAGAATGAGACAATGATTCTTCTGTGCCTCCTCACAGTGAGCTCAGTAATGGTAGACACCAAAACCTTCTCAGTTAAGGAAATGAATATATGAATTCTAAGTATAACGTATGGTCAACCATCAGTTGTTGCCATGATTTGCATTCCTGTCAAATACTGATAAGTATATAAACCAAATATAAGGAAATCCAGAGACATTTTTAACATGCGGAGAGTCAAAAATCATTAGCAATACATTGGTAAGCATTCATTAAAATAAAATTTATATTGGCTGGGCAAGCTGAAAGTATAGTTGAGCGTCACACCAAAGACATTTAGAAATATAAGGTTGAGACCGGGTGCAGTAGTTCACTCCTATAATTCCAGCCCTTTGTGGGGCTGAGCCGGGAGGATTACCTGAGGTCAGGAGCTCAAGGCCAGCCTGGCCAAAATGATGAAACCCTGTCTCTACTAAAAATACAAAAATTAGCCAGGTGTAGTGGCAGGCGCCTGTAATCCCAGCTACTTGGCAGGCTGAGACAGGAGAATTGCTTGAACTCAGGAGGCAGAGTTTGCAGTGGGCCAGGATTGTGCCACTGCACTCCAGCCTGGGTAACAGAATGAGATTCCACCTCAAAAAAAAAAAAAAAAAAAAAAAAAAAAAAAAAAAAAAAAAAAAAAAAAAGAAAAAAGGTTTTAAAACATAGAATTCCAATGGAAATTTTTAATTAATATAAACTTATTTTTTATTAAAACTAACATTTAACAGAAAATTTAACAGAAAATCTCTTAAACATATTGAATCCAGACTCTCTTTGCAACCTTTGAAACTTAGTTTGCCTATGGGCTACACTTGCTTCAATTCTTGAGGAAATTGTTCATGTGCCATTATCTACTCAGTTCAAGCAAGAAGAGAAAAAGGTGGTAGTGGTAATGATGAGGGTGGTGGTATTAACAAAAAAAAGAGAGGAGAGGAAGGAGGAAGGAGGAAGGAAAAAAATCTGCCTTCCTTATGAGAAATCACCAAGGTAATTATTTTTATTTTTTTGTAAGTATTGAGGAAAATTATGCATATCTCCAGTACACATTGTCTTTCTCCCTCCAGGGAATTTGAAAGATAGATGTTTTAATGCACAGAATTCCCATTAGACAAAATTGACAGTAAACATGAAGCAATATATAAATTTCACCCTTCTGGTACCTAATACTACAATAGTAGGACTCCCACTTAATATGAAAGGAAAATTGGTTGTGATTATCCGGTTAAGGGGTTCTTAACCCCATTAGGATCACAAACACATGTGAGCATCTGGGGAAAGCTAAGGACTCTTTCTCCATAAATATGCACATGCCTTCATGAGCATAATATATTGAACACAATAACAAGAGTCTCAAAAATCACCTCCGCTCTGGGCCATTCAAACTACTCAGACAAAGAGGAATCGATAAAAGGATTGGTCAGCCTTAATTTAGAGAAATAAAATCTGTTGCAATTGCTTAGTAGAGTTTTATTGCAATCTCATATATGTTTCTACATTTTACCACAATATAACAGCGATTTTTTAAATTAAACCCTTGAAATAACTCTGCATGTTAATTTTACTAGGTTTATTTATAAATGATGAAAAATAAACTTACAGGCTAAATTACTTCCTTAATGTCATACGTAATAAAGGAGAAAAAGGTTTGTACTTTCTGAAGGTGGATGTTTAAAAAGGCATAAAACAAAGTCAGTCTTTTACTATGAAAGAAAACCATATATTTTTCAAGTCATCAGCTGGTGGTTTGTTGAGAACGTGTCAACAGGCTGTGGATGCAGAGACTTCCTACTTGGGATTTTGTCAGTGTTAAGCCTTTGCTTTCATCTATTGCTGTTTAACGCGAATGACACAAAAGCCAGGAAGAGTCACCACTTCCTTCGTCTCTCACATAATCCAGGCATCATACAGGAGCTCAAAAGACATGTTTTCTTCTCTTCATTATGTACTGAATGCTCATAATTTATTATACAAGAGATCCTTTGATCCTTCAGAAACAAGCCCTTTTTGAAGCTCTGGTAATGGAGTGTTTAAAAGAGTTCTTCCACTGGGGGCCAGTTGGTCACTCAGAACACATTTTAAGTATCCACTTTTTACAGAACCGTATTGGGCTTTTATAATACTACAGAAATTCATGGGGACAAGGAGGAGAGAGGATCGGATCCTCCCAAAACAAAACAAAGCAAGAGCTGCACAAACAAGGAGATGTGACTCCTTCCCTTTGAGAGACCATATGCTCTAAAGGGAGAGAAATTTTATCTGATGAAGGCTGAGATGAGGGAGGAGGTGATGGGGCACAGACAGGTAATTGATTTTCAAGTTCAGGATGAAAATAATTTAAAGATTAAGTTCCAAACTGTGCACAGTCAACATTATTTTTTGTTTTTTCAAAACCATGTAGGAGATCATCAAGTTCAGCTATAAAGATTCCACTGAAACCTCAACAGGCATTTCACAATCCCACCAACAGTGGATAAAATGTAGTTGCTGAGTATTGAACTAAGCTATTATGTGGAAAATTCAAACAAAATATTCCTTCCTCTAATTTGTCCACATGCGCAAGTATTTCTGGAAAATACCAAGCTACATATTGTGGAAAATTGTGGACTGAGTTCTGCAGAGTCAAGACTTCTTTGAACATTCGCATTCTTTTGGTTTGAGGAATACAGCATCTCAGGTTGTTGCCTGCATTGATTATTCATGTAATGTACCTGGAGTGGCTGCAACTGAATTTGCTTCTATATTTTAGCAAAAGATTTGTGGCAACTGATTAACAGGAGCATGGAGAAACTGGTTGGTCAGAGAACCTTTTGTGAATGCCATTTTCTCCTGCCATTTTTTACACATCAGTGCTCAAAATTAATGAAGTTACCGAAGGACATAACAATTAGGAAAAGAAAAGATTATGAAGGATTTTTAATAAATCGTATTGGGCATAAAACATGCTAGCAGAAATTATAATTAATTAGAAGTGAAATGTAACACTACCTTAAAATAGAAAGCAGGGTCCCCTTGGAAACAACACATGGGGCTAATGCAAAAATCAATGTTCACTGTGCTGGTTGCTTGCAAAATTACACAATTAATCCTGTGTAAACCAACCTATCAGCAATGCACACTGCAGGGTTGCTGATAACTATCAGGCTGCACAATGTATTAAAGAAAAAGAACCTTAATGAGATCCCACGAGAATCTAAATATTTAAATCAGGTTTTTTTTCCTTCTGTAAAAGATCATTTTTACTCCACTTTGTGGACAATAGTTTTCACATCTGATACACATATGGCCAAATCCAACATTAAATCAATCATTAGGAACCAGAAGACATTCTATTTTGAGTTTAAAATATGCTATCAAGCTGATTTCAAAATAGAGGATTTAGAGATCTACATAAGATGCCACCTTACTTATCTCCCTCATGAAGTTGATAGCAATCCATTGCTATCCTCTATTACTGGCCTCTCATAGGGGCTAATGAGCCACTATAAAATTGCTGTGTTTACACACTGTATACCAAGTGAAAATATGTGGTTAGTTATAGTCTATATACATTCAATTTATGTTAGTTATAGTCTACATTATTCCTCAGAAGAAAATAAATAGAAATAGAAAGTAACCACTTAGGCATATTTAACATTTAAAAATATTTCTTCTTCTATCTGTGTGTGTGCACACATATTTACATGGAATATATGCAAACATGACTATATGCATATACTCAAACATGACTATATGCATATACTCAAACATGAGTATATGTAGGGATCCCTTTGAACACTTAATATCTACATAAAGAGTTGTACAGCTTGAGAAGGAAATAGTCCAAATATTTTTCTGGTGGTTGGGGTAAGCCTTTAAGGTGTTGCTGTTGATAAGGTTTTTCTAACTCTTAGATTACATGTAATCCCATCCAAAAGCACATCACCTGAATAAAAGACAAAAGATTCTTCAAACACTCCCTTGTATTTTCATTGCACACTTAATTGAATTAAAATTGTCCTAAAAAAGAAAACATATTATTTTTAACATACACATTACAGTAACCCTTAACTTTTTAAGACCAATAACTTTGGTCTTAACTTCTGAGTCCTACTTCTTTCATTCCAACTATGGTCTTGTAGATCAATTCCATTAGGCAGAGGTTGCCTCCATTGCAAAGCTGTATGCCAAAATAAATGAGTAGATGAATGGGTGATGGATATATAGAAAATCAGACAGACAGACAGACACACAGATATGCAAATAGATGGATAGATAGATGTGGACATTAATTGCAAGAAGCACAAGAGAGAAAAAGAGGAATGCTCTCATCATCTCACAGTCTCCTTTGGCAGGCATTTGCTGGGCTTCCTTTGCATTGGCTCCACTCCTGGAAACAGACAGAGCAATACTGTAGCACAATCACTAATGGAAGTGCAAGCAATGAGTGCAGGTATCTCAGGCAGTAGAAAGATGTGAAGAAGCAGGAAGAGGTAACAAGAAGAAACTCCATGAGGAGAAAGAATGTAGAGTACAAAGAAGAACAATTTGCCTGAAAAGCTGAGAGCTACTGGTAATAAAGAAAGTCGATATTTCTTCTCTGATATGTCAGCATTCAAACTGTAGTACCTGTCCACACAGAATGCAGTCTATTTCAAATCCCTTTTGATTTCTATTGGATACTTTTTGTATTTATTATATTCTTCACACACATATCACCTATTATCTTTGAAAATGATATGAACCTGATAGCCCTCATTTTCATGTAACAGTCATTGAGGATATTCAAGAAAAGACAAGATTTTCTGTTTATGTGTTTTTCTTCCCTCTTTTCCTCAGGGTCACAATGCTCTCCAATACTAGAAACTGGCATCACTGATACTTGCACACAGGTGAATTGCTATTCTAGACCCCAACTTTAGATTTTCTTTACCAGAATAAGACATCATTTTTTGTTCCTTGTGTTTCTTTTCATATAGCTTGTCTATAAAATAGTTCAGCAGAAAACATGAAATAAATATTTTAAAAACGACTCTCTGCTTGGGTTTAATAGATGGGCATTCATGAGTGGTAGTAACTAAAGTAAAAGTAAGATGTCCATGGGATGAAAAGAGGAGGTGGATAACATTTATGCTCCTTTAAAATCCTGGTGAACTCAACACGTGCTACTTTCTCATCAAGCATAAACATTTATGTTACCTATGAAGACTCCTGGTGAAATTATTTACCTGAAATAATAGGCATAAATTAATCTGCCACATATTTCAGCTTTTAGCAGAGATTTTCCATTTTCAACAAGAAATATTTTGACAAAGACTAAGATGTCCTTCTTATTCTGTTTTCAATTCTCCTATATGAATTCTCTTTAGAAAAGGATCCCTCTTTATCAAATTGTCTGCTAAGCATTGAGAAGAAAGGCAACATTTTGGAGAATGAAAGAAACATTAAAAAATACAGATACTATAGGTTGGGTGTGGTGGCTCACACTTGTAATCCCAGCAGTTTGGGAGGCCAATGTGGGTGGATCACCTGAGGTCACACCAAGGAACTAATTCAACCAGTCCTGGAGCTCCCACCCAGGAACACTCCATGCAGTAAGACACCTTTGACAACCAAGATTTCACATCCCTGTCCCAACCTATAGCATTTCCCATTCCCTAGTTCCTGCCCACCAAACTATCCTGGAAAAACCATAGCCTCTGAGATTTCAGGGATGTTGATTTGAGAAATAATAACTCCAGTCCTTCTGCTTGGCTGGGCCTGCAATTCTTAAACTCTTTCTCTACTGTAATACCACTGTCTCAGTAAATTGGCCCTATCCATGTGGTAGACAAGAAGAATCTGTTGGACAATTACAACACAATATTTGATACTTCACATGGATCTAATATTAACAATTGCAGTAAAGACATAGCAAGTCTATATGCCAAATAATAATTTATTTAATAATTGCAACAACCTTCTGAGATAGGTCTTATTATTTATCCCTTCTATAGTAATAGTACTGACAATGTGTCAAAACTGACCACATTCTGAATAGTAAATTACTCTAAAAATAAAAGATGGTATAGTTCCCACACAAGTTATGTTACCTCCATGAGATAATACTTAGGGGACATTTATCTTCTAATATTAACTTCATAGAGCAAATTTGGATTCCTCTAACACATCATTTAAGTATCATTGTTTTATATCAGTTAGAGATAGTGATGGGTGATCACATTTTACCCAGATGTCACCTAATTGAATGGCTATTTCAACCAGAAAAGAGTTTAAAGGGTGGAGCAATTGATTAAAATAATGACGCCAAAGATGTTCATGTCCTAATTGCTAGGACCCGAGAGTATGTTACCTTATATGGGAAATGGGACTTTGTAAATGTGAGTAAGGTGATTAAGGATTTTGAGATGTAGAAGTTAACCTCTCTATTATGTGGGTGGATCAATGTATCACAAGTGTCTTTACATAAGAGAAGTTGGAGGGTCAGAATCTGAAAACGTGTTATGACGACAGAACACAGAAAGAAAGGGAAATCAGAAGACGTTATACTGCTGGTCATAACAATGAAGGATGGCACTAAAAGAGCACAGAGAATTTCACCCCAAAATATGGCTCTCTGATGTAACGAATACTTTGAATTAAAATCTCTCAGAAATCAATATGCCTTGGAAGATAATTGTTCATATCTTCATAAAAATAGAATGGGCCCACCAAAAAGAACAATTGTTTTTCCTTCCCTTCCCTGTTATCTATTTCAAGACAGGAGTGGAAGAATGTAATCAGAACTGGCACAGCCTTTCTACAAAATAATGCCTGTCTCTGAGGTTCATTCAACTTCCAAAGCATTTACAAGTCCCTCTATGCTCCCCACATCAATTCATTTTCCTACAGATCCATTCACTTTTTCCTAGCAATCATGTAATGTCCCTGAAAAGAATTACTTATATTCCCCATATCCCCCTGCCCCTCTGAAAGGAGGTTATATAAGTGTTTGGGTTTGATTGGGTAATTAGGTAATCACTTTGTGATTCTCCCCACATGCACATAAATAAATTTGTATGCCTTCTCTTTTATTAATATACCTTACTGTGAGTTTATTTTTCAGCAAACCATCTGAGGGCAAGAGGGCAGCTTCCCCTTATCCCCAACAAAACCATGAGCCAGAGTGTAGGTGGCCTCTAGAAGCTAAAAAAGTCAAGTAAACAGATGATCTCCTAGAGTTTCTAGAAAGGTGCAGACCTGCTGCCACCTTGATTTCAGGACTTCTAAACTCCAGATCTCTAACATAATAAATGTAGGTTGTTTTAAGCCACTAAATTTGTGGAACTTGCTTTTTACCATAATAGAAAACCAATACAAGTGATATAGCATAGACATGTATAGATATTAACTTACATTTTAATTTCGGGGACCAATATTTTGTCCCCCAATATTTTGTCTTTTGAGTTCATGCAAAATATATGCTGTCTTTATTCTAATTATTTTGTAAGGAGATGAAGTGATATTATATTCATAAGCCTAAGTTAAAAGTATGCTGCTTCTTACAGAAACCTGTCATAAAATCAAATTTATGTCTTACATGTAGTTATATTTTTACTGAACACATACAATATTTTTATAAATTGAGTCAATAAAATACTAAGGTACAATGGCTTAATATCTTGGATAAGTTTAGGTGTAGCATCTATGTTTTTATTAACAATACAAAATGAATAATTCAAACTTTTCAATGGTATGCACATCTATATTTCAACGGTAAGAACACATAGAACTGATAAGAACATTGGAAGAGTTACATGAAATGCCAAGTACTGTTAATGCCTAAGTTCTTGAATGATTGTGTGATGTTGCTCATGTGAATTCACTCTATACTTCCTTTTGTAAGGAAGTAATTGGGTTTACTTTTTGTCTATTCTGCCACAAGGATCATTATATTAAAAGTAAAAGGCATGAGATTTCTCTAGGGTCTGCTATACATAAACACTCTAATAGTCTCACCTTGTAGGCTCACCTAGAAGTCTCTGTCAGTATTCTGTGATAGTAATTCAACAACTGAGGACTCAAAATGCACTAATTACTATAGTCTTAATTTTACAATGACAATTAGTGTCAATGAAAAGAGTCAAATTCTGTAAAATATTTGATGAGATTTATTCTGAGCCATATGAGTGACCATGGCTCATGACACAACTTCAGGAGATCCTGAGAACATGTGCCCAAGGTGGTCAGGCTACAGCTTAGTTTTATCCATTTTAGGGAGACATAAGACATCAATCAATGCATGAAACATGTATGTACATTGGTTCAGTCTGGAAAGGTGAGACAACTCAAAGTGGGTGAGTGTGGGATTTCAGGTCATAGGTAGATTCAAAGATTTTCTGATTGGCAACTAGTCTAAGGAGTTTATCTAAAGACCTGCAATCAATCAAAGGATGTGTCTTGGTTAAGAAAGGATGGTTGTAGAGAACAAGGTTCTATGCAGATGAAGCCTCCAGGTAGAGGCTACAGAGATAATTGATTATAAATATTTATCAGACTCAAAAAGAAGGTGCAGGTTAAAACATGTTCAACTTTGCTAGCTGTTGTGAAATTCCTCTTCCAAAGGGAGATGATGCCACTTTCCACTTACATCAACAAAGCATGAGTGTTCTCATTTCCTAACACCTTTACACGATTCTGTACTACATGTTTTCATTGTTGTAGCCTAATAAATGATAACATTTTCTCATTGTGAGTTTTTTTGTGTGTGATGGGGTCTTGCTATGCTGCTCAAGATGGACGTCAATGGCTATGCACAGGTGCAATTACAGCATTCTACATGCATGGGTGTACAACCCTTTGAATGTGAGGACTTCTTTGCTTATCTATGGTGGCATGGCAGATATAACAAAAATTATACATGGACCTTTTTAAAAAAAACCATCAGCTATAGTTAGTGTTAGTGTATTTTATGTGTGGCTCTAGACAATTTTTCTTCCAATGTGGCCCAAGTAAGCCAAAAGTTTGGATACCTATGCTACAGCCTTGAATTCCTGGGCTCAAGAGATCCTTCCACCTCACCACCTGAGTAACTGGAACTACAGGCTCACACCACCTCTCCTGACTTCACTGTAATGTTTAAAATCAGATCACTGAGGGTATAACTTACATACATCACAATAACCAAATTTGTAAAAATACAATTTAAAGAATATTGACAAAAGTAGACTGGGTATTAATACCACCACAATCAGCACAAAATATTCCCATCATCTCAATCTTGAACCACTCCCACCAGGCTTTGAAACCAATGATTCTATTGCTATCCCTTCAATTTCACCTTTGCCAAACTATCATATAAATGAAATCCCACAGTATGTAACCTTCTTTCACTTAGCATAATGCTTTTGAGAGTCATTTATTGTGTTGCGTATTATCAGCAGTCCATTCCTTTCAGTTACTGGGTAGTATTCAACGGTATACATAAACTACAATTTGTTTCACTGTGATTTCAATATGATTTTACCTGACTATTCATGAGGTTGTCTATTTTAGTACATATTTTGGCCATTTGAGCTTCTTTATGTGTTACCTCTCTTTTTTTTCAACTTTCATTTTAAGGTCAGAGGTACATGTGCAGGTTTGTTACACAGGTAAACTTGTGTCATGAGGCTTTGTCGTACAGATTATTTCATCAACCAGGTATTAAGCCTAGTACCCATTAGCTATTTTTCTGATCCTCTCCCTCCTCCCACCCTCCACCTTCAAATAGGTCCCAGTGTGTGTTGTGCTCCTCTATGTGCCCATGTGTTCTCATCATTTAGTTTCCACTTACAAGTAAGAACATGCAGTATTTGGTTTCCCTGCATTAGGTCCTGCATTAATTTGCTAAGGATAATAGCCTCCAGCTTCATGCATGTCCATGTAAAGGACATTATCTCATTCCTTTTTAATGGCTGCATAGTATTCCATGGCACATATGTACTATATTTTCTTTATTCAGTCTGTCATTGGTGTCATTAATGGGCATTTAGGTTGATTCCATGTTTTTGCTATTGTGAATATTGCTGCAATGAGTATACACATACATGTGTCTTTATAACATAATATAATGATTTATATTCCTTGGGGAATATACACAGTAATTGGATTGCTGGATTGAATGATATTTCTGTCTTCAGGTCTTTGAAGCATCACCACACTGTTTTTCACAGTGGTTGACCTAACTTACACCCCCACTAACTTACACCCCCACTAACAGTGTATTTTCTTGTCCTTTTTCTCCACAACCTCACCAGCATCTGTTATTTTTCAGCTTTTTAGTAACAACCATTCTGACTGGTATGAAATGCTGTCTCATTGTAGTTTTGATTTGGATGAGATGTGCTCTCTTTGCCCATTTTTCCTTTCTGTTGTCTTTTTCCTTATAAATTTTAAAAAGTATTATTTTGTTCTTTATGTCATTCTCTGCATAATTAGTAAATCATATCATTTCACAAAGATTTGAGTTAGCATCCAAAGCTTAAACTTCAATTTTTCTGGAAGAGGAACACATTTAGCAGTACTTGACATCATTAATATATGGGCCAAAACTTAGGGCAGAAATTTGTGCTAAAGTCAACATAATTTATTTTCTATTTAGTAAACCTTTAAATGATCCAGTGTTCCTTCTTTGAAAAGGAAGAAGTGGATAACATCTTGTCTACTGACTTGAGGACAGTTAAATATGATACATGAAAAAGATATCCAAAATCCATTTGATACCATTATCATGCCATTTTAATCAACGACATCATGCTTACAATCAAAAATTGAATGGAAAATGTCTTTCATCTTCTAAAACATACCTGCTGTAAGAAACAATAAGCAGGTTCTCTCAGTGCAGGAAGTATTCAGGAATTCTTTCTACAAGAGCATACCCTCATCCAGTCTAGAAGCTCACAAAATTTCACCCATCCTCGCCCTGCACTCTTTTGCAAATAACCCACTCACTCTGCCATTAGGAAGCCTGAAAACACATATCTTAAAACTTATCACCTCACAACTCCTTAATCTTTAGTTGTTTCCTATGGAGGATTCCTGTGTAGGGGCAGTGGGTTATAATTTACAACAGCCCCCAAAGCACCCATATAATCTTAATAGAAGCACAATAAATAAAATAATAAAACAGTCTTACCTATAAAATCCCCTTTATCACACCCTCGTTTAAGCCTAAGCTGTTCATATTATCTCCCCTGTGGAATACCAACTGGTCCTCCTCTCCAAGGCAATCTACTCTGCACACAGCAGCCAGGGCTTTTTATTTTTGTATTTTAATAAACATAAATTACATCAACCAGCTTAACTGCAGGAACTTCTTTCAAGTTCCTATACTGCACTTAAATCCCTATTGTTGTCCATAACCTACAAGGCTTACGTGATCTTCCCTAAGCTTACCTTGTGCCAGCTGGTCTCTCCCACGCTTACTGCACTGCAGGTTCTAGCCTTCTGTCCATTCCAGGCTGGGCCAAATCTGATTCCTCCACACGCCTCACCACTTGCTTCCCCTGTGCCTGGAACTCTGCTTTTCTGGCCCTTTTCCTGTTTGCCCTCTTCCCTTTCTGGCTCAGCTTGAAAGGCATCTTCTCAGAGAATCCTTTCTAAAGTAAGCTTCTCCTCCCATTTTTCTCTATCACAATCCTTTGTTTCTTTCTTGTAAAGATTTTATGTGTTTACTCATTTATTGGCTAACATTCTTAGTAATGGCAACTCTGGGAGGGCAAGAAATCTGTCTTCATCACAGTGCCTGGGATTTGTTTGCAGCTCAATAAATATTTGATGCATGAATAAATGAATGAATGGCTTCTTAGAATCAGAGCTACACACGCACAGACACGTATACACATACACCCTTTGCTTGGAGAGACTGGTTTTCTTTCCCCGTCTTGTATCTGGAAGCACAGCTACAACCCATGGGTAATTTTTTTTTCTGATATTGTTCTTTTTTCAGCATGAATATATTAATAATCAAATAAAATTATTCAGGAGTTGCATAGAAGGTAATTTCTTCCCCAATGGACACAGGACCAAAGGGTGGGGGAAAATCAAGCTACGGAAAATTTCCTTCCCCTGCAGACTTTTAAACTGCTAATCAGCACAAGCAGCTTATAGCAGACTGAGCACAAAGGTTGCTGAAATGGCACATAACTAATTCCAGGTGATTTAATGTCTTATGTTGTCTTAGTGAAAATATTGACAAAGAAGAATCATATGATTTGCAGTTTCTCTGCACTGCTGAATTCAGTGTTAGCTTCTGAGCCTCTATCACGGCATTTCCATAAATCAGCCTTATTTAAGGAAGTAAGTCTGGGTGTGCCATCCAGAAGTCTTTGGTGTGCCAAATTGGGTAATTGCTAGTTTTCTGGTTGTGATTGGCCATATTTAACAGTTCTTTCCTAAAAATGTAGAGTTTACTTTGGCAAATGGCATCATACGCCTACAGAGGAAATAAGTCTACCAAATATACTGCCAATACCCATGAGCAGTTGGCAGTGATAGGGGAAATCTGAAGTTCAGATACTTTTGTGTGAGTTCACATCTCACACAAAACATCTGTAAGCACAGACATTTTGTAATAGACAGGGCTGGTGTAGAGTTGACCCTCTTAGGGTTCAGAAGCTATTCTTTCATTCATGAAAGTATCCTGGTACAATGTTTCTGAATTAACTCTCAGCTTTATGAAATAAAATATTCATTTTAATTCTTCTCCTGACCACATTCGAAAGAACACACAAAAGTGAAGAGGGTTTTTCAATTATCATATAAGAAAGTCAAAGTTAAAATCATAGGACAACAAAAAAGAAAAATTATAATATTTGGAATTATTTTGTTAAACACCCTTAAAGATATAATTTCACATTTTTTGAGCCCAAACTGCAAATACCAGTAAAATTATATCCCCCATAGCACTTCAATTTAAAATTGTACCATCAAGTGATCAGTTTTAAAATACAATCAGATTCGTTTTATCCCCTTGAAACACAGTGGCATTTTTATACATCATTTTTTGTTTACATTTTTGCCATATTTTGGCAGCTAGATCTTATATCCTATGTTCTTACATTTAAAATATTCCTAATAATGTAAAAATTCTTACTCAGAACATTCATTATGCCAATTTCCAATGGCTTAGGCTGGCAGTTGGCAAATTTGATGAAACTGATTTGTGGAACCAGTAAATAAAATACTTGTGGAGGGCCGGGCGCGGTGGCTCAAGCCTGTAATCCCAGCACTTTGGGAGGCCGAGGCGGGTGGATCACGAGGTCAAGAGATCGAGACCATCCTGGTCAACATGGTGAAACCCCGTCTCTACTAAAAATACAAAAAATCAGCTGGGCATGGTGGCGCATGCCTGTAATCCCAGCTACTCAGGAGGCTGAGGCAGGAGAATTGCCTGAACCCAGGAGGCGGAGGTTGCGGTGAGCCGAGATCGCGCCATTGAACTCCAGTCTGGGTAGCAAGAGCGAAACTCCGTCAAAAAAAAAAAAAAAAATAAAATAAAATAAAATAAAATACTTGTGGAAATGCTGAAAAAAAAATCAGAAATCATAAAACTTGAAACTCAGAAATAAATTTCACTATTGAATTATTCAAAAGATACAATGTAGCTTTTCCAAAAGTCAGGTTGTAAAGCTTTTGAAAGAGATGCTTCAATGCACAGAGTCATTTTATAATTAATCACCTAGCATGTTGCCAAGAACTGTAAAAAAAAAAAAAAAAAAAAAAGCAAACCCATGGCAATTTTTGAATTTTGTTTTTCATTGATACATAGTAATAATACACATCTATGGAGCACATTATTATGATTGGATACTTATATACATTATTATGATTGGATACTTATATACATTGTCTTTAGCATATCCATCACCTGAAACATTTATCATTTATTTGTGGTGAGAACTCAGGATCCTTTCTTCTAGTTATTTTGAAACACAAACTATAATACTGTTTACTATAGTCGCCCAACTATGCTATACAATACTATAACTTATTTCTCCTATCTAACTGTGATTTATGCCATTGACCAATCTCTCCCTATTCTTCCCTCCCTGATACATTCCAGAGGCACTAACAACTTTGTACTTCTATGATATCAGCTTTTTCAGACTCCACAGATGTGTGAGAACATGGGATATTTGTCTTTCTGTACCTTGATTATTTCACTTAGCGTACTGTCCTCTAGGTTCATCCATGTTACCAGAATGACAGAATTTCATTCTTATTATGGCTGAGTACTATTCAATTGTGTATATATACACTACATTTTCTTTATTCATTTGTTGATGGACACTTAGGCTGATTCCATATCTTGGCTATTGTAAATAATGCTGCAGTCAACATGGGAATCTCTTCAACATACTACTTTCAGGTTTTCATTTTGCTAATAGGAGAAAGTATAACCCAAGAGAATAGATTCAACACAATTGATGTGACGGAGATTTGCAAAAGATCAGTTGCATGTCTGTATGTGTGTGTGTGCACATACTATTCATTTAAATTCTCTGCTTTATAATCTCTAAATTATGCCTTGTCACTGTTATCTCATTAGATGTACATAATTAATCTTTGCAAAGAATAATTCCAGAAGATAGAATTATAATATTTCACATCACTGTAAATATTGCTTTATACTCTCTCATAACATGAGGACTGATTTGCATAGAATTTTTAGTAAGTTATATCTTCTGTATTTGTAGATATAAGTGAAAAACCTACAACACTCATAGAGAAGGATGCATTAAGTAAAGTGCTATTGGGAGCAAGGATATCTGCTGCTAATCAATACCATGGGTATTCACACCTATACCTTTCTAAAAAGTAAAGTTTCTTAAAATTATAAATGTAATTAAAATGCAATGTATAAAATAGATTTAACAAGTCAATTATTTAAACATTTCCATGGCCAATAAAAAAATTGATAATGCAGCACATAACATTGATGTCTCTTCAAAAATATAGGAAATATTTTCACTTGAAAAAAGTAGGAAGATTACATGAATATAAGAATTACAAGAATCTATTATTTCACAGTCAGACCTTAATATCTGAAGTCCTTATCATTACTTTTCTCCTTTTTTCATTTCACATGCATATTATGTCTACAGAATAGCCTTACTTAAGTTTCTAGGACTGAAAATCAGACCGTAGAAGGGATCACTGGATGGAGTTAGCAATACTCTGAAATGTAGAGAAGAAATTAACCCAACCGAAATGTAAGGAAGGAGCTCTATTTTCCCCTTAGGATCAGCTGATTTCTTGTTCATCTCACAATCGAAAAGCACCTCAACAGATTATTAGCATCAAAGAGCCCTATGATGACACTATCTCCCCTTAATCTTTCTGTAAAGCAAGCATTAAGTTGATACCCCAAATGTAGTTACAGTAAAGTTATCCATATTCCACCTGTGTTTGGCTTTCTCTAACCTGACTCAAATTAGGGAGGGCTCTTGTTTTACAATATGTGAGAAATCTTTTCAGAACTCGAGACAGGTATTCAAATCACATTTTATCACATCAGAAAATTTTCTCAAATGGTACTAGATTATACTGTGAAAAATATTGCTAAAAATTAATTGCTCAGTAAATTGGGCTTGAACACTTATTTTGCTTCAGAGAAATAATCATTGCAATGAAATTTCTTCTTTGCAATGCAATTTATTCTTTGCCTTCCAAATTCCACCTCTTTTCTACTATAACTTTTATAGTGCACAAGCTGGAAATAATATTTCTCTATTCTAATCTACCATAATGCATTATCTATACATTCCTATGGCATTTTTCATCCTCTATTTTGCATTATACTTGAGTGAGTTCTTTAATTAGATTGGAGGTTCACAACATTTTGAGAGTTCTAGACCCCAGAAAAGGCATTTAGGTCTATTTTAATAATATTTTATGTGCATATATTCAATGGCAACAGTAAGCAACTTCAGGCCAGAAGCTGCATCTATTTCATCTTGGAATTCATCTATCCAGCAGTGATTTTCACTCAGCAGGAACTTCATAATTTTCATTTAATGATCAAATGTGGGAACAAAACTGGAGAAAGAAAGAGGAGGAGCATGACGATTTTTTCTTAGGGGTGGCTATACCCTCCTTGAGCTGGGCTGCATCTCCTTGAATGGTCTGTCAGCCCTGAGATGATCTTAGATATGTTCTGAGCAGGACATAGGTGAATGCATCATGGAAATCGTATTCCCTGTGAATTATTTTTCAACGCTTCTTACCACAAAATTTTGAATGTCTCAAGTAGGTGCTTGTAGAACATTAATAACAATTTAATCCCTATTTTATAAGAGAGAGCAGGAGTCAAGCCCAGAGTCCAGGGCAGGCAACAATATCTACCTAGAATGTGATGACTTCAGGTTGCTTTCATCATAGTAACTACATAGTTTGCTATTGCCTTTCGTTGTTTGCCAGTGACACTGATATTTCATTTAAGATAATGAAATAAAACCTTTATTTTCAGTTAGTGTATTTTTTTAATGAGCCAGTTAAAATCTTAAGTGAATTAGAAGTTGCTACAAAGATATGACACAAGTATTGAATATAGTGAGGTTAGAAGAATGTCATCTCAGAGAACTGGAGACTGCCGAGTGACTGGTTGTTTTAAGAAGAAAGGACAGCAGGAAATGGGTGTGAAAAGACAGGAGCTTTGAGAAGACAGGAGCAATGAGCTGTTGAGTCAAAGGAGAGGGTCTCTAAGGATACAGGGACAGAGAGGGGAATAATGAAGGCTGAGTCCAGCTGAAAGTGGAAACGAAGTGTGACAGTTACTTGGCCTGCAAAGCAGTAGGGAGCCAGGGGAAATTTTCAGGAAGTAAGTGACATCACGGTCAAAGCGACAAGCAAGAAAGGGGATTTTAGCAGTGCCATTTACACCTTAGTGAAGAATGGCTATACAAGGCAGAAATCCAGTGAAGGAAAGGTGGCAGGGGTCTAGTGATTAGAAGGCTGAACGAGGAATTTTCCAGAATGGTTAGTGAAGAAAAAAATCTCAGTGTATTGAGGGGAAAGTTGAAGCAGGCTTTGTGGTAGTATAAAAGCAGAGACAGGAGGTATATAGGGGATAGGAAATGGTAAATGGTGAAAGAAAGACTGGTAAACAGATGCTCCTGGTCATAATAAAAATGTATGATGCTATGTAAAATAGACTATGGAAAAATCTGAGAGTTGCTTGGGTTCCAGTACCCACAAAAAGTATTTTTTTTTAATGCAAACTCACTGTAGAAACCTCAGTTTACTGTCACCCTTCTCAGCTCGCTCTCACCACCAGCCTCTAACACTCTACATTTGTTTTCCTGAAATCTAAGACAGCAGAATTTAACACATATGACACTTTAGGTTATCTCATGCAAAAATAAAACTTGTCCAGAAGACTGCATTTTCTGAGTAACAAACCCTTTTATCAGTGGCTATATGACTTGTCATTAAAATAACTTAAGACAAAATCCGACAATCTGAGTTTCAGTTCCACTCCCTCATATGTCAGTTCCATTTGTTCCACTGACCCTGTCTGAACAGGATTAATACCTATCTTACTTAAATAGCTAGTTACTACAATTATCAAATTAAATAATATCTAGATATTGTATCTTTTGCTCAAAAGCAATTCATAGCATTACCAGTAGAGAACTAAATTCATCATAGCACAGCAATTTTGAGTTGTGTATATTACATTTTGCCTGTTGAAGCGTTTATGAAATATGGAAAATACAGTACAATACTCTATAAGTGCTTTTGGCAAGACTGCGGTGGAAAAACATCTACTCATGTTTATCAGAAGGATGGGATAATGGTTCAGAGGCAGAGGAATGATCGTATGTATAGTTCCTACACATACGATGGAAAAAAAAAATGAGAGAAAAATGGCCAAGCCACAGAAGAAAGAACGTGACAGTAGGATCCGGAAAAACAGAGAAGTAGAAGCAATGAGAATAGAAATTGAACCCACATCATACATGGCAGTAGTTCTTCATCCACTTTCAGAGAGCATTTGGAAAGAAATAAATAGCCCAAGAAAGATCCACTGCTGTCTATCCTCGCCCTGCATCCTGCTCTGTGCTCTCATAACACTGCGGGAAGATCTAAGAATATTGGTACCAGCCACGCACCAGTCTTCTTTCCATTATAGTCATGCTTCACAGAGTTATAGGTATAGGAGCTCTGCAGCCCGATGTATCATCATTATTTCAGGGCAAAAAGCCTGCTTCCTTTTCCATTTGTGGCTGTAATCAGTAAATAGAAGGAAATACAGGAGCTCTTTTCTCTCCCTCCTCAAGAGTGAAGCTTTGACTAATCTAGTCAATTTCTTGTTTCTTGACATCTGGATTTCACTATGGCCCTTTTGACTCTGCTGAGATACTCCTGGTTCTCTTAAACCCAAGCCACTTCTCGGCTAAATGGAAAAGAGTAAGGATAAACCTAAATAGATCAGAAGACAAAAGCATCAGAAAAGCCCACCCTGCTAAAGAATCTTAGCCAACAGTATTCTCAGCCAACTGGATGCCTCCTTCCTTTCGCTTTTATTCTCTCTCCAGACAAAACCAGGGCACTTCAGCCTTGCCAAAAAGTTCACTCACACCATTTTCCTTTCTCACAGTTGTGTGGGTCTAAGATCTCTAGGAAGTGTCAAAAGGGGGAAAGGAGTGTTCCCTTGGAACAGAGGGTTCCATATTTTTTCCTTTTTTGTAAGCAATCATATGGTGAGTGAATGGTGTATCACAATGGGTTTAATAATTCTTTAATTAGCATGCCTTTCATGATTAGTATTTCTTGCTACCGTGTCTACTAGAAGTTGGATGTGAGCTTCCTTTGAATCTGAGCTGTCTGAGGACTAGCCTTTAAGTTTCCAAGTTAGATTCTTAAAGCCCTGAGTCATTGTGTGAAAAGTCCAGTGACATTTCTGGAAAGACCAGGAGAGAGGCCCTGTGACTATTTGGACAGAAAGAGGAGCCCAGCTGAGCTCTGCCCTCCTTGCCATTGCACCATGCATGTGAGGGAAGCCATCCTGGGGCCACCAGCCCACCCCCACCACTCTCTGAACACCACCATATGACCTTAGTTGTCACCAAATGGGGCAGAAAAAATCATGCAGTAGAGCCCTGCCTAAATTCCTGACCTACAAAGTCATGAGATTTCATAAAATGGCTGTCATTTGAAGTTATTGTTTAAAGGTATGAGTTAGTTTGTCATTCAGTAATAGGTAAGTGGAACAATGTGCCTTCACCTTTTACACAAATTGTTACTTGGCTATATTTCAGAATCTTTTTCATCATTTCTGCTGTTAGCTACATGCAAGCTTTAAGGTACTTTTCTTCCCAATAGAAAACAGCTTATGTACATCCCTACAGATACCCCAATAACTTTATACACAAAACACGTATCTACTGAGGTCTTAAATAGTTTTAAGCCATATGGTGAATTCCCCATATGCAAGTAAACAAAACAAATGAGGAAAATAGCGTGAGTTCACAAACAGTCTCCCTAAGTGATAGTAATAAAAAAATACACTCTGTGGCAAAGTTGCAATGGGCAATACAAAATCGTATCTGTAAACAACATCACCCACCTTGGATCACAATTAGTGCATTGCTTGCAAAAAGAAACCTTTTAAAAGATTTGGGTTCTGTTAAATACAAGAATTTGTACTTAACATTATTGAACAACTAGACCACTAGGAAGGATTAGTTCCATATGATTTTCAGATAAATGATCTGTACTCCTAAAGGTGGTACAACAAAATTTATGTTTTTATTTTAAACTATTTCATAATTTCTTAATGATTCAGTATCACCTATATAGTCATTTCTGAGTTGTCTTTTTCTAGCTTTTCTATCCCTCTCCCTTGCTGCTGAAGAAATATTAGGTATAACTTCTTTTGTCTTAGAGTAAATTTCCAAAATTTTCCTCATCTGTTCCAACTTGCAGTTTATACTTTGTCATCTGCTAAATAATACAATTACGTGTGTTAGGATGGCTCTAAATTAAGAGCAAATAGTCACTGAATGAGGAAGTTATTTCCATAATCAATTGCTTATATTTTAGCAAATTTTTACAAGGAAAGAGATGTAAGTTGCTTTGAGGCTTCTTTTGTTCAGCTTTTAGATATTGGCCTAGGATTTGAATACCTGAAATATAGCTGTTGAAAGTTGAGACATCTCATTATGGTCATTTATTTCTTTTTTTTACTTTTATTTGCAGTACTACAATAGCATCAGAGGAAAATGAACATTGTTTTGGCAATATGTGAGAAATATTTACAATACCCTGTATCATCTGAGAGTTTAGGAAATCTATATAGATAAAATAAATCAGGATTGAAAGGATTTAATATCACATACCGATAATAGTAATTACTAACTAAAAAACTACCTTGTATAATTCAAGGTCTCTAGTTTTATTTTTTAATATTTTTGGACATGGGATAGCTGCATAATTACCTCCATTTTCCACTTCAGTTTTAGGAGTGAGCTGTGAACCCCACCCTCATGCAGGTACACACATACAACCACTCAAATAAGTCAGTTTCATTCATGGTACCATAGTTGAATAACAAAAGAGATTATGGAATGCTATCTTCAAAGATAATATACTACAGGGTAAATCTGGTTGAGGACAAGCCTAAAACCAAGCCTTCCATTTCCTTCAGAAGGCATAGAAACAGAAGTGTAGCTCAACTACTCTCCCACCGAGGGTATAGTCTAGCTTTCTGCTGAGACAATCAAAAAACCCAAACCTAACATTTCGATGATAAAAATATTGGGAAATGATGACACATACCTTTCTGTATCTCCTCACCAGTTCTGAATTTGGAGGGGCAAAGGAAGTGAAATGCACGCTTAATTGAGGAAGTAAATACTAGGCAGTGGCAGACTGTCTTACTGTTAAATACAGTAATGGGTTTTTAATGGCTGCTGTCCAAAATTACACTGCAGAAAAATGGTTTATTAGTAATAATAATAGCTGGCACCTTTATCTTCAAAGCACTTTACAAATATTAGCTCATTAATCCTCCAACTGCTATGGGGAGGCAGCAGTAAATGTTTCTCTCCTCAGTTTACAGCGAGTAAAGCAAGAAAACAAAAGGTCATAACAAATTTTTAAAAGAAGGCTTTGTGTATGGAGATCAATTTCTGATCCAAGCCACCCATATCGGTTTTTATACTTGATTGGATGGCATTATTAATTCTGATGACTGCCAGCCCTTTTTTTAAGGGGACAGTGTTTAAAGTCGAATACAATTTATTTGAACTTGACTCAGAAGTGTGCATGAGTTGCACCTGAATTGCTGAATGCGTGGTTCTTTAATGTTATTTAAAGCAAATCAATTGTGTTCAAAATCAGTTCAGCCCAAATCAATTACATGCAGAAACTTGTATGCATGGGAAGAGCAGATTGTTGAGATCCCTCGAAATTTAACTCTTCTGAGAATTGCTAAAGGTCACGAAGCAAAATGAATTTTGATCAAATTTAAACAGGCTTGTTTTAGCTGTCTTTCTCCATTCACTCAGATCTTCTTTATAGAAAATAGTCTCAAATTAGTGAACAATAACAAAAATCCAATATAGTGTATTATTCATGTAGATATAGGTGATAAATGTTAAAATTATTATTATTTGTCTGTTTACCCTTGTGGGCAATGTTTTCAATTTCTTGCCATTGTATAATGCCTTAACCATTCTTCACATATTTAAATTTTAATCTAATGAATGAATTCTCCACTATGTCATTAGATACATTTTATAGAACAAATGAGAAAAATTATTGAATTTACAACACAGAAATAAACCTACTTCTTGAGAAGCCAAGCCTTGTATTCCAGAGAAGCAGGCATGGGTCAAACAAAAGCCTTATAGCAAATTCATTCTCTATAATCCAAGGAAGTGGGATCTCCTGTCTGGCCAAAGCAGGAAGCAGACTATACTTGTCACTGTCTAGTACACAAAAAAGGGGCCTTTTGGAGCCACTCGGCATCTGAGAATGCTATTTATATTAATACATTTTAAAAATACATGAATATTTGCTTGTAAATATCCCAAACAAAAAGTCAAAAACCTTTTAAAACTCCTAAATATATTGACTGTGCCTGAAATAGAGTCGTATTTTTTCTTCCAAAGCCTTAATTTAATTGACAGCTGCTAATAATGACAGTGCCATCATGATCAGTGTCATTTTCAAGAACAGCAAGGCTGAGATATGGCAGCTGCCATTGCCAACTATTTCTATTTTAATCTGGAATAGCAGATACTCATGCCTTTGTAGAAATGCCAACCGTGAAATGCAATTGGTTATATATAATGCCCAGAAGTTAGGGAAATCCATGCATATTGATATTCTAGAGTATCAGAAACATTTCTGCCAAGAACTGAAAAATGATAATGAAGGTGAAGTTTCATTTGTACACATAATGATGCGCAGGGTCTGGTACAGGAAGAGTCAGAGCATCAAATGCTTATATGACTTGATTTTGGAGAGAACGCCAATGTCTCCTTCCTGTAACCTCCAACTTCTGGGCTCAAGTGATCCTCCCACCTCAGTCTCCCAAGTAGCTGGGACTATAGGCATGTCCTATCACACCTGGCTAATTTTTATTTTTATTTATTTGTATATTATTTTGTAGACATGGAATCTTGCTGGTCTCGAACTCCTGGCCTCAAGTGATCCTCCAGCCTCAGTTTCCTAAAGTTGCGTTAAGATTTATTTACTTATTTCTTTTTTTTGAAACAGAGTCTCCCTCTGTCGCCTAGGCTGGAGTACAGTGGCACGATCTTGGCTCACTGCAACCTCTGCCTCCTGGATTCAAGTGATTCTCCTGCCTCAGCCTCCTGAGTAGCTGGGATTACAGGCACAGCATCTTGCCCAGCTAATTTTTGTACTTTTAGTAGAGATGAGGTTTCACCATGTCGGCTAGCCTGGTCTCAAACTCCTGACCTCAAGTGATCCAACCATCTCAGCCTCCCAAAGTGCTGGGATTACCAGTCTGAGCTACCATGCCTGGCAGGTTTTAAGACCTCATTTAAAATGCCACCATTCCTGGAATAGTTATACATTATTAGGTAATACCTCAGCAGGATTCCTTTATGTCTACTTTTCTACATATTTACCTGGGATAATGGGACACAGAACAGGTAAGTTTGGATGCACAACAGGAAAGAGTGTTAGTCTGTAGTGAAGAACATAGCTGAAGAATCCTGCTATTCAAGGAGGTGCTGCTGGGGCTAGAAATCAGACACTTCTGAGTTTGAGTTCTGAGTCTGGCACTGCAAGACATATTGTGTGACATTGGACAAGAACCCTTCTGTGTCTGCATCACCCAGCTTACAATGGGTGTTATGATAATTGTACTTTCCTCAAATTACTGATATGGAGATTGCAAAACACATAATAAACACTTGATAAATGGTAAGTCGTGGCTATTTAAATTTCTGACTGGCACAGTTTTTCAGTCCTATCTCTAGCACAAAGTGGTGATCAATGCCTCACAGGACCTACACACACACACACACACACACACACACGTATCATAGAATTCAGGGTGCTTTGGAAAAGTCTATCTCCCTATCTTTGGCCAGGACTACATTCAACCCTCAAAATATAACTGGTAACATTCTCAATTTTTCCCCTAGGTAGCTCTCAGTTCATACAGTGATTCTAGATTTCCTTTGAAAAAATCATTATCCAATGTTGCTCTTTTCTTTTAAAAAGGAAATCTGGGCTGTGCCCGGTGGCTCATGCCTATAATTCCAGTACTTTGGGAGGGGGAAGCAGGAGAATCACTTAAGGCCAGGAATTTGAAACCAGCCTGGACAACATAGTGAAACCTCATCTTTACCAAAAAAAAAAAAATTAAAATTAGCCAGTCATGATGGTGCCAGCCTTTAGTCCCAGCACTTTGAGAGGCTGAGGTTAGAGAATCACTTGAGCCCAGGAATTCGAGGTTGCACTGAGCCGTTGCACTCCAGCCTGGGCAACAAAGCCAGACCCTATCGCCAAAAACAAAACACACACACACACACACACACACACACACACACACACAAAAGAGAAAGGAAAAGAAATAAAAGAAAACCTGAAAGCAATAGAGTGGACTATGAACTGGGTTATATATTAAGATATCTAAGATTTCATTCTAATTTTCACCACTTTAGGCACAATGAAATAGTGGTGAAGCCCACTATTTGATCTTGCATCAGTTTTTTCATCTATAAAATGGGCTAACAACTTGTTTCATTTTGTTCACTATGTTATTGTAAAAGTCAGATGAGATGACATGGAAAATTTTTCTAAAAAGAATAAAGCACTCAAATAATACAAGATATGATTTTTTAAAAATAGAAATATTCGGAAGCAATCTTCTGAATGGCTGGAAATGCAGCATCCAGTATCAGAGTCTTGGAAAATGTCAGTATTTATCTTCCCCCTGAACCTTTTGCACATGAGGTATGTTATCTATTCTGAACATAACCAATACATAAGGCATCCCATAATAAGGTAATATTCTGTAACTTTACAGTTTTTAGCAGGTTTTCAACACAATAAAAAACCGAATTTCCAATAACTCTAATAGCAACAGATCACCAAAATCCCCACATTATCTTTTACCCACTTACCTTCTATTACTCTGGGCAATACATCGCTTAGTCCCTGGAAACAAAAATTCCTCACATCAGGATGCAACCAGTGCATCCTGGTCTATTCCATCATCGTCCTTGTTCTGACACAACAATAGCAAAGAAGAAGGATGCTTCTTCCAGAGAGCCAGGCATCCAGGTTACACGACTGTCAGCTGCCAGACTGAGATTTGAGGGTATCTCCACTTTCCCAGGCATCATAACTACAATTCCTCCCAGTAGAATCACCACTTACAGCAAAAGCTTTTGTTAGGGAGGAACTTCTGCTAAAAATGCAAACCTGTTACCATAGAAGCTGGAATACATCTTTTATATTATTCTGTCTGCTGTGTCAGCTCTTATCTTAGAAAGCAGAGATAATGTAAGAGAATGGGCAAATTTGTTTTGAAGTTTAAAAGTCCCAGCTGAAACCCGCCAATGAATGTGAGCACACCAACCTCGGACAATCAAAGAAGGGAGAAGAAAGGAATGACAAAGAAAAAGGGGTGAAGATGGCCCTCAATACAAACTTGGTGATTCCCAATTTTATACTGCTTTTGGCAATTCAAGCTTTCCCTTTCCCCATCTTGAGGAACTCATGTTCCACACATGCAAAACCCTCAAGATGTGCTAGGTATTCCTCATGCACTTCCCAGATTCAGATCCATTTTCTGCCTGCCTCCATCCTGCTCTACTCTGGGACCGACCTACACAAACCACTCTCATCAGGCTCCCTTGCCCTCTTACTGCCTTGATGGAGAAGCAGCTGGAGATCTTGGGGCAGAAGCAGAACACTGTCTTGTGATTTGACAGTAGTTATGTTCCTCTACCAAAAACTATAGGTCCTACCTGACAGCCCTCCTCCAGAGCTACTGCTCCCACCTCCTTCCAAGAACTTCACCTTCCCATTGTCCCTTCAGGACAAGGGACAATAACAGCTACAGATGTGCTTCAGCAGCCCTTGTAGGCTTTCCCTAATCCCATCCAAAAAGATGTGGGTCCGTCTTTAAGTTCCCTTAATGACCTCTTTGGAGTATGATCTATATAAAAGAAAGGAACAAGGTGAAGGTGAGAGGAATATATATCAAACAAAATGAAAGTGAGGGGAAGCTTCATTTTACCCAAAGAAGAACTGTTTTGAGAACATCAAGGGAACAAACCCCTTGGTTCTAGCCTGTGGTGTTCTGCCACCTGATCATTCAGGTCCACTACTGTGAGAACATCAAGCCTTTTAAAATAAGTCAGAAATATGAATTTTTACATTAAATCTCCAGTTTTTAAATATTAGCTGAAATTTATGCTTTGGACCAAATGAAATATTTATACAAGCTGGGTTCAAAGTCCAAGGGACATTGGTTTGAATCCTATATAGACTATTGGGTCTTTTCTTAGAAATTAAAAAAAAAACAAACAAAAAAAAACCTGTTTTCCTTTACACTGCACAATTATATCCAGAAAAAGGATGAACGTCTCATTTTTACAGCTTTTTCTGATATACTATTTTGGTCCAAAAACAATAACTCTCCCTGCCTCATTGAAAGTCTGCAGGCAAAACAGAGAAATGTTCAAAACCCCGAAGTCACCGGAATCTTGTTATGAATCTTGTTATCTGGGCCTGTTCTAAATGTATGAATCTAGTCAAATCATTTAATTTCAGTGTAGCTCACTCCATTCATCTGCAAAATCAGGATAATTACTTCTTTCCTACCATTTTCACAGAGACATTTGGTTGAAAAATGAAATTATACACAGCAAATGAAAAGCACATTTGAGATCTTCAGAGAATAAAGTGCTATTTAAACCAAGAAGATTAGTAAGAAAAACCTCAGAAGTTTGCCAAAGATTTTTCTCTTTCCAGCCACATTCATGACACCAAGGTAACTGTGAACCAATGCCTTAGCCCAACACAATCTTATGGAAGACCTACCCAAATCTAAGGTAGTGATTCTCAACCATCATGGTACATTAGGATGTGTTAATGTACCATAAATCTAGTTTTTGAAAACTAGAAGTTTTCAAAAATCCAGATTCCTGGTCACCGTCCACAGAGATAGTAATTGAATTGATTTGGGTTGGTAGTTCTAAAGAACTCTCCAGATGTTTCTAATTTCAGCCAAGCCTAAAAATAACTTATTCAGAAAATCTTTTAAATATGTGAAACAATCACTATTGGCATATGTGCATATAATTAACATAGGAATCAGCAGCTTTCCATTTGACACCATCATTGATCATGGCTCACACTTATTCAGATAAACATGGATACACACACACACTGTCCCTCTATCTTTGTCTAGCCACATACTGAGCATGATATAGTATGACTATATTATGCTGCAATAAAAAGCCAAAATTCATTGATCACTTAATAAGTGCTACTAAGCTGTCTGCATAGATTGCCTTATACAACGTCCACAAGAACACACATGAGCTAGGTATGGCTATTCCCATTTTTAAAGAAGAAATTAGTCTCTTAGAGAGGTCAAAATGACTAAGCCAATGCCACACACCTGCAAACTGACAGACTTAGATTTTGAACCCTGGCAGCCTGACTTTTATAGTCAGTGCACATAACCACCACATCAGCTTGCTTCCCACTGTGCCAGACACTTTAAGAGTTTATGAGATGCATAAAAGGAAATGTGTGACCTCAAGGAGTTTACAATCTGAGAAGGGAATTGCGATGCACAATAAAATTCATAGGTCGTACAGGAAAATGGCACAATTGTAGTCCCTGGAGTTAGGAAGAGGTGAAATAGATGGGCAACAGAGCTCCCATTTCCACAACTATAGGGGAAATAAGATGCAGCCAAACATTAGAAGAGGGAATGTTATAAGACTACCAGGATAAGAAACGCTGGTCAAAGCACAAAGTATATTTATATATTGGCCAAGTTCAATGCATTTATTATTCTTACCATCATCTGCCAGTGTGATTTGAATCGGATATTTATACCCACCCTAAATTTACCAGACTGTCAGTTCAATTAGCAAACCATGAATTTTGAGAATTCATGTTACCTCAAACTCTAGTTGTGATTCTTATTGAAATTATGTGTGTAAACATCACACATGCACACACACACACAGACACACACACATACCCCTAATAATTTGACTTCCAAAGAGATATACAAGTTGTATTCTTCTGCTAGGAATAAATTATGGGAACGTGAAGTCAACACTTTAGGGAAAAGTCTTAAAATTGAAAGCAGAATATGTCCTTTGTATTTTTATTATCTAAACACAATGAGAAGGTAAGCAGGATCATTTTTTATCCACAACACATAAAATCTCAATTAGTTATGGTCTATTTGTGCACTGACTTAAAACATTCGTTAACAAAACAGAATTTTCTAGTTTACTGGATAAATATACCAGAAATTGGAGAATATTGTCAGGTTGCCAAGCAACCACAGCTCTACTCTACTTTGTGATCAATCCAACTCATTCATCGAGCTTCCTAACCCAGTGATACAGAATTCCAACCAATTTGTTTCTTGGGAAAATTATAGTGACTTTCAGTAACACAATAACACTTTTATTCTCAGCAGATAAACTTAAATCCCTTTTGATCAAAGGGATGTGTTAATTCATTATTCTCTACGTGGTGCTAATGAGAAAGCTATAATTAACTAACTACACTATTGTGACACACATAAAATAAACTGCAGTAATTAGTAATGTTTAAGGTGTTAAGCAGCCTCCAAAATTAGAAAATACAGAATCTTTCCTTGGATAAAGATGTATAGAAAAAAGAAAGCAGCATATCTAATTAAATTGAAAATTGTTTCCAGCCTCCCCCAAGGGGAGGGAGGAAAGGCATGTGATCACCAAAATATAAGAGATTTCACTTTAATAGCAGAGAAAAATGGCTCAATGCCAATAATACTTGTAGGTAGACATAAAATGCTGGCGAATAATGTAATCTTTTCTTTGAAAGAATGCTTAGCACAATATTTTTCCTGGAACGAATAGAAAGAATATTATGCTTTCACTCATTAGCTGTGTTAACTTAGCATATTGTATGTAAATCACCATAATAATTGCATTCTCTTCAGACTGAATTAGTAGAATGAAGCTGTAATCAAAATGTTCATAATTGAAAATATACTATTCTCAATCTTGGTTTGAAAAAATAACAAGGAACACTGATTAAATCAGATAATATAGTACATCACTGAAAACAACCTTGTTACAGAGACAAGTTCATTCTCTTGATTATACCTTTGCGTTTCAATTAGGTTCCCAAATTCAGGATTCAATACCTCCCAATCTGTCATGTTTTTCTACTCTTACCATTTGTCTCTGGACTAAGATAAGCATTCCAAGTGCATTGCTTTTAGATTTTTAGAGAAAATACAAAATGGTGAAAAGCTAATTTTATTGTTTCTAAAATACATTAGGCTCTACTGCACGGTTGGCTGTCATAAATCAAAGGGCAAAATAATTTCCAATAAATGAAACATTTAATGCCAAAGCTCCTGGGAAACAATATGTAAATGATCACATGAATTTCAGACAAGCTGTCACACTAATTCCTCAAGGTACCTTTTAAAGATGACATATTCACAGTGAGGATGAGAGGGCTGTCTTGCAAAAGCCAAACACTACTACCTGAAGTGATACTCTCAGTATTTCCTGACAATCATTCCTTCAAATCTGACACCATTAGTTCCCCTCTATTACTTAATTTTCCTTTATCAGTTAAAAATACAAGAATCTTAAATTATCTTGATCACCCTTAATTTTCCATAAAAGCAAATCAGGCTAAATTATTTAAACAAAGCAATTTTGGGGCAAATAACTTCCTATTTTCAAAGACTTCAGAAGCAACTATAAAATCCAACAAATGTTTTTCTGGGTGTGTTCTGTTTTGTAAAAGTCACTATGTGATGGTGACATCTGCCTGACTTTACTTGCCTCAAGTTCACCAAGAAACCTTTATATTTTAATGATAAAATGATTTTTAAAATTTAGTTTAAACCAATTCCTGTAATAAGATGAATTAACTTGTGTAGTAAGTATAGTATGTGCAACATCAACTCCTCTTAGACCTACAGCTAGGCCCATAAAGTATACAGTTTGCTTATCAGTAGATAAGTTGAAGCTCTATATAACCATGAGGAATCAAGAAATATCTATACCTTTTTCTTTAAAGAAAATAATCCGTAAATCTAGATGCAACAAATAACAATCTAGAAAACACATATTCATCATCATAGTCCTGTGCTTCTGCAGTGAAGTGGGTGCAAACATGCCCTGAAAGAGATTTTAATGAGCTGCCATAGCCAGTACTCACACCCACCCAGCAATAACTATTTGTCTCCATATTTGCTTACAATATTCAGGAGCTTGCAAGGAATGATTACACACTATACTCTGCCATTACTAGAGGTAAATCCCCTGCAGCACTTAAGGCCACAAAATAGAAAGCCAGGGTATACCTAGGCTCTATAACCAAGTTAAATTATGAAAGTCAAAGGGTGGTCCCTCAGAATGAGGCTGAAATTAAGACAAACCCGACGCAACATCTGCAGGTGAAAGAGAAAACACAGATTTACAAATAAAACTGTGGGATAAACTTCTTATTTTCTTGTCACCAAAAAGCCAGCTTCATCAGTAGTTGATCAGTTTCTCTCTTCCAATCTGCTGCAAGCCAGAGCTTTGTAGGAGTTGGACTGGGCAGTAAAAATATTCATATTCTACTTAAGATTATTCTCCAAAATTAGAAAACCCATAATTTTGACTTCAATAAAAATGCAGAGAAATGAGAATCCACCATATGTAATTAAACTGAGGATTAACTAACAGTAATGCTATCAACAACAATAACTAACTTTTGAGTGCTTGTTATGCATCAGACATGATGTTAAATTACTTGTATTATCTCATTCCAGTCTTGCAACAACCCAATACAGAGGGTATTGATAATCTCCCTATTATTGAGAAAGGTAAACTGAGGCACGATGGAGTAGTTAAATGGCTAGTCCAAAGTGACACATCACAGTGATGGTGGAGCTGGAATTCGAAGCCACGTGGGCGACCCGGTAGCCTCCGCCTAGAGCAAGCCCAGGTGGCTCACCAGTTGCCCATCTCCACGCGCACGCGCAAATCTCCCCGCCCACGGCGCGTTCCAGCGGGAGCGTGCCATCGCGCACGCGCGTGGCCAGGCGGCCGCTTGCTGGCTCTGGGGCTGCTCAGCGGCTCCCACGAGCCAGCGGGACTGGACCCCGCCGCCCTTCAATGAGGGGCTGAGCCTGGGGCTCCCTCCCCGCCAGGCCGCCCTGCCGTGCCGACGACGCACACCTGCCCTGCCCAACTGGCCTCCCACGCCTTCCCCTGCCTCCGGCGCCCACCCTGCGCTCGACCCTTTGCGCCGTATGGCGGGGGTACCTGTGCCAGCCCGGCGGCGGCTCCTCCGCGCGTGGTTTTTCGCAGGAATTCCCCAGCCCTGCCCTGGCTGAGAAAGTGCTGCTCGCAGGGAGCCAGGAGAGTGGGAACGGAGGGGCCGGCTTTCCCCAGCCTCCCGTCTCCAATCCCTGCTCTCCAAATTAATCACAGCCTGGCGCCTGGCGACAGAGTGAGACTCTGTCTCAAAAAAAAAAAAAAAAAAAAAAAGGCGAGAGAAACAGAGAGGCACAAAGAGGAAGAAGGGACCATCCGTGACTGGCATCTCTAGCTCCCCCGGCTCCGCTACCAGGAGCCATGGCAACCAGGCCGCCGGCCTGCCCTCGCGCCCCCTCGGCGGTCTGGGGAGGTGGAGTTCTAGCCCCTCTCTGGTTTTTCGTGGCCCCCACCGCACCCCCCGCGGTCCATTGATTCTTCGCTTCCAGGCTGGCGGCATTTTCTGAACCCCCTGGGATCTAGAAGCCTCTCCTGAGAGTAGGAGCCAGACATGGGCAGTCGGTTGGGAGGGGATCTGAGCCCGACAGCCTAGGAGGTGTCCAGGGATATGAGGGGCGTGGTGGGAGAGAGAGGCCGGGACTGACCCCCCAAACTAGCTAGACCTCGGACCCCTACCATAGAGAGGACGGGAATCCACAGGGGGATCTGGAATCCTCTTCAGAGGGTGGCGAAGGATGGGGTGGGAGAGGCTGGAAATTAGAGGGTCAACCTACCGGCGACCGGCGGGAGTGAGTGGGAGCCGGAGGATTCGGGGACCCAGTGTACTCCATCCGACTGACCCCGAGCTGTCTGAATCCAGCCTCAGCCACCCGGGGGCGGGGCTTGGAAAGGGGGTGTCTCTTCCCGGGTGAAGACTAAGGGACCTCGGACCACCCCCACTTCAGACAAGGAACCCTGACTGCGCACCTTTTCCTTTCCATAACGAGTTGACCCCCTTCTCCCGGGAGCAAACCCTTAGCCCCTTCTCCATGGGAGAACCCCCAGGGCTGGCACGAGGGATACAAATTGACCCCCACCCCGACACACCTGCGTCCCCTCCAGCACGCGATCTGTCTGGTACCTGCCCTCGGGAAACTTCTCCCCCAAGCAGGCTGGGAGCTGGGACAGGGATGGGCAGGGTCCAGCAGCTCTGGGCGGATCCGAGGGAGTTTCTTGCCGGCCGCTTCCCGCTGGTCCTCGCCTGTCCCCTCCCGCTGCTGGCTCTGGGAAGGCTGGACCTGTTCTGGCTTGCACCCGGCTCCACGCCCTCCTGCCAGAGGCTGGCTCCCTCCTCTCCTCCCTTCTTCGGTTCTGCGCCACCACCCCTCACCCACGCCGCTTATTTTCCCTCCCTTTGCACACTCCCATGGGACAGGGAGAGTTACAGGCTTAAGACTTTATCTCATTGTGGAAAGCAAGGGACCAAGCCAAAAACTTTGCTCGTGCTTTTCAACATCCCTGGTCAAAAGAGGTAGGATCTCTGCTCCTTTATCTGCAAGAGAGACATTTGAAAGAAACGCCTCCCTGCTCCCGATGGTTTCACTCAGTTCATATTCCATACACAGGTGACCAATCTGGTTTTCTCCCATTGCTGCATGTTAGAGGGGTGTGGTGTCATGTACGTATTAAAAATGGTCTTGCTTTCCTTCATTCAAGGGCGTGGTGGAGCTTGCTATTGAATTTACAAAATATGCTATAATCATCCGCTGTCAAATTGTGCATACTTAAAACTAGAGACCTTCTACTATTTTTTTCAATTTTTGCCCTAATACAGAGTCCATAATTTTACCACATTGTTTCATAACGTTTTTCCTACTTATTCTTTATTAATTCACTATTGGAGAAGAAAGCCTTCTGTGCTCATATTCAGTGCAAAAAGCCAGTTCTGATGCTTTATCAATTCCACAAACAATATATATATATATGTGTATATATATATATATGTGTGTGTATATATATATGTGTGTGTGTGTGTGTGTGTGTGTGTGTGTGTATGTGTATATATATATATATTGGGATTCCAAAATTCATGTGGAAAAATATAATTTTAGCACTATATTTGATTTATATGCCACTTTAATTTTTTTTCCATTATGGTGTTATTTTCCAAAATTCTTACACAATACCACTTTAAAAAATCCTGTTGAATGCAAGTCCTCTTTGTTGGTAAGAGAATTATTGACTTCTAATTTTTACTCCACTAAGGCTGTGAGATTGACCTTACAGCCTCATTTTGTTCTCTTCCAGCACATTGAACAATGAGGATATTTAGCTCCCCTCAGAGCTACCCTTGGAGTTGGATGAGCTACCCTCAGAGTTGGATGCCATCACTGGGAGCAGCAAAGGCAAAGGCAACTCGTGATTCTGCCTCAGAAGCAATCGAATAAAATATTTTGAAAATGAGTAAATGGACTTTTAAATTTTAATCATCGCTAACCTTGGGGCCTCAATTCTGTCAGTTTGTGTGTGGGCACAGTTCTTACTGACTGTCTTGGCAAATTGTGAATGCAAGTGAGGGCAGGATTTGTCCTAAGTTTAAATTGTCCTGCTGGAGTGATTTTCTTTTGCTCGAGGCATCATTATTCACATGGCATGTTTTCTAACGTAGAAACAAAGATAGAATATTAAATAAAATTCCAACAGGGGAAATACAGCAGTGCCTGTAGAAAAACATTTCCAAGGTCAAGGAGCCACAAGAGAAAAACAACAAAGCCCAGTTGGTCTCAGGAGTTTACCATCTTCTGGGTAAACATCAGCTCAGCAAAGGACTCAGAACTCCATTTTGGCCAGACCAACAGATTACTCTTAAATATATAGCTCCTTCCTTCTTGGTGATTTGTCTGCTTGACAATAGGATTGTTATTTAAAAAACAAATATTTATTGAGCACCTACTATTTATCAGTCACTCACTGGTCTGCGTGATAGGGTTCAGTAGGAAACTCAATAGACATGGCCAGTTGCTTTATTAAAAAAAATCATATACCCCAAAAATATATTAGGCAATACCAAGCCACAATAACCAAAACAAGATGATGGTCAGTTCTTAAATATGAGTTTTTATTGAAAGAGAGATACAATACTTCTAAGTGCATACAAATGAAGAAATAATAGCCACACACAGATTACTAGGGAAAGTAATGAAGTCAGCATGTATGCAGTACATGTTAGCCCAGGCAACCAACTTTTAAGAAAGAAAAGAGGGAGATAGGGAAAATGCAGGGAAGGAAGAAAGGAAGGCAGGAAAGAAAGAAAGAAGGCAGGCAAATGATAAACCAATAAAGAAAATAGTATTTTTAAGGCAATGAAAAAGGAAGACAGATGACCTAAATTTCTACATCCAATACCTCATAGCTGTCATCTCCAAGGATGAGTTCATGTTTTTGATACATTACCAAAAGCAGGCAACACATCTAGGCTTGCCTGGTCCAAGGAATTTGCAACTCTGCCTGAGCTTCCAGGAAGGCTGGAACTAGAAGGAAGCCCCCAGCCAGAGTGGATGCTTGCTAGAGATGCCTTCTGGTGCTGCTTTGGAACCCTCCCCTGGCTCTCAATCTACTGTCTGACACTTTGTTCAGACGCATTTCCCATTCAACATATAATCCTAATCTATCAGGCATCCCACAGTTGCATATAGGTGCTACAGAAAGAAGAGTTACTTATGAGTCACATGGAAATTTGATTGCCTTAGCTTTGAAAGGTGTGAATTTTCTCTCTGATAATTGAGGAAGGCCATTTCAAATAAAAATTCTAATATCAAGCCACAAAAAAAAAGGGGAGAAAATGGTACTATCATGAATAGAAGCAGAAGGTGAGAGAGATAGAGCAGTCGTCTGGAAAAAGATAAAAGGTATTAAAAGCTAGGGCATTTATCAGCTTCTCCTGCTGATTTACTGCCTACCTCCAGCCTGAACCAACATTTGGTAGCATTCCCAGAGCTAGGGCCATTGGAGTACTATTGCCTTTTGGCAAATCCATGTAGCTAGTGATATGGCATCATTCCTAGAAAAATTGTTTAGCAGAGGAGCTGGAGTTTTGAAAATGGCATTTCAATCTAGCAGTTCCAAATAGTTACAGATCGACAGGGGCTTTCCGGCCAACTGCTATCAAAAAAAAAATAAAAAATAAATAAAAAGCAGGAAGCAGGATGTTCCACTGAGGAATAGATCCTTCAAAGGCAACCTTGGAAGTACAAAGCAGCCACCTTCAGCTTAGATATTAATAAAGCTATAAAAGACCATATTAACTCTTCAGAGTTATCCTGACAGAGTCAATACTCCTTTAACTCGTTCTTTAATACAAGAACAAAATGATATGTATTAAATATCAAAGGGCAATAATTCTGGAACAAATAAAAAGATAAAATCTTGTAAGCATGCCATGGATCATTAATATGTGTGATTCAGCCCTAGGAGGTCATCAAATCAAACACTTTCACTGGATTTTTAAAAAGGGCTAAGAAACTTCATGGTCATTAATAACATTATAATTATGTAGCCAGCATAATGTTAAGTGTTTTCAAAGCTCATGCTTTAAGGCATCCATTGATTACTTGGGCAGGTCAGAAGGATTCCTCACCATCCAATCAGCAATGCCTGCAATGGCTAGTTTGCTCTCCTGCTGATGGTTTGCTCCAAAGTCCTATGCAGCCAAGTCTTATCTCAAAGGCCTGTGAACTGGGTTATAGTTCCTATTTGTTGCAGAAAGTCCTCATATGTTTGAAGGATAAGAATTTCATCTAAAACTCTCTGTTTCCAACATGGTACAAAATCTTTTCAATCTGAAAGGGACCTCAGATAATATATTCTTCAATAGCTTCCTTTTATATCTGAGAAGACTAAATTTTCTCATCACCCTTTTGACTTAGTTTGGTTCTAGGACTAGGTTCTCACCAAAGGGACATGAGAAAAAGTGCTATTGGCAACTTTCAGCTCATCCACTTAAAGATAATCTAGGTTCACTTTTCTTTTCCTTTTGACTAACCCGCAGTGGCAAAAAGCTCATGTTGAGGATGACAAAGAAACCCCACTCTGGCCTGAATTCCTGTATGACTCTGAGGATCAGAACCTACTTACTATCATAAAAAACTGAACTTCTCTTTTCATTTTGAGCCAATCTCCTTTGGAGACTTTTATTATAACTGCTTAAACTTTACCCTAACAAATGCAACTGTAGTTTCTGTCATAGAACAATTTTAGAAGAATAGTCAAGAAAAATAAGAATGGAAGCTACCATGAATACCTGTTGTTTTTGCTTACCCAGCATTTATCTCCATTCATTTTGCCCAACTGGACCTAGGGAATAATATTTCCTGTGTTTCTGTGACTGAATTGAGGCTATTTCCAATGCTTTCTAGCTACTCCTGGTCCATGTTACAAAGGCATGACCAGCTAATATTTTCTACTCCTAAGTCTATGGTGACTAAAGCTATGAAGGGCATCAGATCCAACAGAAGCCAATGAGAAGCCTACCTTGGATTTATGCATGAGCTACCAGGAAAAAACTGAGGGTTGCTCAGCAGGTATGACATAAAGCAGGAAAAATTGGCTTCTTTTTATCACCACTTAGAAAGAGACTTCTTGAGAATAAAGTCACCACAGAGAAAAGAGAAGAGAGACAGATACTTGGCAATTATATTTGAAGACCTAGATCTTCAAATAAACCAAAAGTTTATTTTCTATTAAAAGCTGAAACTGGAATACAACTTGACCTTGTAGCTAGGTGAGACAAAAAAAGTTTCATGTAAAATAGTTTCAATGGTTTCCTGTTTCTTAAAATCAAAATCATTCTTATTCTTGATACATTTCTAAGTAAAATTATTCTCTTGTGGTTGTTGTTTAGTAAGACGTGTATACATGGCAAAAAATCTTACTTTCATAAACTAACCTAACTGATTGGTAGTAACTTACTGAAACTGTGTCCAAAGGACCCTGACCCTGCATTTGAGCTGATCAGGAAAGATTAAAGTGATCTATTAGCAATTTCTATCATTGATATTATACAAGAGGTAGTTCTCACATGTTAGGTATTTACTATCCTTGCTTTGAGATAGTCTTAAGGTTTAGCATATCTTTAGACACGTGTTGGGACTTTATTCTTTTGAACTGTAATATAACAGCATATCCTTTTAAGACATATTTTGATAAGTTTTTTAAAAAAGCCATGGCCCAATTAGCCCTTTCCATATATTGTTTAGGAACCATATGCATACTTTCAATTAAATTATGTTTTCTGTAAAATAAACAAATTAATTAGCAGACATGTACTTAAATCACAGATTGCTAGTATGTGATGCATTCTGTTAACACAAACATAACTCAATCTTTTATAAGAATTGCATTGATTTTCTTTGAGGAGTTAAATGAGACCTATCAATTTATTTTTTTCATGTTGTTTTTCAGAATATGAAAAATAGACAAACCTCCTTAGGCATTCAAAGCACTATGCCACAGTACAGTAAGCCCACAGCGAGGGTTCCAAATCTTCTGTTTATATTGACATGAAAAATTTGCCTTATCTTATAGGGATTAGTTACTCTCTCTTATGCCATATCCTTTGTGTTTGCCACGTAGATAGTTTTGTGCCAGCTCATACTATAACATTTAAGGGCGCATAACCAGGCAAGTTTATACATAACACTTGTATTGCCTATATATCAAGGAGAATTTTCTCCAAACAGAAAACGCTTATTGGTTTAAATTACTTTTTCTATGTTTGAGTGTACTCACAATCATAAAAATATAAAACACATTTTCAAAAATTATTACTTGCATATAGAAACCATCTTAAAAGTTTCCTAAAATTCAATGCTTATACACCATTGCTGGGAATGTAAATGATTTCAGCCACTGTGTAAAGCAGTTTGAAGATTTCTCAAAGAACTTAAAACAAAGCTGCCATTCGACCCAGCCATCTCATTAAAAATAAATAGTTCTACCAAAAAGACACATTCTTTCATATGTTCATCACAGCACTATTCACAATAGCAAAAACATGGACTCTACCTAGGTGCCCATCAACAGTGGGTTGGATAAGAAAATACATTACATGTACACCATGGAATACCATGCAGCCATAAAATAAATAACAAAATCATGTCCTTGTTAGCAACATGGATGCAGCTGAAGATCATTATCCTAAGCAAATCAAAGCGGGAACAGAAAACTAAATACTACGTTCTCACTTACAAGTTGGAGTGAAACATTGAGTACACATAAACATTAAGATGGCGACGCTAGACAATGGGAACTACTAGACAAGTGAAGGACGCAGGGAACTAAAGATTGCAAAAGTAACTACTAGGTACTATGCTCAATGATCCTGGGTGACGGGATAATTTACACCCCAAACTGCAGCACCATGTAAGATAGCCATGTAACAAACCTGTGTATGTACCCACTGAATGTAAGATAAAAGTTGAAATTGGTTTTAGAAATTCCTAAATGTAAGTAGATTTGAAAGTCCTAAATATGAATAAAGGAGAAAATTTGATGATGATAGTCTCAAATATTTCCAGGCATTTAAAATATTCTGATACATTTATCCAAAGACAAGGTAGAGAAGCTAATAAGCATAATGAATATGTTCACTGTGAATTATAATAAACAAACACAAATCAATTAATTTATAATATTTTTGCCAAAGAAAAAATAGTAAAGCCAAAATATAATTGCATGAAAGAATTCTAGGATGAAAACCAAATTAAACATTATAATTTATTCAATCATTTTACAAAAAAATTACATGTTATTTATATTATAATTTGATAACAAAAATAGCAATTATTGAAGAGGTTTAAAGATGTACATAAACTGGGACCCAGACATTCCACTTCTAAGACTGTGTACAATGTAAGTAACCTGAAATACAGAAAACTCTATATGCCCATAGATATTCAATGATAAAATAAATTATAAATATCTAAGAACATAATTACTGGTTTTAACCATATGAAATCACCATTATTTGACCATTTCTGACCTGGAAAATGAAAATTTTACATTGTTTAACCTAATAGATTATTCTGTAATCCTATAATGAAGCAGCCAAGAAAATTATGTTTCAAAAGGTTTATAATATGAGAATTAACTTCCAATATAAAGTTATGGATTTCTCTTTCCAATATAAAGTTATGGATTTCTAATAATGGGTCCTTTCAGAACCAACCAACCCTCCTGCAGATAAACATAGGCCGGGCACCATAGTGCATGCCTGTAATCCCAGCACTTTGGGAGGACAAGGCAGGTGGATCACTTGAGATCAGGAGTTGGAAACCAGCCTGGCAAACAGGGTGAAACTTTGTCTCTACCAAAAATACAAAAGTTAGCTGGGCATGGTGGTGCATGTCTGTAATCCCAGCTACTCTGGAGGCTGAGGCAGGAGAATTGCTAGAACCTGGGAGGCAGAGGTTGCAGTAAGCCGCAATCATGCCACTGCACTCCAGCCTGGGCAACGGAGCAAGACTTCAGCTCAAAAAAACAAAACAAAACAACTATGAAATATAGACAAATTATAAAAAATTTATAAAAAATAAGTACCTGAAAACACTGGAAATTAATCCAAAACAGGCAGATAGTGGAGGGGGTAGACAACTAGAAGAAAGGAACAACATTGGGTGAGTTTCCTATTTTATAGTTTTTAGGGAAGATCAAGACCCAGTCTGTCCATTGTAGGTGGATGAAATGAGGAAAGCAAACTTGCAGTTATTGGTTTGAAGAAGCAGAGGACAGAGCTTGGGCAACCAAGGCAACTAGAAAACGCAAGGGGAAGTCCATCGAAGAGAAGGCCCCAAATTATATGTGTAAATGATGCCCAACCCCTGGCTATCCTTTGAAATAGGCATCAGTGGGTGGTATAGACTGAATGTCCCCTGATTTATATGTTGAAATGTAATCCTCAATGAGATGGTATTTGGAGATGAGCCCTCTGGGGAGTGATAAGATTGGGAGAGTGGGGCCCTCATGACTGGGATTAGTGCCTTCATGAAAAAAGTCCCAGAGAACTCCTTCACTCCTTCCATCATGTGAGGACACGGGGAGAAGATGGCTGCCTATAAACCAGGAAACCAGCCCTCACCGAAGAACAAATCTGCCAGCGCCTTAATCTTGGACTTTCCAGCCTCCCGAACTGTGAGAAATACATTTCTGCTGCTTATAAGCCAGCTGACTTATGGTATTCTGTTATAGCAGGCAGAACTAAGACAGCAAGAGAGTTTCCAGGCAGCTCTGCTGAGGTTAAAAGAATTGAATTGAGATTTCAACAACTATTCACTTCAAAGGACACTATAGTTTGATTTCTGCCGCATTAACTGCCTGCTTATAAAAACAGAAGCTAATATAAACTGGAGAACATGACAGATTCTGGAATCTATACAATGACCGGAAAACAATTCAAAATGACTCAACATATAAAACCAGAAAACGTGTTCCATACTCAGAGAGAAGACAATGGAGATGACCCCTGAGATGACCTAAACATTGGACTTAGCAAACAAGGAATTTAAAGCACAATTATAATTATGCTCAAGGAATAAAATAATATGTAACTATTTTTCAAAATGAACCTAAAATTAGGAAACCTAAACAGAGATATAGAATCCCTACAAAAGAACCAGAAAGATATTCTAGTGTTGAAAAAATAATATCAGAAATTAAAATTTTCACTTAGCTTAACAACAAATTGGAGGTAACAGAGAAAAGAGCTGGTGTGCTTGAAGCTAGATCCAAAGAAATATTCTAATCTTAAAAACAGAGAGAAAAGGTCAGGGGTATAGGATAGTGGAATAGAATACAGCCTCAAAACAGTTTACATGTATGTAATTGAATTTTCAAAAGAAGAGAGAGAGAGATAAGGCATAAAAATATTGGAGAAATATGGCAGAAAATTTATCAAATTTGGTAAAATTGGGCATTAATAGATTCAAGGATCCCAGCAAACCTTCAGAATGATAACACAAAGAAAGCCTCACCTAAGTACACAATAATCAAGCTTTCAAAAAAAAAAAAAAAAGAAAAAACCTTGAAAACAGCCAGAGAAAAACAAATGTTACACACTATTTATAGCAAGTTAAAGGTTCTGAAAGAAAAACAAACAAAAAAATCCTGTCAACGCAGAATTCTTTACTAGTGAAAATATTCAAATATTGAGGTAAAATAAAGATTTTTGAGGTAAATTAAAACTAAGAGGATTATCATCATTAGAATTACACTATATGTAAGACACACTAAAAGTAATTTTTAAGGCTGAAAGGACATTATGCCAGATAGAAACTCAGATCTTTAAAATGAAATAAACAGGATTGACAATGGCAAATATGTGAGTAAATATAAAATATTTTTTCTTTCAATTTACCTAAATTATATATGATGGTTTACATTTAAAAAGGCCTAGCTCTTGCTTGTGATAAAACTGAGAAAATTTTCCAACTCCTGAGAAAATGCACATTATCACATATACATAAAATATCATTTCATATGTGAAGATTTAAATAATCCATATTTCTGAAATAAAATATATTATCTTTCACAATATTGATTTCATCTAGTGTTTTATGATTAGAACAATAAAGGAAGTCTGCAGAGATTTTATAAATAATCAGCCTAAGTAGATAAAAATAAGAATCCTTTCCTCAGATCTAAATTTTGCATCATCTCTCTAGGAAGAGATCATTAAATTATGATTTAGTCATAGGACTCTTTACTGAAGAGAATGCAAAACACTTAACTATTTGCATTCAGAACAAAGTGTGATAAATATAGCTTGCCCACTTCAAAATAAAATAACTTAAAATGTATCTAAATTTGAATGAATTGTGTAAGAGGAAGTACAAAAAAAACACATTATGCCCATTTTTTTAATGTGTTTTTTTTCTATTACACATGCCCAAAGAAAAATTGTTTCTGGTGGAAACAGCTAGAACTGCTTAACTGAAGAATATCTTGCACACAAGGTAATTAACCAAAATTATTATTCATGAGACATGTTTTATTTGCTTTATCTAATGGAAAATACACTTTGCTGCAGCCTACTTTTTATTCTTAAAATTAGACTCAAATATAAAAGTTAATAACTTTCAGCTAATTATTAGATGAGGACCAGAGACACAATTATTTTAAACCAAAAAAAGGTTTGTTTAAAACTGGCATTTCAACAAATAATATGTCATATCTGTTCTTTTATGCAACAGTTGGGTAAAATGAGCAGAAGAAAAAACATTTTAAATTATCATAATGATCTAATAACCAATTTATTGTGAAAGTATATTGCATAATGCACTTTTGTGTTTTCAAGGCATTGGTAATTGTTAACAGTTCAATTTAAGGAGAGAATAGGAATAAATAAATTTTGTTATATTAATAACCTTTTATTCTTTACAAAGTAAATATATGGAGAATATTACACTTTATAACATGTAAAAGATCCCAAGTCTAATGTACATATAGAAAACATTTTTCCATTAATTCCTACTCAAATAAAATGCAAATTAAATTTTTATAATCTGATCTTCTCCAGCAATATAGTTATGTCTTTAATTCTCAGACCCACTCCAAAATTTAGATATAGTGAAATCCTAAAATGCTTACCATGATATAAAATGAAGCATAAATAACAAGCTCTTGAAAATCATAAAACCATATTTAGATTATTTTCATTTGGATAAGCTAATAATATATTTTCTAGGAGTAAATGGCAAAGCCTTACCAACTAATTTTTACTCAAATGATTTAGATATAAAATTCTGGTGCCAGATTTTGAAGGTGATAGCTTGGCAATTAACTTCTCTCAAAGTTTGTGAATAAAGCATGGCATATGTTCCACACTTGATGAATTACACACATCCACTATAAGATCTCGAAAAGAAAGCATTCCCATGCCAACCTTGAAACCCTCAACAAGAATTTATTCAAGCCATAACTCTACACTGATGACAGAGCAAACCGACATAAAATGGGGACTTTACCAAAAGAATTGTTTATAGAAGGGTCAGAAGACGTTTCCCATAAAGTGCTGTGGAAGCCCAACTGTTTTGTTCTGTTTTATACTTACTGTAGTAAACTCCTCTCCTTTAAGTTATAGGGTTTTCTCACCACCATGTGATAGAAAACGTAAAGTGGAGTAGCCGCCTCATTGGAATTATCTCAAAGAGGGAAAATACAATATGTTCTCTGAAACAGTGACTGTGGTTTTGTTCATATCCATTGGTAAATGAATTAGCCTCCTTGGGAACTGGTAGTTAAATGGAATTCCAGCCGTGGAGAGCATCACCAATTTTGTACTTACTACTGTCAGTAGGTGTAATCTTGTATATTAGTTCAAGATGGATGACTGTTTTTGTGCTTCATTCCCAAGAGATTGAACGTTAGTGAAAGGATAAAGAAATAGATGTTAAATAGGCCAACTTTGGTGCATATTAAAGTCAGAAAAGTACATTGGTAAAGTCGGAAAAGAACAAGCCTAAAACATGAGCCAACATTGCTTCCATAAATAAACAGAACTAATGGAAAGAGAAGAAAAGAAAAAGAAAAAAAAATAACCACAGAATATATACTAAGAATACCTCATGTAGAAGACATTTTTATACTTTTATTTTACATTCTTTCAGTAATAAATAGCCCTGCCAATAAAATATGTGGTATTCTGGGGACAAAGTGGTAAAGTAAACTTATATAAAGGCGATTAAGTATTTAAAAGAAAATGGGACAATATACACACACAACTGCCAACCAGATCCATTTTTTGAACCTCAGACTTTACAAGCATTTCTTGGGCCCTGCAAGTGAATAATCAGGGGAAATTGTATTTCTGAGACCACTATTTATGTAAATTATGTTAGCAGAAAGGAAGAGCCTATAATGCCACCTAAATTGTCATTCATCCATTCGTTTATAAGCGCATATGTACATACGTTATGCATACCTAGTCTGCAGTTGGTAAACATAGTGCCTCTCTTTGAAAAAGAGTAAGTTACATATTTGGAATAAATTGAATATTAGTATGTTTTAAAATTTTCTCTGTGGTTAAAGTAATAAGCATTGAAATATCAAAGATCACCTTCAATACCATAAAGAAGCAATGATTTCTTTCAGTGTCTAAAGTTGGAAAGAATCCCTGCCTTCCTAACCGCTTAATCCTTACAGAGAGGTGTCCTGTGGAGATTTTCAGTTTGGACCATAATAGGGATCCCTTTCATCTCAAATGCAGCTCTGATAACTACTGCTTGAAGGGTACTCAAGAAGTAAATAGAAGTGAACATCCTGCTATGAGCTGGAAAGCTCAGGCAGAATCTTCCACCACCCTGCCAGGCCAACTGTACTGCCCAAAGACAGAGGAATCTTTCCTGTTATAGGTACATGAAACCCACATCAGGTAAAATGCATTCCCTAAGGCTGTTTTATCTTTCCTTGACACATCACTGCCATTACAGACTGATTCTTCCAAATAGACATTTCATGAAGGCGCTTAGTAAATACAGGATTGACATAGTAGCTGGCCAAATTGTGAACAAAATGTATTTTATTCTGAGACAGAATCTATTTTAAATAGCTCCTTAACCTTTATAATCATAGTGTTTGGTCAAAAAAATCAAAACTACCAAAGTAGAGCCAATAAGATGCTTCCATTTATATTAAGTAATTTATTCTCACAACGCAGAAAAGAGTGGTGATATTCATACCTAAGTACAATTCTACCAAATAATCAAGTTCCTAATCATTGTGAAGACTGAACCTCAGAATCATAATCAGTTGATTTTGCAGTTTAATTTACTTTTATAGCAGTAGAGATGACTTTGTTGAAATCTGTAGACATTGTAACAAAACGCCACAGGCATCTTTAACCATAAATTAGCCTCAGTCTAATAGTACAGAACATAACCATGGAATAAAGTGACAAAATAAATGCACCTTCATAAGAGGAAGTGATTCAAAACTTCCTAACTCCTGTGCTCAATCAAAACAATAATATTTCAATAAATGATCAAGTATTTGCTGAATATCTCCGATCCTCAAAATAAGACCTAGTCCTCCTTATTCCACCTGCAAAAATGCAATATTTAAATGCGAAAATTATTATGCAGTTGACCTTAACAGAGGACAGGCAAAGCATGCGTAAAGGAATAAGTGGTTGCTCTATGATTTCAAACTGATTTTATCATATTACTTTATAACTCCAAAATCTAAACTGTTTCCACATTGTGAACTGGAGGAAGTTCACATGTCCTGGCTTATTATTAGAGGCCATCAATCTCCATATTCAGTCTCACTCAGGACCACTCATAAATAAAACCTGTCTTTGTGTTGGGTTGTTCAATGAACTGGGCCCAGAAGGGTCACAGTTCACCTCAGTTTCCCCGAATCACTGCAACTCTAGGTAACTCTCATGTTGCCTTTTAATAACACATAGGCTTGTCATGGCAATGTTCCTTTCCACTTTTATAGTAATAATAATGATGGCTAACATTTATTGGGAATTTATTAGATATTCAGCACAGTGCAAAGGCTTAGATGTGCCACCATCTAATTCATACTCACAAAATATCTGTCAAGGGTATACCATTACCATCTGCATTTTACACATGAGAAAATGAGTCATGGGGAGACTTTAGCAGAAGACTATTTGATTCCATAGCATGTGTGCATTATCAATGTCTACTGTCCTACAAGAGAATATACATCCTGAAAAGCTAGGAGTGGATTGCTATGCTATTTCATGTATTTTTCATAGTAGAGACCTCAAGCTGCTTGACCCATGGTAAAGCATTAATATTCATTGAATGAATGGATGAATAGGTAGGTGGGCAGAAGGAGAAAAGGAGAGACTCTGAGGGCAGAATTTAATTCGGGCATGAGATCTAAGGACCTTATCAAGGAGATGAGGGAAGGGCAGATATTTTGAGGGAAGGACAGGATTTGAGAACTGAATAAATGTGAGGGGAGAAGAAGTAGGAGAGTGGAAAATGACTTGAAAGATTCAAGCCTGGAAAATGGGAACAATGATGGCAAGTTAGAAAGACTATTCATGTTTCAAATGTCATCAGTTTGGTTTGAAGCATACTTTGTCATGGGTGAGATATATACCCATGTAATTATCAGATACAGAGTCACAAATGTGGGAGCTTAAAACAGAACCTAAGAATTGTGTTTGACTTGTTCTCAGGGGTTGTTGAGCTTCCCTACAAAGAAAGGGTTCTCATGAGTGTGATGTGGGGAGCACAGCAGTACAGGAATAAGCTCTGTCTGCATAGCATTTAGGAGCCAGAGAAGGGAAACCATCAAATTATACGAAGAAGGAAGTATCACAAAGTTAGAAGATAAACAGCAGAGTACAATGACAAGAACATTACAGCAAAGAAGTATGTTGAGAAAGTGTTGTTTAACAATATTAAATGAATAAAAACCTTTAGCGCTTACCCTCACACCCCCCCCCAAAAAAAAAGCCATTGTTGACATAGTGAGAGAAATGTTGGTACAGCTTGGGTTCTAGTAATCATATTGCATTGAAGATAGAATTACTGAAACATTAAAATACTAATAAACAAGTATCAAGATCTTGCTAGGTTCCAAACACTGAGTTTAGTGGTCTATATATAGATTAACTCATTTAGTTTAGACAAAACCAAACAAATCTTTGATTTTAATATTGTGTCTTTGCCAACTTTTAAGAATAAATAATTGAGGATTGAGGAAGGTAAAATGAAGTGCCTGAATCACAAGTTTTAAGAGTGAAAGACCAGAGAACTCAAACTCCTATCTGCCTGATTCACACATGCTTTGTTGTGCAATTTGGCAGCTCAGAAAAACAAGAGAGAGAAATATCATGAGAAGGCACCTAAAATGTCCTACAATGTAAAAGAGGTTGGACAGTACCGAAAGACAGAATGGAGGCGACAGCTAAAAATTAGGTTGATTAAAAGATTTGTCTGCATTTAAGAAATCCTGAAATCAAGAAAAGTTATCTTTACAGGCGAGAAAAAACAACCCTTCTTCTGAGACAAAAATAAAAGAAATTAACTGTGTTATCTAGCTACATTCTACCACTTTCTTGGGCTCCTCACTTCTTTACCTTCATAATCAACTCGAGTAGTTATCTTTGATTTTAAACTCAGTTTTTACAAAGTAACTTAGGACTTTTTGTTTCATTTGTTTGTTTTTCTGTTTTTTTCAAACTGAGAAAAAGCAGTTTTAATAGCACACACACATATATTCATAGGAATTTAACAAGATGTAGTATAAAATCTTTTAAAAAAAATAAAGGAAAGAAAACAAAATCTGTATTTACTGCCTAAGAGCTGGTGGATTGATAACTGGCTGACAGGACTGCCTAGGGAAAACAAATGCACAGATAATGAGGTACGCGGACACCGTTCATGAGTAAGGAATGACCACAGCTCACACTAGCTGCTTCACACGCCCAGCCACCTGTACCCTACTCTTGCCTCCTTAGAGACAAACCACCATGGTCATCCCCTAATTCTCCAACTTAGCAGCTTAACGGGCTACCTCTTAAAATTTTTATTTTTCATTTAAAAATTACCCTTGTCTTAAAGATGCCACAAGTTATTACTAGCCAGTCCCCACCAATTATATTTGTTTTGATAAAAATAAAAATGCAAATACTCCAACTAAGTCTGGATGATAACGCACCATTTTCTATCTTTTACATTTGAGGAGATTTTTGTGAAGTTGAAAGCAGGCTACTATTTGCACTTCAAAGCCATTTGTTTGTTTTTCTCTGCAAATGATACTCTATATGTTTTGACCAAGTAACCTAGAGTCCAGCAAAGAGCAAAGCCACTTTTTCTTTTTCTTTTCTTTTTTTTTTTTTTTAAGTTCCACAACACATGTGCAGAATGTGCAGGGGTTTTTGTTTGTTTGTTTGTTTGTTTGTTTGTTTTTGAGACCGAGTCTTACTCTGTTATCCAGGCTAGAGTGCAGTGCAGTGGCATGATCTTGGCTCACCACAATTGCCCTCTCCAGGGTTCAAGTGCTTCTCCTGCCTTAGCCTCCCTAGTAGCTGGTACTACAGGCATGTGCCACCACGCCCAGCTAATTTTTGTATTTTCAGTACAGTCAGGTTTTCACCATGTTGGACAGGCTGATCTCAAACTCCTGACCTCAAAAGATCTGCCTGCCTTGGCCTCCCACAGTGCTGGCATTACAGGCGTGAGACACCACACCTGGTCAAGGAGGTGCAAGTTTGTTACATAGGTAAGCATGTGCCATGGTAGTTTGCTGTACCTATCAACCCATCACCTAGGTATTAAGCCCAGCATACATTAGCCATTTTTTCAAATGCTCTCCACTCCCCGCAACCCCACTCTCCCCCTACAGGCCTCCATGTGTGCTGTTCCCCTCCCTGTATTCATGTGTTCTCATTGTTCAGCTCCCACGTACAAGTGAGAACATGCAGTATTAGAATAATGGGCAAAGCCACTTTTGATGGTGCTGGCAGTGAGCTAGGTACATTGTTCATGCACAATTAGCTGAGCACAAGCATGAAATACTTGCACAATGACAAATTACCTAATATACTGGGGAAAGGGTTAGCACACCATGGCCTGTAAGCCAAATCAGGTTTGCTCTTTTAAAAAATTTCTGTAAATAAAGTTTTATTTGAAGGTCATGCTCTTTTATTTACATATTGTCTTTAGATGTTTTTGTGCTACAATGACAAGAGTTGAGTGGCTTCAACAGAGACCAGATGGCACCAAAAACCAAAATATTTATTTTCTACTCCTTTATAGAAAACATTTCTCAAAGCCTGTTCTGGACCTTAGGGATTGCTAAGCAATGTTCATATTGTTAGAATAAACTTCTCAATCCAGATGGTCTTCTGAATTACCTTCATAGAAATATACCCTATATCAAATTAGCTACTCTTTTCCCCCTGCCCATTACATATAATTCTGGACACTGAAAGTCTGGTAGGCCATAAGGCAAAGTCCAAATGTGTAAATCAATATTCTGTTTTCTTCTTGTTCCTGGGGACACAGCTAAACTAGACTTCTCAGGATGCCTTGCATCCTGGGTAGAATTATGTGACTGAGTTCCAGCCAATAGAATATGGGAGGAAGAAATATGTGTCACTTCTAAGAATAGGCATAAAACAATTCTTCAAGCTCTCTCTCTTTCCATCCATGTGGCTAGAAGCAAAGGAAAAATAGCAACAATACAAGAAAAAAGAGAGCAAGCTTATGAGCTAACTCTTAAAAAAGAGGAACCACGTTAGAAGTTTATAGTGAATGTATATAAACGCAGAATAAATTTTTATTTTGTGAAGCCACTAAGATTGGGAGAGGGGCAGAATTTTGCATTATGGTAGCCAACATTAATTACCTGATGAATATAATATATAAGGTGTGTGTTCTCCCTAAAATAAAATTATAGCATTATATTTATAATCTTTTCAAAGTAAGTATTAGATCGTTAGGAAACCATTATTATCTGAATTTACAAAGCCTAAGTCATGTCAACATGCCTGTGATTATACTAATTATCTGTGTCTATCTAAATATGTTCCACTTTAATTTTCTCCATTTCTGTGAATAACACTTTATTGATTTCTTAGGGCTATCATAACAAAATACCAGATTGGGTGGTTTAAAGAAAAGAAATTTGTTTTCTCACAGTTTTGGAGGCTGGCATTCCAAGATCAAGATGTTGGCAAGGTTGGTTTCTTTAGATGCCTCTCACCTTTACTTGTAAGTAGTTATCTTCTATGTTTTCACATGATCTTCCCTCTGTCCGTGCCTGTCCATGTTTTAACCTCTTTTTCTCATAAAGATACAAGTCATATCAAATTAGCACACATCTTAATGGGCTTATTTTAACTCATTCACCTTTTTAATGACCCTATCTCCAAAGACAGTCACATTCTGAGGTACTAGGGGGTTAGGGCTAGTACCAAACTTTACCTATAATTTCAGGGGAACATAATTCAGCCCCATAACAGGCACCAAGAATCATCCAGCATTTGACCCTGGATGATTTCCTCTGCATGGCCTTATGTATTTATTTTTTAGGTCTGGCTAAGTTTATCCTAGAATTAACTTTCATTTCTGTTCCTTCATTCGTATTTCAAGTGCCCCCTAGCTTATGGCCTAATTTCACTTTGTCTGAACTTTAGTAACAGTCTTCCAACTTTTCATATTCACGTTACTACATATTCAATCCATCTTACTAACTTCAAAAATTAGCAAAAATTTCAACTGTCCTATGAAATAAAGACCAGTAAAGACTTTCATGCCTGTCATTTAAGAACTGGGAAGTTTGTGTCTCAAATTGTGTTTCCAGTATTATATCCTAATATTTGCTTTTATTCAAATTTGACTATCATCATGTCCCACCAACACCACATTTTGGTGAATGACAGACTGTATATGTGACAGTGGTCTCATAACAGCATAATACTGTATTTTTACTGTACCTTCTCTATGTTTACATATGTTTAGAAACATAGATGCTTACCATTGCTTTACAATTGACCACAGTAGTCAGTACAGTAATATGTTATACAGTTTGTAACCTAGGAGCAAGAGGCTGTACCATATAGCATAGGCATGTGATAGGCTATGCCATCCAAGATAGTGTATGCACATTCTGAGATGTTGCAAGGAATGAAATTGCTTATGGAGGCATTTCTCTGAGTGTATCTTGTAATTAAGCAACACTTGACTGTACATTTATTCTCTCAAGACCACATCTTGTTTTGTTAACACTCAGCATTTACGTTTTCTGCTTCTTCCTCCTGAAATATCTGTGCTGTCTTCTTGGTTTGTTTTAAATCAATACATTCTTTAATTCTCTGCTAGAATGCTTCTGATCCCCAAACTCATTCCATAGAAATTTTGCCTGAAACTTCCATGGCAACTTAAGTTTCATGAATACAAATAGTATGTCATTTTGTGTTATTATTACTGTAATAATTATATTAGGTACTGTGCTAAAGGCCTGACATACTACCTAGTTTAATCCTCACTTGCATTCATGATATCTACACTTATTTTCCTCATTTTGCATATGTACCAAATGAACCTTAGAGAATTTGAGTGTTTTACTGAAGTTTAGATAGCTGAAAACTTACTTGAATCTGAGTCTGTCTGTTCTGATTCAGGTACGTTAAAAGACAGTTTATTACCTCTGCATATTCATACAGAAAACTTTTCTAGTTGTGACTCTCTCACTTATGAACTTCCAAGGATGTAGCCAAAACTATGTGGCAAAACAAAAGGACACCAACTCTGAAAGCTGCTAATAAATGGTGTATGATGGAGACTGAAATGGTCATTTTGGTCTCTGCCATATGGTGGATTGTGGCTCATCTTCACTTGAGGAGAATCAGGTCTTAGGCACCTGTGTAATACAAATAATGTCTAATATTTAGTGTGTGCTGCATATGTGTATACAAGTGGCTCTCTTTATTGGTGGGTTCAGCTTCCATGGGTTCAATCAACTACAAATAGAAAACATTGGAAAACATATGTCTATACAGAATATAAACAGACTTTTTTTCTTGTTAGTATCCTCTAAACGATGCAGTAAAACAACTATTTATATAGCATTTACAAAGCATCAGGTATTATAAGTAATCTAGAGATGACCTAAAGCATATAAGAGGATGTGCATAGGTTATATGCACGTGCTACAGTATTTTATATCAAGAACTTGAGCATCTACCGATTTTGGTATCCATAAGAGATCCCTGAGCCAATACTCCATGGATACCAAGGGACAACTGTGCTACTCAGAATGTATGCACAAATCAAATGGAAAATGATGATTATCATCAACTTCAACCAAGCAGACCACCATGTTATCATAATTATAACGAATGACCATTTATTTAAAATAGAAGGGAAATAAAATATTACCAAAATTGATATTTGTATTATACTTTCACTCATGATAATTTATTCTCATGTAGGGTGTCAGAATTATATGGTTTCAAATATGATACACTTTTCCTTTTTATAGTGTGAGCAGATTTTTGAAGTTATTTATTATATAAATTACCTATCTATATTTTCTTGACTTTATATATCTATATGAACAAATTGGAAACTAAATATTATATAAATGAAATATCTGCAACATCAGTTAATTGTGTGTTTACTTTTAAAGTTGTGACTATTTATTTAATTGCCATGACTTAAACCATATCTATATCAAGTAAAGTGGATAATTGAGGTAGTCATCCAAGTAACTTAGAACCAATCAATCTTATTATAAAACATACAAGGAGTTTTCTTTTCCTAATTATCCTGTTATTTGCACTCTGAACTTCCCCTCACTTGCGTAGAAATAGAATTTTTTTAAGTCAATATTATTACTGAGTTTGGATTATTAATTAATAGGATATTTTCAATCTTTAGGAGTAATTTACACATGAGGCAGCAGTCATACGCATAAGAGGTTGACTGTGATGAAAGACTAATTTTATCATCAGTGAAGTAACAAAAAAAAATTCTAAACGGTTGTCCAAATTCATTTAGTTAAAACACCAGAACTACATTAGCATACATTCAGTTTGAATTTCACTCTTTCTGTGGTGTTCTCAGTATCTCAGCAAAAGCTGAAGACTCAATTTGCGAATCAAAACTTCTTTTCCCCAGGTGTATTCTGGGAAGTCTATAGAAAGAAAATTATTCTCTGAAACCAAAGAAAAGATCTTTACGCTTCTAAAGAACTGTCTTAATTTGACAAAAATGAATGCAGGCAAAGATGTATGTGGCCTATTGTACTAAGTTCTTCGAAATGAAGAAATGCTTACGATGCATTTAGAAGGCATGTTGATAAAAGGCAAATGAGACCTAATTTTAGCTTGAACTGTGGTGAAATGAATAAAATGTGATTATGCTCTGATGAGTTTAGTAGCTTGGATTCTGACCTCTTGAGAAAAGTAAACTAGAGCATTCTAATGTATTTTCTTAACCTAATGTAGAAATGACATTGAATGATAGTTCTTAATTAGTAGCCCCCTCTTCACCTGCATTTGGTGTGACACCCCCACATTTGCCTATACAGTCTGTGAAATGCAAAGCTAAGCCTTAAAAGACATGAACTTACTTCTCTCTGCAATAAGTAATTGAGAGTGACAAATTTAAATTGGTTCTGTGCAAACAAAGAAAGGAATGTTGTTCCCAATTTTCCACATGTGTATATTACAAGGTCCTACAAATGATGGGGAATGGACACATCTAGTTCTTTTATAAAATTAAACTAGCCTTGAATGTATTACTCGTCACATATAGAACATTTAAAAATACAGCAGAGGAACATGGCAGTGGATGTTGATCCTTTTCAAAGGCTTTGTGCGGCAATAGCAAAGTCTATGCATATTAGTTCATCTGATGTTTAATAACGCAAAGAATGGGTGTCAGATTATTTTCTCCTTATTGCTTAATGAAATAGCCCAGTTCCCAACATTCCTCTCTGTGAAGTAAGAAAGATAAAAAGAATATAAGATTCTGAAAGTCCTTCCTCAATTAACCTAGTCTCTGATTCCTAACCTTTGGCTAACATAGTCCCTGACTCTAAAGCATTTATTTAAGTTTCTTTGAAACTTTTCCTTAAGTAAATTTACTAAAGACCTCAAAAAGATAGATTATTTGGTGGTAGTAGTTGGGGTCAGAAAGAGGGGAGAGGAGCTTGCTGTTCTGGCCCATGTTTTAAGATAACCCCATATCAGAAATTGAATTCAACATTTAGAATCCATTCCAGTTTCTTATCTTTAAAACCACCTAGAGATGCTAATTTGGAAAAGCTGGATAGATAAATGGAAAACCAGATTCTGATTTTCTCAGGAGAATAAGGCTGGTAAATCCCTGCTGGATCATGGAAATTAAGCATTTCCCCAAACCAACCTTTTCTTTTGCCCTAGGATAACCTGATCAAATTTCTTGGCTTCATTTTCTCTATTGGACTAGCAGTAATGTGAAACTGCAGAAGCCCTGTCAGATCTAAAGCCTATTTCAAAGGAAAGCCAGTTCCTTAGGGAAAAGGCTGCCATGCAAAGGCAAGATTGTGCTAATAGTTAAATCCCATCTTCACATGCCACCAACTGTCTTAAGAGAAAATGATATAGGGAGAGAGAAACAGAGCAAGAAACAACCTCAGGAAAAAAGCATAAATGAGAAAGAATAATACAAAACGAAGACAGAGGAGAATCAGTACCAAAAGCAGTGAAAAATAAAAGCTCTTAAATGTTTAGGAAATGTATTAACCTGGGATCCACAAGCTAAATTCAGACTATTTCTTAATAAATAATTAATTAGAAATGTATTTCATGCTGATTTTCATGTGAAAGAATTAATGCAAGGTATATTTTATAATACCTCTCAAGCTATTCTAGTCAGATGTATATTTCTGCATTTATTTTCGTTGGTATATATATATATATATATATATATGCCTACAAAACTGGTATATACATATACCTAATAAGTATACACACACACACACACACACACACACACACACACAGGTGTATGTATAGACACTATTTTAAAATATATTTAAATATAAGTATATACATGTATACATATAGTGTGTGTGTGTGTATATATTTATATATATATATATACACACACACACACATATATATATATATATATATACACTTTATATACCTATAAGTATATAGGTATATAAATCCAATAAGTATAGGTATATAAAGTGTGTATATATATATACATATACACTTATGCCTATATATACTTATTTAATAAAATAAGAATTACTAGAAAAATATTTACTTACTTTATGACATGTAATATTATAATAATTGATTTTCAAATTATTTGTAATTTTGGAGAAAATTTAGCTAACTGACCCTTTCTAAGTATTAGCTTTTTATAGTACAGGCTCTTACAGATTATTAGTATTGTGAATTATATTAAGTATTGATTATTACAGATTATGGATTACATTGAGTATTACATTGTATTACATGTTACGTATTATGAGAGGTGTTTGGAGAATAAATTTTTTTTTTTTTTTTTTTTTTTGAGACGGAGTTTCACTCTTGTTACCCAGGCTGGAGTGCAATGGCGCGATCTCGGCTCACCGCAACCTCCGCCTCCTGGGTTCAGGCAATTCTCCTGCCTCAGCCTCCTTAGTAGCTGGGATTACAGGCACGCGCCACCATGCCCAGCTAATTTTTTGTATTTTTAGTAGAGACAGGGTTTCACCATGTTGACCAGGATGGTCTCGATCTCTTGACCTCGTGATCCACCTGCCTCGGCCTCCCAAAGTGCTGGGATTACAGGTGTGAGCCACCGCGCCCGGCCTGGAGAATAATTTTTGACATTACATGAATATGTATGTTGAGCAAAATATTATGCTTGAATAAAGATATAGAATATAAATATTACTATTTAAAGATTTCTTATTTATTTACCTGGTATAATTAAGTTTGAACAAAAATTTTTTAATATATATGAATGCTACGTAAAACAAGGTGCATTGTTAACATAAAAATTACTTATGATAAATTATTTTTATACCTCTAATGGACATAAATTCAAGCTAAAACATAGCACGCTTTATGCAGAAATTATTAAGAAAGTTGTTCTTTAAGGAAGCTTCTCAACATACTTACTTTATTCTAAAATTCTCAAATAACCAAAGGTAAAATGAAAGTTTATTTTTAATTGTTTAATGTTCCAAGCTATTCAGTATGCAGAAGCCAAAAATCACAATTTTATACCCAAAGACCACTTACATGCTCATCCTTAGACCAGAAATATTAAGGCTTGCAATTATGTATCTTTCTTACTCCACTACGTGCGTTTTTGAAAAGAGGCTCCTGTTTCCTTTATTTACACTGAGTGTGGGTATCTAGAGTATCAAATCATTATAATGAAGTCACTGCAGATCCTTCATTGGCCATTATGAGTCTCCTAATTAGGTGGAACAATAGTAATAATTCCAAATTTTCTTCTATCTCAGCATCATTTCCATTCTTAATTCATTATGGCTATGCAGACAGAGTTAAGTATTAAATTAAGAAATTATCGCCGGGTGCAGTGGCTCATGCCTGTAATCCCAGCACTTTGGGAGGTTGAGGCAGGTGGATCATGAGGTCAGGAGATCGAGACCATCCTGGCTAACATGGTAGAAATGCTGTTTCTACTAAAAATACTAACAATTACCTGGGTGTGGTGGCATGCACCTATAGCCCCAGCTGTTTGGGATGCTGAGGAAGAGAATTGCTTGAATGCAGGAGGCAGATGTTGCAGTGAGCTGAGATTATGCCACTGCACCCCAGCATGGGTGACAGAGGGAGACTCAGTCTCAAAAAAAGGAAAACATTACCTGGATAATTCCCCCAAAAGAAATACCACAATGTACATGCAGAGAGATACATTCTGTCTTCTATATCAAGTTTGTCTTCCAAATTTATCAGTTTTACCAGGAAATTGCTCAGTTGACGGTTCCATGGTATGGTGGAAAGATTATTCAATCATGCTATTTTTATTGCAAATAATGAAAAATTCAGCTCACACTATTTTAAAGGAAATTTATTGTCTCACATATTTAGAGATTCCAATAGTATATTCTGGCCTTTGGGCATGGTTGGATCTGCAGACACCAGCAGTCTCCATTGGCTACAGTCTCTTCCTTCATTCCTAATAATTTTGTTTTTGCTTGCTATCATTGTTTGTTCAGACATTCCCCATGCAATAGGTGAGAAGACCACAGATCCATATTTAGCTACATACCCATAATCTCCCATCTTAGCAACCCAAGAAGAAAGATGATACCAACAATAATAACAATAAAGTAACAGTGAATATTCAGCTATAAAATTTACCAAGAAATTACTTCAGGCCAGGACATTTCCAAGTTCTTTAATACTATTTTACTAATCAAATTAATTTTATGAGGTGGATGTATTATTGTTCGTATTTTAAAGATGAGGGTAAGTCCATTAAATTTTGGCTAAGTCTATTAGAAAATCTGGGAAATCCCTGATTGATCTGATTTTGGTTCAAATTCTTATTGCTGACACAATCTATACCTAAGGCAAATTTTACATAGAATTGGCCCTGCTTAGTTCAAATTCTATCCTTATAGCCAGGGGAAGTATACAATGTTTTTCATAAACCCGGGAAAATGTCCTAAAATGACCAGGTTTTTGTAGGTTAACATGTGAATCTGGTTGCAAGCTACCCACAAATTTCAATGGCTAAACTTGGATTTGATAAATAATTACTGACTATCATAACTTAAACATTGTGAGGAAGGGATTAGTAATTATAAAATTAAATAGTACTAATTAAACATTAGTAATATAATAAATTATATAGTGCCAATTAGTAATACAATTTGTACTGTAGGTTAGAGGAACCTAACAACTACACAGAAATATAAAATGCAGAATTGTAGAAAATAGGCAGAAACAAAGGGCAAATGAAGATTAACAGATGAGATTGCATGCTTTGGGAAAAAAACAGTGAGAACCTATTATGTGCAGCATACAGTTAACCAATGTGGTAAATGGTTAGATTTTTCAAACTTTTTAGAGGAAGAAACTGAGGCTGAGAAAGAATAAATGGTTCACTCAAGGAAACATAGCTATGCAATTATCAAACCTAGGTTTAATCCAGGTCATCAGACTCCATAGTGTTCTCTCCTGATGGCTCTACTTCCTGAATAAAATAGGATTTGCACAGAATTTATTTAGTTTAGTCAGGAAAATATACACCCTGAACTATTGGGATTTTTAAAATATCTTATACATTTAAATTGTTCTTTAATAATGTTCTGCCAATTTGTAATTTGTAGCTCCAATTCTACAAAATGCACAGATATATTTGCAGTTACATCTATAAGGAAAAGAAATTTCTTCAGTATTCTACCTTAAATTTAAATTATAAGCTTAAAAGAACAGAATGAGTTTTAAATCAAATTAATGATCACATTAATACAATCCAGGCAATATTCCTGCAGCCCAGTATGAAATACAACCGGGAAAGGGCTGTCATATATCAAAGTAAAAATACATTTTGCTAAGTTGGTAGGAATGATATGTTCTGTCTTATTTTACAGCTACTGTTTAAAGACCAAAAGGCCTACTTTCAGATTGTGAAATGCCTTCTCTAATGTCAGATAAAAACGGTAAGAACCACCCTTTGAATTTTCAAATAGGTATCTTATAGTTTATCAACTCAGCGTTCATTTGGTATCTATTAGTACCTTTGCTTTGCAAGGCTGGAACTGGGCACAATTCAAGGTCATTCACTTGGCAAGTAAGAGCATGAAAAGTACACTATATGCAGTGTACTTTAAGAATAAGTTCTGGTTTAAATGTTTAAAACTGAATAAACTGCTATATTAACACACTGTCCCAGAGTATACCTTAGGACACTTAAGTATTTTATAACTGTAAAAATTGAACTTTTAAAACTTGCTTCCAGGTGGAGTCAAATTATCTCTGTCTTTGCAAAAGAAATCAATAATGGCTTTAATGATAACAAAATTCTGAAGACCATTTTAAATGTATCTATACAGTTGATTTTTGAACAACACTGGTTTGAACTGTGCAGATTCACTTATACAGTATACAAATATCCTTAGGTCTCTGCCACCTCTGTGACAGCAAGACCAACCCTTTCTCTTTCTCCTCTTCTTCAGCCTACTCAATGTGAAAATGATAGGATGAAGACTTTACAATGAGCCTGGTAAGGTGGCTCATGCCTGTAATCCCAGAACTTTGGGAGGCTGAGGTGGGTAGATCACTTGAGGTCAGGAGTTCAAGACTAGCCTAGCCAACACAGTAAAACCCCCTCTCTACTACAAATACAAAACTTAGGAATGATGGCAAACACCTATAATCCCAGCTACTTGGGAAGCTGAGCACCAGAATGGCTTGAACCTGGGAGATGGAGTTTGCAGTTAGCTGAGATCACACCACTGAACTGTACTCTAGTCTGGTGACAGTGAGAGACTTCATCTAAAAAAAACAAAAAACAAAAAAAACACAAAAAACTTTGCAATGATCCACCACCTCTTGAGGAATAGGAACTATATTTTGTCTTTCTTATAATTTTCTTAATAATATTTATTTTCTCTAGCATACTTAAGAATGCAGCACATAATAAATGTAACATACAAAGTATGTGTTAATCAACTGTTTGTGTAATTGGTGAAGCTTTTGGTCAACACTAGAATGTAAGTAGTTAATTTTTTGGAGAGTCAAAATTTATATGCCCAATTTTTATTGCATGAAAAGATCAGCACCCTTAACCCTACTGTTGTTCAAGGGTCAACTCTACATGTTGTGCACACCAGTCTCAAACGCATCCTCTACTACTACATCCAGTGCTGTGATATTTTCCACAATATCTACAAAGTATAAAAACAGTCTGGAGACTCTAGGAAAAGTTTACGTGCTAAAATTCTTCAGAAGAGGAGATTTACAGTTACCTGATGATGGTTCTGGCTCTGTATAGACAAGACAACTAGTCCAATGGTTGAATCTTTTACTTCTCACCACCTTCTTATCTGGAGCACACTGTAGCACCATCAATTCAGATTTGCAAGGGGGAAAAGAGTAATATTTCCAGAAAGATTTGGAGAAACTTCATACCAGTTGGTCAAAAAATAGATTTCCAAGTACAGAGTGAATATCAAAGTGTTACAAACAGCCAATTCTGGTTTATCAAAGACAAATCAAGCTAAATAAATCCAATTTTTTGTATACTGAAAAAATTGACCCTGCAAGTAGGGAAAATTAGAGATAAAATTGCCTCAAATTTTTATTTACTTTTGAACCTACGCTCCTGTGACATTTTTATCTACAAAATGGTGAAGGAGACCTGTTTTGGAATATAATATGTTTATATATAATATTTCAGAGTATAATCCCCTGAATTATTATATATACATATGATATATATTATATATACACACATATATCTGATATATGTGTGTATATATAATATATATCATATGTATATATAATAAATCAGGGGATTATACTCTGAATTATTATATATACATATGATATATATTATATATACACGTATATATCAGATATGTGTGTGTGTATATATATACACTTCCAGAGACAGACTATGTGTGTGTGTGTGTGTGTGTGTATATATATATATATAAGTGTGTGTGTGTATCTCTGTGTGTGTGTGTATAAGTGTGTAGACAGTAGACTTATAGGGACGGATACATACAACTTCCTGCAGTTTTTTGCAGTTGTACTCACAGTTTTTCAATTCCAAATTACCTCGAATTCAGGTTGAATAGAATTAAGGTAGGGGCCGGATGCAGTGGCGCATGCCTATAATCCCAGCACTTTGGGAGGCCGAGGTGAGTAGATCACTTCAGGTCAGCAGTTTGAGACCAGGTGGCCAACATGGTAAAACCCCATTTCTACTAAAAATACAAAAATTAGCTGGGCATAGTGGTGCAGACCTGTAGTACCAGCTACTCAGGAGACCGAGGCAAGAGAAATGCTTGAACCTCGGAGGTAGAGGTTGCCACTGCAACCTGTAAGGTGGATTGTGCCACTGCACTCCAGTCTGGGTGACAGACCAAGACTCCATCTCAAACAAACAAACAAACAAACAAACAAAAGAAAACCACAAAATCAGGTATGAAAGGACTATATTCTAGTGGTGGCAGTGGTGGTAACAGTTCAGCAAATGCATATACACAGTTCTAACTGTAGCTTATAGATTATACATAGATTGTACACAGATTAAAAAATAAGAAATACTTATGAGAAAAGACAGCAAAGTATCCTCTGAGGGTGGGTTAGATACACTGCCAGGGCAGAAACCTCAGAGTTTTCTAGAAAGTGGAAGTCTCCATTGAGCCTAGCCCAAGTGGCCTAGGGTCCAGTTTTACATGAACTTGATGATATATCTGGCTTACATAACTCTCAATGGCCCATATAAAAAGAAAGGGCAAGAATGCTCATCTTAGTCCACAGCTACTAGCCAGGTTGTGAGTCTTGTTTTTTCCTACTTGCCAACGTTAGACCACTAAATTCCTTGAGCTGCCCTTTTACTACATAATTTCAGCATCAAATGCATTCTTTTGCACCTCTCTTGACCAAGAGCAACGCAGAGAACAATTCTTTAGGTGACATTAATACTGGGGCTTAGATTAACGATGCCAAATCTGATTTATATTGTCTTCCCCCAGACATACAATCTAGCATTCTCCATGTCCTTTTCCCATAGTTGCACATTAAGCTGCATGCTTTAGAGGTTTTCTGCAACAACTCCCACACCACTTTCCTCATCAGTATTCGGCAGTATCTTTCCCTTCAGCAGATGCACATTATTTTCTTCTTCCTTTGTTCTTACATTTATTGTTCTAAGGTTTATCTGCATCAACTGCCTTTGCAGTTTATTAGCCTGGTTCAATAATGACCCCAAGTCCCATAAAAATATACATTTAAATTGCTTGATAGCAAAACATACCAGCCTGTTTACAGCAAAATTAAGAAGTAGGTTTTCTGAGGAATGCTGAAAAATAAGACATCATTCTTCAATTGGGTAATCAAATATTGACAGGATTTTTTTAAGTTATAAGACTTATGGTAGAATCTTGTTTTAGCCATTTTAGATAACATATTTGATCTTAGTGTGTATAAAGTCATTTTAGTTAAAATATATACAATAGCATCAATTTGTTTTTAGAAGAAAATGAAGTAAGGCATTCTTGCCTTATGAAATTATCATAAGACTACTTTTACTTCAAGCTCTGGAATATAATTTTTTAAAAGGCAATCAGTTACAAAAATGTCATTGAATCAATCTTGGATGTAAATCATTTTCACTTTCTTAACATGAAAATGTGAAAAGCTTGACAAAAATCAAAGAACATGAGATGCTGGTTAAAGATAATAATCTTTTCATTCTGGGCTCACAGACGGTGCCAGAGAGAAAACACTGCAAACAAAAGCATTATTCCTCAGGCTTCCAAATAAGGAATAGACATAATTACAGCCCACGGGTTTACTCAAGTGGTGGTCAATGTGATTCACCAGTTGAATTCTGGCTCTAATTGCCGTTACTCAAACTATGCCTATTTATCCCCAGACAGGGCAAAATGACTGCCTTTGTAGCCCAGCTTTATAGCAGCACATTTGGGACAACCAACACTTACAATTGTTTTCTATTCATGCTTCCAAGAATACAAATTACACTGAATGGTGATAAATAGTAGGATGAATAATGTTAAAATTCTAAGCCAATCATAGTATGCATCCATCCATTTGTTCATCCATCCAACATATATGTGCTAGATATTACGATAAATTATGGGAATAAATGATGAAGAAAAGAAGGTATGGCTCTTACTCCCAAGAATTTTACAGTCTAGTCTGGGGGAGAGGGGAACTAGTGATAGGAATAAGTGACATTAATTCAATCATCACTCAAATGTATTATAAAACTGTAACTATGACACATGCAGGGAGAGGTGCAGGTGCTGCCAGATCCTACAACAGGGGAGTATACCATAGTCAGAAATCTTAGAGAAAGAGTCCCAGAGGTAGTGGACTTATAGCATTGAGCTAACATGAAAAGAATGGGAAGAAATTAATGAAGTGAAGAAGGGAGCAAAAAGAAGCTCAAGCAGAAGGGATAGGATGGATAAACCCCTGGTGTGAGAGTATGTTGGTGCATAAAAGGAACTGAATAGGCAGCTTTGCTGGAGAACAGATTGTGAAGATTTGACATCACAGTGAGAATCCAAATCCAAAAGTGACCTGTGGGTCATGATATGGAATTTTGTTTTATCCTCTATGAAATGAGAAGATATTAAACTGTTTTAAAAAGGATACATAATCAGATTTGCATTATGAAAAGATCACCCTGGCTTCACTGTAGAGAATATATTATAGGAGGAAAATCAGAAAAATCCCCTGTTCTCTTCATGGTCAGCAAGCAAACAGTGAGTGATTAGGCAATTAATTATCATGTTGGCAGTACTGAAACAAGAATGATCACAAAGAAGATATTCTTATACTGAACTGACAGGTCATGTTGGGCCACTGTTGCTTTGGAAGGGAGATTTTAACTTATTTTAGGAACCTAATGAGGTTGGAATCCCAGTTCTCTATCAGTCTCTTTGCCTCTGTGAGTACAGCCTTGGTCCAAGCTGCCATCTTACTTGTTTGCATTATCTCTGTCACTAAGTGGCCATCCTGCCCCACTCTAGTCTCCATTCAGTCTAGCGTCAATAGAGTCATCAAGATGATCTCTTTAAAATGTGTTAGGTCATGTCACTCTCCCGCTCCTCCAATGGCTTCCATCTAAGTTGGAATAAAAGTGAAAAGTTGTCAAAAATTGGCACCTAAGAGATGGTTGCATTTTCTCTCCCCCATCCTGCTATGATGTCTCCAAACTCATGCCCTCTCTGTCTCCCTCACTTTCTTCCTTCCAGCCATCCCAGCCATCTTGCTATTCCTTGAATAGGCATCCTTGTGCCTCAGGATTTGAGCTTGCTGTTCCATCTGACTAGAGCACTTTCCTCCAGATATCTATTTGGCTGGCTCCCTCATTCTTTCAGAGTTTTACGCAAATGCCCTCCTTCTCACAGGCTCTTAACGTGGTTAGCTTATTTCAGCTTCCACATGCCCCCATTCCTCAGGTTCTCAACAACTTCTCCTTTCTCTTCTTTTTCATTGTTTCTCCAAAACAAACATTAGAATTATTGAAAATATGACTTGCTTTATTTGTTGCTTTTATTTCTTATTTTTCCCTTCCCATTAAGGATTTTTTTTTACTGTTTTATTGTTTTCTGAATCCTCAATGCCTGGAATTGCTTGATTCATCTTGTGCCTTTAGCACATACTTGTTAAATGAATGAATTTGGGCCTCTATCGAATAATCCCATCCAAGAGGACCAACCAGGACATTTTCCTTCACATATTTGGTTGCTGAATCAAAGCTTACTTGATCTATAATTAGATCATGTCCACTCCACATCAGCTACATTTCTTTATGAGATTCGTTTGTTCATTTGAGATGCATTAATGTAACAAGTATTTACAGTGTGTCAACTATGTGGTAGACTCCATGTGTTAAGCTGAGTATACAGTCATAATCTGCAAGCTCTGTTCTCAAGTATCTCAGTCCAGGTAAGGACTCACACATAAATCACATGTGTAAATTGGTATATAAAATGTTCCTCTTGGAGGTCATCCTCGCTATTCCTAGACAACAGTGAAGGAAGTAACTAACCAACTTGGGCTGTGAGGAAAGACTCCAAAGAGGGAACTATTTTGAGGGAACTATAGCTCACAGCCAGCAGGCATGTTCCAAACTGTAGCTGTATTTAATGTGATACAGAATGTTCCCTTCCTCCATGAAAATAATTTTAAAAGTAAATCCATATATACAAACACCATGATTTTTAAATCAACACTTTACATTAAAATTTGGATTTCCAATTACCACTAGATATTTTTTAAAGAGAGAAATAAAAAATATGATGGTGGCCAGATGTGGTGGCTTATGCCTATAATCACAGCACTCTGGCAGGCAGAGGGAGGAGGCTTGCTTGAGTCCAGGAGTTTGAGACCAGCCTCAGAAACACAGTAAGATCTCATCTCTACAAAAAATAAACAAAATTATCTGGGTGTGGTGGTGCATGTCTATAGTACCAGCTACTCACGAGGCTGAGGCAGGAGGGTCTCTTGAGCCCAGGAGGTTGAGGCTGCAGTGAGTTATGATCACACCACTGCCCTCCAGCCTGGGTGACAGAGCAAAGCCCTGTATAAAAAGGAAGGAGAATAGAAGGGGGAGGAGAAGAAAGAGGAGGATGAGGAGGAGAAAGAAGAATAAGAATGAAAAAGAAGGAAGAAGGAGGAGGAGAGGAAGAAGAAGAAGAGGAGGAAAAAGTAATAATGATGATACTTTAGCCATTTTCCATATGGTCATGATGAAAAATGAATGTAAATCATTTTCACTTTCTTAACATGTAAGTGAAATAATTATGTCTCTATCAGAATTTAGAATTTAGAAAGTGGATCATTATATCTCTGTCAGAATGAGAAGACAAAGGAATGACCAAGAATGGAGAAAATATTAAGAAAAGCAGGATGGAGCATATCTGTTGTTGCAACTATGATTTCCATGTGTTTAATATGCAATCACCAGCATAATCCTCTCATTTGCATTGTTTCCCTGGTCCCTACAGGCATCTAATGTTGTATAATATGATGTAGACCTTGAAAGATGAGTCGGAAAGGACATTGCAGGCAGAGGAAGCAGGGAGTTAGAGAAGAGGATGTGTGTCTAGAGAACTTGAGTTACTGGAAAGAAGAGAGCATAGGAGATGTGGGGAGCATGGCTAGAGAGAAAAGTTGTGGCCACATTATGACAGCCCTTTTATGAAATGCTAAAATGTTGAGAATATCCTTTGGGGGAAAACTGAGGCAAATGTACAAGCTGTGAGATGAATTAATCATCAATCCTGTCTGGATTGTGAATTAAAAGGGAATAAATAAAACTGAAGATTAAGATCTGAGAGGTTTTCTATAAATTTAACTACACGAACTTCATTATAACTCTTTCAGTTGCTCAAAGGTGTTTGCTACTTTCTGGTTTCATGAGCATACTGTGATAAAGTTGAAGCCAAGAGAAATATGATCTTGAAATTAGCTGTATATTAAATTTATTAAACTAGCATCAATTTATATGTTGATTTGCAATCTTAAATTGAGATATGGTAAAGAATAAGATACAAGGAAATGGAGCCATGGTGTGCACAGGTTATCGATGGTCACCATTCTCAAGCTCAGGCTCCCCTGCTGCTCCTACTCGGGTTGGAGGTAAAAACTCACCATTCACCTTTATTTTTAGTTAAGGGAGCCCAAGTGGTCCAGTTATGACCCATGTGACATAAGCAAGTCTTCCAGAGGTACTTAGAAAAAAAAATATTTGCTTTCTTAATAAAAAGGACATTAACCTTCTCTTTCTCCCATCTTCCCCCTCCTTCCTATCAAATGCCAACAGTGACTGGCAGTCCAGAAAATGTTCAGCTACTACACCTCTTTTAGGCTTTTTGTTACGAGAGAAAAATAAACCTCTCTTCATTTAAGCCAATTCACATTCCTGGCTGTGGCAAGCAATCTCTAAGATGCTCCTCAAGGTTCTTGACTTCTTGGTATTCAAATCCTTTTATAATCTCTTTCCCTTGAGAGTAGGTTAGATTGGGTTCCTTACTTCTACTGAATAAAACACTTCTAAAATAATGGGATGTCACTTCTAAGATTTAGATTACAAATGATGATGGCTTCCATTTTGGGAGCCCTCTCTTGCTTATTCAAGGGAAACCAGTTGATGTGATGTGCTTTCTGGACTACCTATGTTCATTCTGTTTGAATCTTGCCAAAGCAAGATTCTTTCTGGAGAGATTTGCAGGGCACAAAACACTGTTGTCTTTGCCCAACAGCCCACAGGGATTGTGGCTACCCAACAATCATATGAATGAACTCAGAAGCAGATTCTCCCCCAGCTCAACCTAGAGATGATGTCAGCCCCAACTGATACCTTGATTAGTGTCTTGTGAGAGAGCCTAAGCCAGAGGGAGCCAGTAGGCTGCACCTAGATACCTGGCCTACAAATAGTGTAAGATAATATATTATGCAGCAATAGATAACTAATACATCAACTGACAGAAAATACTTATGATGGAGTCCTCAAAAAGATCAATTTCAACAGAAAGAAAGAGGGGCCAGGGTCAGGGAATTGGTACCTTTAAGCGTTCTCCGGGTAATTCTAATGTCAGTCATCTTCAGAACAATGGCTTTAAGGGATTTTGTGATTAGTTTTTCTGCTTCTTGCAGTTGAACTGATTCCCAACCATTATGACTTCTAACATTAACTATTATATTAAATGTTTTGTTACTCAACATTTATTTAATTGTAGTTTTATTTTGCACTTAGAAAAATGATTAACTTCTTCACTGGGATAGACCATGCATGCATTTTTCATGGTTATTGCCTTACCTTATTAAGAGTTTTAATTTTCTTCACCAATTATTAATTTAACATTTCAAATCTTGAAGCAGGGGTGGGGAGATGGGGGAGGGAAAAGTCTGTTCTCTTTTCATAACAGCTATATTTGTTTATGTTCTTTGCCTTTCAAGTTCAGAATAGTAATGGAAAAAAAATTAAGTGATGGGGCTTTATCAGGCACTACTTCAAGACAGCATAAAAACTCTGATTGTCTCTTCCATTCTGTGAAAAGACACCATAGAAACCACAGCTTGATAGTGAATCTCATTTCTTTGCTCAGACTGTGTGCATGCTCAGCTAACATCAAGTCACTATGTTTGTGTAATTTGTGAATTTTTACAAGGGACTCAAGCAAAGGTTTTCTTTTTTCAACTTTAAATAATTTTTATATACTTGAGGTAGTATTTACTGAAAGTACATGGGTTCTGGACCCAGAATAACCTGGTTTTGAATTCATATTTATTCATTTAACAACTAAGTCATATTGGATGAGTTTCAAATTCATGAAGGCCAATTTCTTAATTTATAAATAGAAATAATAGTAAATACTTTGTGCAATTATTATGAAATTTATACATTAAAATTATAAAGCTCACATATATCTTAGTGCTTAGTAAACGCTAATTATTAACATTATTGTTGATGTTTTTATTTTTAAAAAGTAAAAGAGGACAATTGCATGGTTCATTCACAACGAATAACAATAATAATCATTTTCTTATATTTAATTTTATGGAAAGCTCTTAAAACATGGGGATAATGTGTTTATAAAATCATACCTTTGTAGAAATTATTGCCTTGTAAAAATGTTCTATTTAAATCTGGAGCATAAACCTTGGAGAATTTTGGGAGTGGTACATAACAAAAGTATATAGTTTAAGATAAGAGTCCATGGATACCTTTAAAACTATAAGAGAAGCTGGTAGGAACTAACAGGTATTGGAAATTCAAGTGAGACAAGGGAGCTGGACTAATGAGTCCCATGAACATATTTTATTAGAATCTATGTTCATTCTGTTTGAATCTTGCCAAAACAAGTTTCCCACATTGGAAAGTAAAATGTTTAACTGAGATTACAGTTGAATCACCAAAGCCACAGGAGCTTTTGCAAGTAACATTCTATAAGAATTTCTTGAATTCATTTTGTATTACATCATAACATTAACCACAATCTGGACTGACTCTAGAGATTAGAGTCAGGAACATTAAGTAGTAATGAAACGCAAAAGAAAAAATAATTGGAAGACATCTAAAAATGCTGATGTTGTATGAGAATCAAGGTATACTTTAGGTACTAGGAAACTGACCGGAGTTAGAATCGTCCTTGGCACAAGAAGAAAAAAGTAAAACAGAAACATGATACCCTCATGAAGCTTAGTCTAATGGAGAAATGCAATGAATCATGCAAGTGTGTTTAGTGTAATAAAAGAGAGCTATAGGATGCAGGCAGTAAGAATGTATAGCAACCAGACCTAAGCAAGGCTGCAGGGGGTAGCAAAGTTTTCTAGAGGATATGACTTTTAAATTCATATGTGAAGACTAAAATGCTATTAATACGTACATATGAAAGTCATGGGTGTTGTAGCAGCCTTTTGCTATATAAAGTTACTAAAATTAGAGAAACTTTGAGAGAAATCGTGAAGATTATCTACTGTAGATAAGGATCATGAATGATACGCAGAAGAAAGTATCTGGTGACGGTTGGCCTGTAGTAGATATAGCTACAGAAAGAGATTAAATTGTCAAAGTGCAAAGACTTTTTAGGTATCTGGGTACCTAGCAAGAAAGTCGTTGCACTTTGACACTTTAATCTCTTAAAGAAAAAGAGTAGATGCAAATTCATCCTTTAGGACCTTGGTAACCAGCTTGTCCTTCCAATTCCCTTCCTATGACCAGTGATCCGGTTATAAAATGGCATCTGACTCTCTGCTTAGAACGCTTTTATCTCAAGAATATTTTTACTTGCTGAGAGTTTTTTTTTTTTTTTCTACTCAGTGCAATTTTGTCCAGGAGGAATGAAAAGTTCTGTAAATGTAGACATCAGAAGAGAACATAGCTGGGCATAAATTAGAATTAGGGAATGTGACAAATTACAGCCAGGACACTGACTACAGCTTGGTATGGAGTTTACCAAATCCCTAAGCCTCCAGTAGAAAATACTTATGTAGTGTTTACAAGACCCATACAGTGACCCAGAAATTATTCTACAATCTTTATGTATAGGAACCAGCTTAATCAATAGTATGGATTAGGATACTGACATTATATTACTTGCACAAGGTCACACAAGTATGAGAGCCAAAATGGAAACCTGGAAGTCTCACTCCATTATCTGTGCTCTTAACATTCTCAAAGGCCAGGTTTTGTTGCTGTCCTTTTGTCTTTAAAAAAAAAAAATAAGTGGCTAATATGTGGGCTAGGGGAGCAAGTATTAATTATCCATGGTGATATGGGAAGCATTATAGGTCTTTAGTAGCAAATGGGGTGAGTCATCTGAGAATTGTGTTCATATTCTTGGGCTCCGTTAGACGCCATGCAAAGTTCATGTCTCCTGCAATTCAATTCCCCCTGGCCCCAGACCGAAGTTCAGTTCCATAGCTTTGCAAAGTGGATCTCCCAAAGGCAACCCTAAGATTCTGAGAATCAGGGCTAGGTTACACAGGGCCAGGCCTCTAGAGCAGGTGAAGATACTATTAAAACAGATGGGCAAAGCCTGTCCTTGATATGTTCAATTATAAATTTGAGGATGGGACTTAAGAGGTACCATTTCATAAAATCCCTTGAGAACCCTGGGATCTGCAGCATTGCTATTCCTCCATATTATATATAGCGTTGTCCCGGTCAGCGTTATCATCATCGTTATTTTCAATGTTAGCCTCGCTGCGTCACACGTTTTGCCCCATCACTGGGAAAATAAATCTGCTTTGCTCACTGTTGTAGACATGTGGTTTTGCAGAGTTAAAGTTTAAAGAATACTTGTTTTAAAAAAAGTATCTTAGTAGAAAGAAATATTTATTTAAAATCCGCATTAATTCTGGTGGGTTATTTATAATACATGATAAAGCTAAACACTCAAGAAAATAAAATATGAATTTTTAAAAAGAAGATATTTGGTATGTGCTTTAAAAACACAGGGAGGGGGGACATGTACAGGATTTCAGTTTTCTGAAAATGGAATAGTTCTGGAAATTGGTTGCACAAAAGCATGAATATATTTAACATTACTTAAAAATAGATAAAGGATAAATTTTATATTATGTGCTTTTTACCACAATTCAAAAATTTTAAAAAATACATTGTCATAAGAAACATGTGTAGAGTAAAGCTAAAATAAAGACTCTGGTTAATTAAAAAGCAAACAAAGCAAAAAGACATAGATTGTTCAGAAGAGGCATATGCAAGTCTGTAAAAGATGATTCTTTCACATACTGTGAGAGTAATTTCCTTTTCTCTGCGTCTCCTGCTAGATGTTTGCTGCTAGAGCCTTCTTTGCCTACCTTCAAATTTCTCACCTATGAAATGGGAATCATAATCATAACAACTTCGTTTACTATTCTTAGGAGAAAAGCTCTTTACTTTTGTAAGTATTGGTGGTGTGTATCAGGAAAAAATGCTTTGATTATAGAAATTTTATTAATTTTTTTTGAGATGGGTTCTTGCTCTGTTGTCCAGGCTGGAGTGCAGTGGTACCATCTAAGCTTGCTGTAACCTCCACTTCCTGGGTGCAAGCAATCCTCTCACCTCAGCCTCTTGAGTAATGGAACCATGTCACTATGCTATTTTTTTGGTATTTTGGTAGAGACAGGCTTTCACCATTTTGCCCAGACTCATCTCAAACTTCTAAGCTCAAGTGATCTACCCACCTTGGCCTCCCAATGTCCTGGGATTACAGGCATGAGGCACCACACCTAGTCTGATTATAAAAAGTTTAGAAGACCAACTTTGTGTACCTACAGCTCTTCCTTACCTTGATCCTAAGCTAAAGTCAAGCTTATAGTTAAACTGAGAATGTTTAAGACCATTCCTTACCTTTGGTGCCATGTTCATTTTTTTGTCACTTGTGGCCTGCCTCAGGTAAATGCTGTGTATTTATTATTACATCTGACCACCTGAGGGCTTTCACATTGACAAGATTAAAAGTGAAACAAGACCAGTCGCAGTGGTACATGCCTATAATCCCAGCACTTTAGGACACCAAGGCAAGAAGATCACTTAGGAATTCACGACCAGCCTGAGTAACACAGTGAGAGCCAGTCTCTACAAAAAATTAAAAATTCGCTGGGCATGCACCTGTAGTCCCACTACTCAGACACAGCTACTCGGGAGGCTGAGGTGGGAGGATTGCTTGAACACAGGAGGTCAAGGCTGCAGTGAGCCATAATCAAACCACTGTACTCTAGCCTGGGTGACAGAGTGAGACTTTGTTTCAAAATAAATAAATAAATAAACAAACAAATAAATGTAAATAAAAAGAAAGGAAAAAATAAAAATGGAACAAAACAAACAACAATAAAAAAGTACAACATTGCTGACCAGGTAAGACCACTGAAATTGGAAGCATACCAGCTTCATTGCTACCTAGTTGGGTTTATGACCTAGTTCACAGTCTTCTTTTCCCCAAAAAGAAGAGCGCTTCAAAACAGATGCCATTGATTTTTTCTGTCAAATGTATTCTGACACCCGAAGCAGCGGCCAGGAGATTAACAGGGTTTCATTTCTTATTTTGCCAGAAAATCCTGATGCTCATTTTTTTTCTTCCTTTCTTTCTATCTCCCCCCATCCCTTTTATGCATGCACTTATACACAGCACATACATCATGCACACACAATACATGTATGTCATAGTGTGTGTAAATACTCACTGAGAAGCTGCCTGAGCAGTGAGATTTCAGGAACTCTAGGAAGGGCCCTGTTTTTCTGGCTTCATGAACTGTAACACCTTTATGCTTTTGAGACTGCCTTTGTAAGAAACCAAACCTTTATGTAAGTAACATTTATTCCAGCTTTATTATTCATCGTGATTTGACCTAGGTCTTAGGTGAGAGGACTCAGGATAAAGAAGGCTAGGAAAGGCAGCAGCGCCTGAGGGTGGCAGCAGGAAACAGAATCTAATCAATAGTTTAGGAGACATTAAGAAAAGGAATATTTACGGATGTGTAGACAGGTTAAAGGAAACAAAAATAGATGTTGAGGCCTAGGCCCTAGCAATGGCAGGAAGCTGCTACCACTCTTAAGCTTAAAGAGTAGAGAGGAGGAAATAATGCTATTGGAGATCCAAGTGAAATGAAATGTTGGAGTAAAGGCTGCCTGGTAAGAGCTGTAAGTTGTGGAGGCATACAAACTCTGAAAGAAAATGCAGCCTGGAGCAGGAAGGAATCAAGGGAAGAAATAGACCTCCTACTCTCTGTCTATACATAGACATGCTGCCAGTGCCTGGCCTTGGCCATATCCTATGTCAGTGGTTCTCAAATGTTAGCATGCATCAGAGTCATTGGAAAGACTGGTTGAAATACAGATTGCTGTGTCTCACCTACAGAGTTTCTGATTTACTAGTCTTGAGGTGGTGCTGCCAAATTTTTATTTCTATTTAATTTTCTTTACTTTCTTTCTCTATTTTTTTTTTTGGTAGAGATTTGCTATTTTGCCCAGGCTGGGCTCAAACACCTGGCCTCAAGCAATTCTCCTGTTTCAGTCTCCCAAAGTGTTTGGATTGCAAACATAAGCCACCACGCTCACCCAGATTTACAATTCTAATAAAAGAAAAAAGATTCCAGTTGATGGTAATGCTGCTGCTGGTCCAGGAACTTTACTCTGAGAACCACTTGTATATAGGAAACCAGGCAGCAAGAAATCCCTGTGGATGTAATATATACACCATGGAATACTATGCAGCCATAAAAAATGATGAGCTTGTGTCCTTTGTAGGGACATGGATGAACCTGGAAACCATCATTCTCAGCAAACTGATACAAGAACAGAAAATCAAACACTGCATGTTCTCACTCAAAGGTGGTTGTTGAACAATGAGAATACATGGACACAGGGAGGGGAGCATCACACACTGAGGTCTGTGGGAAGGAAGTAGGGGAGGGACAGCGGGGGGTGGGGAGTTGGGGAGGGATAATATGGGGAGAAATGCCAGATATGGGTGATGGGAAGGCAGCAAACCACACTGCCATGTCTGTACCTAGGCAACAATCTTGCATGTTCTTCACATGTACCCCAAAACCCAAAATGCAATTAAAAAAAAGTATATATATATACATATATATATATATGTGTGTATATATATGTATATAAAGAAATCAACCTCTGAGGCAAGAATAGAGCAGAGAAAGGGGGATTGTGGGTATAGGGAGAACCAAAGGAAAACAACCAGCACAAAGAGAAAACAAAGAGGCAAATACAGTATGAAGCTGGCAAGTTGAATGTGTAATAGTGGTAGGGAGAAAGCCACTGGGAAGGCTTAGTTCTTTAAATCAATGTGGAGAACAAGGCACAATCTCAATTCCTAGTCTGGGAACAGAGGGATGAATTGGGTGTGCCAAGAATAAAACAGCCACAATACAGTCATAGGATGAAAAAAAAGAGTCATAGAGGGAGCCAGGAAGTAAGTTACAAGAAACAAGGCAGGAGGTTAATGCAGGGACAGTATCGAGTGTCCCCTGATGCTCAAACATTCAGCTTTGAACTGTTGATGAGGGACTTCATCCCCTTTTCCTGGCCATATGGTAAGATTGGTCCCTTTATATATTGTGGGAAGTTTAACTTTTCCTACTTGTAACATTGACCAACTGCAAACAGGAATTCAGCCAAATGAATAGAAAGAAGCATATTACATACATATCATAAATGTAATTGATTTTGCAGCGTGGTTTAACTGAATGCTAATCAAAATGTAGATAAAGGTCCTGTAGCATCAGCATTACCTGGGAGCTTGTTAGAGCCACAATGTGGCCCTAACCCCACAGGTATTGAATCAATGTCCCTGGGGATGGGGTTCACAAATCTGTAGGTTAACAAGATTTTCAGGTGATTCTGATGCACGCTAGAGTTTGAGAAGCACTGGTCAAAATAGCTGGTCCTCAACTTGGTCACAAATTGGAGTCACCTAAAATGCTTTTTAAAAAATTCTCTGTTCTGCTTTCACCTTCAGAAATTCTGGTTTTAATTGTAATGGAAGGCTCTCAAAGATGGATGCATTATCTTTTTATACTGGACCTTTGCCACTCACCACCAAGAGGTGCAATTTATTTCTCTACTTCTAAAATCTGGGCATCATTATGTCAATTGTCTTGTCTAATAGGTAGTTAGCCACCATGATGCAAGCAGAATTGATGTAAACAATTGAACATTGAGGTGTGATCCTTTTGGCTACCCTTGGAAACCTGAAATCATATTTTTTGGATAATAAATCTAAACCTGGCTTTTAGAGATATCATATGCAAGAGAAATTAGATGTCTATATAGTTTCCATGGGTGAATCTTCCCTCTCCAATTAGATTGCAAACTCCTGGAAGCCAGAAGCAATGTATAAACCTCTTTGACATCTCTCAAAGAAACCAGCACAGTGTCAGGCTGACAAAGGAATACTTAATAAATTTTAACTGAAATAAGATTGAATAATTAGGAAGAGAATGGTCATTAGTAACTTGAGTCAGTTACACATCCCCTTAATTATAATTACAATTCAAAATTGAACCAATAACTCTGGAGCTTCACAAATTACCATTTACAGCAGACCAAATTTGGGAAATAAAAATTGTTTCTAAAGGAGAAAAAAAATGATTCACACTGGTATTTCCTGAGGGTTGTTTGCATATACATGCAAAGTATCAAATTCTGCTAAGGTATTTCCAGATATGAGTTTAATTAATCTGGTTCTGCATCCTCCATTGCTGTTTTTGAATAATATGCCTTAATATATAGTTTCCCTGCACTTCAGGTCAAATAATAAAGAAAATTCATTAGATAGCAGCTTGTATGCAACTAAGTGTACCTCTGCAAGAGAATTTTAATAATCAAAGAAGTTGCTGATGTAGGAATATGATAAATTGCTTTGCTACAGGGTAATATAAGCCTCAACTAGTATGATGAATACTTCTGCTTCACAAGGAAAACTGAAATAGTGCAAATGGTTTAAAAATGTGTTCCTGATAAATGAAGACAATCATCTGCGTATATTCTAAAGGAGACACAATATGACTTTCATGCTAAAGTGAAATGTCTCTGTAGGAAAAATGTCTTAAAGGAAGACCTTTTGAGAAGGGAAATAGATACATAGTGTCTCATATTCTTTTGGGGGCATTCCATTTTATATATATGATTAATTTATACTTTTATCTTTATTAAGTTACCCACCCAGTGGATTTTCTTTTGTTGTGCCCCTACCTTTCTAAACTTACTTTATACTTGTGTTATTTTAATTTTTTTCTATTATCTGTGTTTGCTCTTACCATTGGAAGTGTTTTCTTGATGCCACCTTAACTTCATTCTGCAAGGGGTGGTGTAATGCTCTTAATACTTTACATTTCCAAATAGCAACTTCATTTGTATAAACACACACAGACAGGCACACACACACACACACACACACACACACACACACACACAAACACACACATACATACATACATACAGATGCTTAATTATTTCAAGACATATTTAGAAGTGTGTGTTTGTTATAATCTTTCAAGACATGATATTTGATGATTCTTTAGTTTTTAATTGTCTACCTTTGTTACCACTTGATTCAATTTTAAGTCTGTATCATTTCTGTTTTGGAGACTATATTGAGATTTGTATTTTTGACCTAATGAAGATCATTTTTTGTCAGTTTAAAATGTGTTTTAAAATATGTGTTATTTATTTACTTTTTAAAGTTAAAAAAATTAAGATCTACCTGTTAGTTGTATGCAGCTTTTTAATCCTATTATTCATATTCCCTTTACTCACTCATTTATATTGTCAATTTGATATGTCAGTTTCTAAAAGGAAAATAATATTCATTGTAATATTGGCAAGTTATTTTATTTGTATTAGTTTTGCATATAGTATTTCAATTTTATGTTTTGGTTAAGATACCACATTGTTAAAAAGATATAAACAAATGAAAGTTTCAGAAATACTGATAAGCCAAAATAAAAGTAAAAGTAATTCAAGGAAACATTGTAGGCCGATTGTGGTGGCTCATGCCTGTAATCTCAGTAATTTGGAAGGCCAAAGTGGGAGAATTACTTGAGGCCAGGAGTTCAAGACAAGCCTACAATTCTATTTTTTTTTTTTTTTT
>NW_016107467.1:3918817-3968394 GCF_001604975.1 Cebus imitator | reverse complement strand
AAAAAAAAAAAGTTTGAAAAGAAGAAAAGGAAACATTTTACATGAAATGGTGAAAGTGGCTGAAGCATTGGGAAAGTTTAGTCCACTGCAGATAAGACTTGGAGAGGGATAGAGGGTAGGGTAGTGGCGATGAGAAGCAAACCATCCAAATCCAAATACATGATGTGCCAACCCATGATTGTGATATGCCAGTAGCCGTCTGAGGCCTAGAACTATGTTTGCCACAGAGAAACATTTTAATAACATTAAATATTAATAAATGTTGTTGGCATTGTTGTTGTCGTTGAGACAGGGTCTTACCCTGTCACTTAGGCTGGAGGGCAGTGATGCAATCGTGGTTCACTGTAACTTGGACCTCCTGACCTCAGGTGATCCTACCTCCTTAGTCTCCCAAAGCATGGGGATTACAGATGTGTGCCACTGTACCCGTCCCTGCTTTTTTTTAAAAAAATTAAATTAAAATTTTTATTTTTGTTTATTTCAACCAATGAATTAGGCAGTAGCAAGGCACAGTGAAAAGGCTTGGCTTTAATTGCAGTTTCTTTTTACCCTAGCCATATGACATTGAGTTACTTGTGTTCTCTCACCATCGGTTTCTCAAACTAGAAATACTAATAATGCCTTTTTATTAAGGTTGTTATGAGAACAAATGAGATGATTTGTGTAAAGAATCTAGTGAAGTTGCCAGTCAGAATGGCAAATATTAAAAAGTCAAAAAACAACAAATGCTGGCAAGGTTGCAGAAAAAAAGGAACACTTTTACACTGTTGGTTGGAATATAAATTAGGTCAACCATTGTGGAAGACAGTGCAGAGACTCCTTGAAAACTTAAAGACAGAAATATCATTCAATCCAGCAATCCCATTACTGGGTATATAACCAAAGGAATATAAATCATTACTGTAAAGATACATACACACACATGTTCACTGCAACACTATTCACAATAGCAAAGACACGGAATCAACCCAAATGCCCATCATTGACAGACTGGATAAAGAAAATGTGGTACATATACACCATGGAATACTATGCAACCATAAAAAGGAACTAGATCATATCCTCTGAAGGGACATGGATAGAGCTGGAAGCTATTATCCTCAGTAAACTAACACAGGAGCAGAAAACCAAACACCGCTTGTTCTCACTTATAAGTGGGAACTGAAAAATGAGAACACATGGACACAGGGAGGGGAACAACATACTCTTGGGTTTGCTGGAGAAGGGTGGTGGGGAGAACGTCAGGAAAAATAGCAAGTCGGGCTTAATACCTGGGTGATGGGTTGATAGGTGCAGCAAACCACCATGGCATAGGTTTACCTATACAACAAACTTGCACATCCTGTACGTGTATCCCACAACTTGAATAAAAAGGGGGTCGGGGGGGAAGAATCTAGTGAAGAGAAACTGTCTGGCACGTAGTAGATACTCAGGAAAGAGCTGACTCTATGGTTATTGTGATAGAACTAATAATATCAATATAATTTTATTATTTTTAATGAAGATTCTTAAGGGGAATTAGCATTCAAACTGTGATACATGGTTTTTAGTTCTCTATTGCTGCCTAACAATATCATCACAAATTTAGATACTAAAAACAAAACTCATGGTATTGTCTCACAGTTTCTGTGAGTTACGAACCCAGGGACAGCTTAACTGCATCTTCTGTGTCATGATCTTTCATGTGTTCAACAATGAAGGTGTGAGCCAAAATGGGAATCTCATCTCAGATTTTGACGGGGAAGAATCTGCTTGCAAGCTCATGTTCTTGTTAACAAAATTCAGTTCCTTGCAGCCTGCTGGAGAAAACACCTTATTCTCTTGTGGGCTGTTGGCTAAAAGCCACCATCCTGTCCCCTCTACAGGGCATCTCACAGCATGGCAGCTTGCTTCCTCAATGCCAGTAAAGGACCCTGTCTCCCAGCAAGACAGATGTCACAATCCTATATAACATAGAAACAGAAGTAACATCTCATCACCTTTGCTGGATTCCTTAGGGTAGATGTTACCAGTCCCACACACTCAAGAAAGAGAAGAATATATGGGGTATGAAGAAAGTAGTATTTGGTTTCATGTAAGAGATATGTTAAAATAATTAGAACTCTTCAAAGAAGGAATGGGCCATACTATGAGGATGTGTTCACATTGGCTAAATAGTTCTGTCAAAGATTTTAGGGATTAAATAGGGCATGATGGACAATGAAGGCAGCTCATTTCTGAATTACCTTCCTAGAAGGATACGATATCATCAAGACATTGCCGGCCAGGTGTGGTGGCCTATGACTGTAATCCCAGCACTTTGGGAGGCCAAGGTGGGCAAATCATGAGGTCAGGAGTTCGAGACCAGCCTAGCCAACATGGTAAAACCCCATCTATACTAAAAATACAAAAAATTAGCTGGGCTTGGTGGCAAACGCTTATAATCTTAGCTACTCAGGAGGCTGAGGCAGGAGAATTGTGTGAACCCAGAATGCAGAGGTTGCAGTGAGCAGAGATGTGCCACTGCACTCCACCCTGGGTGAGAGAGCGAGACTCTGTCTCAGGGGAAAGAAAAGATATTGCAGATAGTGCTTCACTAGCATTTTTCTTGAATCATTCTAGTTGTTAGCTTAAAGGAGACCAGCGTCTTACAAAGAAGTGAATATTTAGGGAAAAAAAGAGTGAGACTGGCTGTCTAAATATCCCCCCTCTGCTATTCCTACACATTTGTGAAACTTAAACATTCTTGTAAAATTTAACTATTTTTTCTGCCATGCTTTTTAGAAGTCATTGTATGGGCAATAACCTAATGAAAATATAGTTATATGAATGTTTTTATAAAACAAGTTATTACATTGACAGGGGAGGTCTAAATACAGTCCAAAGTAATGAATTTCATGGTTGTCATTCCACATTTAGAAAATAGTCATTGAGCTCATTTTAAAATTTGTTGAAAGCCTAACCCATTTTGCTAAAGTTCAGAATGAAGGCTTGGAGTCCCAGCCTCCCTTCTGATGATTACTTCTGTGTGACCTTGGACAAGATTCTTAACTACCCTGTACCTCAGTCTTACCCTCTGTAAAAGTGGAGGTAATAATATTACTCTTTAAATAGAGCTGTTTGGAGGATTAAACCCATCAATTTCTATCAAACTTTTTCATGGCATATCCTATGTGCTTAACAGGTATTAGCTATTATAATACCATTTAGTCAGAATGGATTGAAAACAGAGGCAATGGTGGCTTTTGGAAATTATATACAGAGTTATTTAACTAAGGAATTTTGTATGTATGTATGTCAATACCTATCATGAATTTTGTCTTCATGGTCCTATTATATCAACTATTTAATGATTTACAGAGCGCATATATAATGATTCATTCCCCCTTTGTGGCAGCTTGATTACAATTTTTTTTTTATTCTTAATGAGAACCTTGGATGGGATTAAGATGCAAGAAACAGGTGGTTTCTCCTATTTTAATAATAACAGTGTAATGAAGCCTTTATATCCCAATTTAACTAATAAATTGTCCCCTTTTTATTCAAAAGTAGGAATGCCTTTTGGTAAATAATTAGCCTGCCAATATTTGTCAAACATTTCACACTAAATTGCTATCACTTGGATTACAAATGTATGCAGTTCACAAACCCTCTTCCTGTTTTTTTGTTTTTTGTTTTTTGTTTTTTTTTTCCCCAGGAGCAATGTGCAACTAAATCAGCTCAAAAAGAACACAAGGATTTGGAAGAACTGATTTGAATATATTAGAAGACATTTTACAAAAGTCCTAGTTTACACTCTTGCACAGACTTGAGCAATGCTAATAAATTGCCTTGGCTAAAAAGGCTGTTTCCTTTCCCTTTCCTCTTTCTTTGTATGTGGGAATTTATAGATGAAAAATTTTACATTGACAGGAGACAGTTTCAGAATTAACCTCTGGGTTGAAATGCTGTAGCCTGACATTATGTCTTCACCACCTTCAGCTTCCCTGTCAACTGAACATCTTTTTCTTTAATTTGTGAAAGTCATGCTAATTACCACGAGGGTGTAGAAAAATAGGGCACCAGTAGGTCTGGACCTCACAAATATCTTTGTTCAGGACAACTTAGGTACTAATAGTTTCCAAGAGATGCTAGTTCATCCTCCATGACTATCTTGCCATTCTTTTTGTTTTTGAGACGAGGACAGATTTTTGCACATTTTGTACAACTATCAAGTCATTAATTAAGAAGATAGAGACAACCTTCTAGGAAGCAAGAGCAGCCTTATTCCATGAACCCATGATGCCTGACAACAGAGATCTCTGCTAAGGTGAAGGCATTTAATTTATAGTGTCTCCACCTTTCTTTCGCTCTTCACAGTGCCTGCCACTGTAAATGCCCATTCAATCTGTCCCACTATTTATTTTGTAATGTGACCACCTGTGTCTCAACTACTAGACCAAGACAGCCAGCTGATTTCACATACCATTAAATAGAAAATAGACATCATTTTCTCAAGCTATAAATTTTACACACACACATACACACATATTACACTTGAAAGTACAAGTACTTGTACAGTGAGAAGGAATAAGAGAGAAAAAAATTTCAGAAAGAACAATATTCAATTTTTTTTCAGAATGCCTCAACTTTAACATAGAGACGTGGTACAGCATAAAAATACTTTTGAGGCAGACTATCTGATGTTTTCTTATGGGGGCCTTTGGAAAAGGTATTCAGTGTATTCGCCCCTTGTTCTGTTTATTTTTTTAAATCTTTTATTATTTATTTATTTTTGAGACAGAGTCTTGCTCTGTCGCCCAGGCTGGAGGGCAGTCATGTGATCTCGGCTCACTGCAACTGCCACCTCCAGGGTTCCAGCTATTCTCCTGTCTTAGCCTCCTGAGTAGCTGAGACTACAGGCACATGCCACCACATTTGACTAATTTTTGTATTTTTAGCAGAGATGGGGATTCACTACATTGGCCAGACTGGTCTCAAACTCCTGACCTCATGATCCACCCACCTTGGCCTCCCAAAGTGCTGGGACTACAGGTGTGAGCCACCGCACCTGGCCAGTCTTTTTACCTTTAAAATGGAATTAATGGAATCTCCATGATAGGGTTGTTGTGATAATTAAATATTTTAATACACATAAAGTGCCTAGCTAGTACGTCATAAAAGATTAATCAGCATTAGGTGGAAGAAATATGAGCAGTTGTACTAGAGTAGCAGCAGCAGCAACAGGAAATTATTTTTATTTTCCTGAGTCCAGCAGCAAATGCAATGTATTCACTACCGACAGAGGCCTTCAAACCATGGGTGGCTGCCTTTCATGTTCCATTCTACCACTAAAATGAATTTAAAATAAAAATAAAATAAATTTTTGTTCATGTCAATGGCAAATATTTCATTAGAATTCATAATTTGTAGGTCATAATTTACTTTCAGGAAACAGAAATATCCTTTGGCTCATTAATTGGGAGAAATGTTGCTTTCTAACCCGATGTAAGAACTTAATGCTTCAGCTGTTAGTATGGTCACACAAACTCGTTCTGGCAGAGCATCTACAGTGCTGAGCATGGGTCCTTTTTTATTAGAGCAGTGTTTGCCACCTGTGAACACAACACATGTAAAAAGAGACTTTTACAATTAGCCCTATCAGAACCAATTCTGAAGTTAATGCATTTTGAATGAATTCGCCTGTATTTCCCCTTATCCACACTGCTCTTGGTATAATGCCTTTTATATTAAAGAGGGAGTTATCTACTTGATTTATTTTTGCTTTTTCCTAAAAGCAAGTAAAAAAGTAGGGGCTAAAAGACGTAATGCAATGCATAAAGTAGAAATATTTATTGTTACTCTCTCTCTTATATAAATTTGGGTATCTTAATTAATAAAATACAATAATACTATTTGAATTCCGGTTTTTCTATTGTTACAGCTAACGTTCATTATGATCTTATAATGGGGCAGATGATGATAAGGTGTTCTTATACATATTTCCTTAATCTTCTAGTAACTCTATGAAGTAGGTATCATGATAATCCTAGTTTTACAGATGAAAAAAATCTAAGGCACTGAGGAGAAAAGCATCTTTGCCAACACCTCACCTATTGTTGTAGATGGCCAGGATTTGTGTATTGGGTCTTGTATTAAACCACTTCCCCCCTGGTTTTAAACAAATATTTTATTCTGACACTAAAAACGAAAGCTTTGGACATTGTCCTTACACTTCTGATTTGTTGATTCTCCGTTTTTCAGATGAGGAGGATAAGGCTCAATAGGGTGAAGTAATTTTTTCAAAGTCAGGAGTTGAACCCAGGCATTCTGGCTCTCCTGACTCAGCTGGGCACAAAACTGCGTTCTAGTAAACAAGAAAACGGTTTTTATGGAAAATGGTCTTTTCTATTTGGACTGGCTTTTATTATTGGTAGCAAAGTTGAGTCTTTCAGAAGTATGTTGTTGTCCTAGTATTGGTCTATCTGGCCTGAAATGGCCACTATTAGGATCCCTTCTATAATTTAAGGCAGTGTCTCTTCATGTCTGACTCCATTAATACAGTTGCATCCATTCATACATTTGCATCCTTTAATACAATAATCAGGAAATACTCAACTGTTGCTTTAGAAAAGAGGGTCCCAAGAAAATAGGTCACAGTACTGGAGAATTTGAACAAGTAGTTGGTGGAAGAGACAAACAAGATTGGAAATAATGTTGAGTTTCTCCTCAGGTCCTGAGAGAGCACTGAAGTGAGAAGGGAACGCAGCTAGGCAATTTAGGTGAATCAGGACCAAGGATTCCTCAGCAGGGAGCCATCATGATTTGAGTCTACCAACTGCATGAACACCACAATCTCACTCACCTCAAATTCTCACCTATTCTAAAGAGTAGCAAAGTCCTATTGTTTTACATAGCACTTTCTCAGATAGTATTGACTTCTTGTGCACCAATACCAGCAACAATACAAATACTAAATGAAGTCTGTGGTATGGCTAAAGTGTTTTACCTAAGTTTAGAAGATTTGGGGGATAAAGAATGACAGAAAAAAAAGTCTTTTAGTTTTTGTAAAATAACCCTTGAAAATGGAACAATAACAAGGAAGTATATAGGGGACATGTATATAGATAGGGAGAGTGCTGTTTCAATGGTTGTTGAGAAAGATAGAGGTTTGCTAAATGTGGTTTTATTTCTTCATCAGTAATAGGTGGTCAATTAGGAACTATGATGATTTATGGCTTATGAATCAAAAAGTAACCCAAGTAATCCAAGTAGCTGTGACGGGTACAGCAGAGGGCCAGTGATAACTGAATGGTCTCAGTGACTGGGGTATTTTCTTAAATCTTGCCAGATGTGGCCAGGCATGGTGGCTCATGCCTGTAATCCCAGCAGTTTGGGAGGCTGAGGTGGGAGGGTCACTTGAGGTCAGGAATTCAATGCCAGCCTGACTAACATGGCCAAACCCAGTCTCTACCAAAAAATACAAAAATTAGCCATTCGTGGTGGCACATGCCTGTAATCCTGCTACTCCGGAGGCAAAGGGAGGAGAATCAGCTTGAACCCAGGAGGCAAAGGTTGCAGTGAGCTGAGATTGTGCCACTGCACTCCAGCCTGGGTGACTCCTTTTCAAAACAAAACAAAACTAAATGTAATCATACAAAACCAAAAAACTTGCCAGATGTGTTGAGAGATTAAAATACTTTGCAAGTATTTTAATTCTATGAACACTTTTTTAGTAGGCTGAACTGAATTCATCATTTTACCTTGTTTATAAAAGGACAGAGATATTTTATGAGCTGAATTTAAATTAAAATGAAACACTATTGTATTAAGAAGGCCAAAGGATTTGAGCTTTTGTCTCCTAATAACGTATTTAGTAAGGATCTCCGAACTCAATAAAAGGAAATCACAAATCAAGAACTTGATGTGGTAAGAAACAGTTATAATTGATAAAATAAACTCTTTTTTAGATAGCATGAAGTTGGCACTAACCACATTCAAATCTAACTTTATTCTAAAATCTATGTATGTTTCATACAAAAATCTCATTCAACAATCTAGGAGAATTAAACAGAAAATGACACCTCTCCTTTTCTTACCTATTTTATCATTCTTCTTTTATTTTTTAATTCAGCCTAGGTAGTAATAAAGAAAAAAGCACTATGTAAATATTTTAATAATGAGATAAAAACATAAATCTTTTATACCTGCTAAACTCAGACAGTGATTAAATATTGAAATAGATTCACTTCACTGGAAATATAAAAACAAAAACAAAAACAAGGATTCTTGTAAAGAAAAAAGTGCTGGCTGAGAAAATTTAGTAATAGTTTCAAAGCTCCAATAAGTAACGTACCATAATATAATATAATATACTAAATGACCCATTCTGAAATATTATGGCTTTGTTTGACATGATAAATTGCTTCATAACATGCTACTGTCCATTGAAAATAAATCATCATGCTGTAAATTATTGCAGTATCTGCTCTTAATTGTTATTTTTTTTACATATTACAATGAACCAATGTTGCAAAAATGGAGACTTGTTTCTTGATATTTGTGAGATAGATGTCAACATGAACTATGGAAATTAAAATGTCTCTGAATAATGGCTTAGACTTACTCTAGTGAGCATATATTTTCATGGTTTAGTGTTAAAGTGCACATTGATGTCTGCCACCTAAATGACTTCTTGACACTGAGCTGGCAAGATAAAAGCAATGTGATTAAGTTAAATATTCACTAAGGTTACAAGTTAAAGAAAAAACACATATTTGAACTTTTTTAGGGACATATGGGAGCATCCAAGGTTACAGAAATTTTGTGCATGATCAATTTGAAATGTGAATGCATTATGACATTCTGTTGTACATTGCCAATATATAACAATATTTTGGGATAAATTGGAACTTGAAAAGATGTCTCAGCTCTTCCTCATTGATTTTTCCTTTCCCTCTCCTTTCCTTTCCCCTCCTTTCCTGTTCCTTCTCCAGTATATCAATTTAGTCTTAATCCTTATGTAGAATAGAACAAAGTAAACATCTGTACCAAAAATGGGAGGGAGTCAAATTTTACTAGTGAAGCGTGCCCCAGGATGTCTATGTAGGAGGAAGTTTTGCAGGGAATGTTGAAGCCTGGCTGGGTTAAGAAGACTACCAGTGCAGAAGGGTGGTCTGATGAAGATAGAAGGGCCAACTAGGGTGATGACCGTGTTCACATTCAGAAACACCAATCATAGTGTCAGAGTAGGGCATGGAGGGCACTCATGCTGGAGAGAAGGTAACAGCAAAAGCAGGATATTAAACGCTGAGGAACTGATCAAAGAATTAAATCAATTAAAAACAATGGGATATAGTTTTCTCACTATTAGAGACACGGACATACAAATATGGAAAGGGGAAAAACTAGATCGAACTCTGGGATGTTGGACTGAAATTGTAAATATTGCTGTGAACACCTGGCTTTCAGTGTATATATGTCAGGAATGCAAATAAATGTAGATAAAAACATGAATGTGCTTTGCGTATGAATACGTGTATTGCATAGCTCTTTTTACTCAAGGGCCTGGGAATGGTGACACACCAATACCAATAAGCACATTTAGCACACAGACCTTGGCTTCTAAATATCATTCTGGAGCTCCATGAAGAAACGGTTAAATATATGGCTGAGAAAGGGAAAGTGCAAAGTGATCCTGAAACATCTCATTATGCCAGAAAATATGAAAGCACTCAAAAAAAAAAATGGTGAAGAGGGTAAAGAAGCCAGATAGAAGGAATTCTCATTGGCCAAATCTGAGACCATATAGCATGAAAATAAATGAGCATAGCAATAGGTTGTAAACAATTGGATAAAACAGGAACCCATGAGTCCATACGAATATAAATAAAGGAATTCATTGAAAGTTTTGTGAACAATTAGCTATTTATACAACTTTTAAGTACCTCCCAATTAAATATTAATTACAATGGGAAAAAGTAACTTTACATTGGAGAAAATTGGAAGGCACCAAGTGAATCAAGTTGTCAAAATGAACAAATAAATGGAAATCACATGATAAGAAGGGATTCAATCAGAAGAACACAGCATCACTTCACTGATGCTCTTTCTAGACACATTGTCTAAATATAATTATGAAGTGCCATAACATGAACTCAAATTGAAGGATGGTTTTAAAAATAACCAAGCTGTGATCTTCAAAAATGTCAAAGTCATGCATTCAAGGAAAGACAAAGAGATTGCTCCACACTCAACGATATCAGAGACACATCATAGCTAAACGTAGCTTGTGATTCTGAACTGGATCCTTTGACTATAAAGGGCATTGTTGAGACAACTGATGAAACTTGAATGAGTTCTGAAGATTAGATGGCAGTAACTTTTCAGTTCGAATTGTGATGAGTGCACTGAGGTGATGCAGGGAATGTATTTGTTTATAGGCTACTAAGTGGTAATACGGCATTGGGTCAGCAGTTTACTCTCAAATGGCTCAGGAGAAAGTTCTGTTACTGTACTTGTAATTTTTGTGTTGGTCTGTGACGTTTCAAATTTTTTAAATGAAAAAAATATTTTGTATCAGAACCTCCCACAGTGCAATTTGCTATTCTCCCAATTTAAAGATAGTTGTGATAATTCTGATTACTTTAACAATCTCTGAATTTTAATGGATATAATAGAATGTTACCACCCTAGAGAATTTCTATGTAATGCAATTATTTTTCTAGCTCACTTTATATCTTGCTCTGATGTATTACACATTGTACCCTGGGACCTAAGGATAATATGGAAAATCAATTGCTCAACAAAGTGGAATGCAAGCCCTAGACAGTGTATACCATTCTTATATTTGGTTTTAAATATGCTTTTTAAATTCCATGTTAGAGTGAAATCAGATAAAATTACAATTATATGCATGTATTCTCCAAAAGTTAACTAAGCCCTAAAGTGATTATCCACAAAGAAATTTTAATTAGTTTGATGAAATCTGCCTTATAAGCAGCTGAAAATTTGGAAATCCAAGAAGATGATGGTATTTGTTCTTAAAAAAAAATCCCAAGGAATTAAAAATGCTTTGTCTGAGAGGAGCAGAGGAGTGACTCCCTGCCAGAACAATACAATTTGTATGCAACCGTGTTTCTCAACAGTTATCTCTGTTTTAATGTGCATGTGGGGTTCCCGGATTACAAAGCGGCTAAGGTAGGCACGATACTGTTATGTGAATAACGGTACTAAGACAGACAATATGGATTATTGACATGATATTTTACATAATGTATATAAAACAATGGGCCTTGCATAGCAAATCTGTGTTGAAAAGGCTCAACCTTATCACATTACCATGGATCAGTGTGAATTTCTTTTTCAAAGTGAAGATCTGACCAGGGTTGGGAGACAAGTTCTTTTCTGACTGTGTTTATGCAAAGGCTTCCTTTCAGACACCTTGGGCTGGAGCAGCATGTAAATTGTCAGTAAAAAATATTGCTAGCCTGAAGCTACCAATAGAGCCAGTTGTACAGCCAAATGTGCAGATTGGGCAAACCAGCTGTTTTCCCTGCTCAAGGAATTTTTGCACTGTGCTCCTGCTAAGCAAATCAAACAAAGCATTACATCAGTGGCTTTTATACTGTGATAAAACCTGAGGCTTTGTGGAAATTTAAACAAAAGTTACTCAATGTTTTATCTCTTTTTTTGATGATCATTTCTTCACTTGTTTCTTACATACAAGTTGCAAACATTGAGAATATCTACAGGACAAAATGTAATTTTACATTTTGGCATGTTCAATTACTATAAAGATAGAGGGAGAGAGAAAGATGAGCTGGTTGTAAGAATGCAATGTCCTTTCTTTTGTTTCTAAGATGATAGATCCATGAAGGCAGATATTTCTGCTATTTAGTTATTTATGTAACTATCATGGCATTCATCAGTGCATGGAAAAATGCCTGGTGGATTTCTGAATTTAAAAGTATTCATTTCTAGGATAGAAAAAAGTGATTTACATTAGGTTCTTATCATGGGTTTAAATCATTATTCTTAATTTGGGAGGAGTTTAATCCTGAGAGGATAAAACCTGCTAAAATGAAAAAGAATACGCCATTACTAACCTCAAGAACATGGCTTTCTAGTTGAGTCTCCAGTCAGATCAGAAGACAGTCCAGACCATCCCATTACTGGGTATATATCCAAAGGATTATAAATCGTTCTACTATAAGGACACATGCACACGAATGTTCATTGCAGCACTGTTTACAATAGCAAAGACCTGGAACCAACCCAAATGCCCATCGATGATAGACTGGATAGGGAAAATGTGGCATATATACACCATGGAATATTATGCAGCCATCAAAAACGATGAGTTTGTGTCCTTTGTAGGGACATGGATGAGCCTGGAAACCATCATTCTCAGCAAACTGACAGAAGAGCAGAAGATCAAACACCGCATGTTCTCACTCATAGGCGGGTGTTGAACAATGAGAACACATGGACACAGGGAGGGGAGCACTACACACTGGGGTCAGTTGGGGGGAAAGAGGGGAGGGACGGTGGGGGGTGGGGAGCTGGGGAGAGATAGCAAGGGGAGAGATGCCAGATGTAGGTGATGGGGAGGAAGGCAGCAAATCACACTGCCACATGTGTACCTGTGCAACAATCTTGCATGTTCTTCACATGTACCCCAAAACCTAAAATGCAATAAAATAAATAAATGGGATAAAAAAGAATAATTCAAATGTTCCAAGTGTAAACAAAAGATAAATATTTAAAGTGATGGATATCCCAGTTACTGTGATTTGATTACATGAATATATCAAATTATCATATGTACATTTAAAATATGTACTACTATTATGTATCAATAAGAAATTTAATAAATTAAAACTCCAAAAAAAGCCAAAAAAAAAAGACAGTCCAGACCAAACATTTCTTTGAGCATTATTCATTCTTCATTTAACAAATTTTTAGTATATATCTAGTATGTGTCAAAGACTATAACACATGCTTGAGATATAAACAGAAATGGACAACTTCTTCGTCTTAGGATGTTTAGTAAGGGTAATTGAAAGATTCTGCAGTACAATGTGATAAGTACTATCAAATGGATACCACAAAAGTGTAGCTTTTGACCCAAATGATGTTAGTATTCATAAAGAATAAGCATAAAGTAACATCAGAAAGTCTAATAAGAAAGACAGCCAAACAAGAAGTCTGAATAGTTATGGTGCTCCAAGTATAAAAGCCCTCATGTGTGTTTTGCAAGCAATGAAAGAGCTTCTATCTTTATTTGTATCATTTCCCCTAAGCTTTCTGTTTACTTGGTAAGTCTATTTAGAAGGTCTTTGGTTTCTGCCTGCTTGAAATCTTACTAACAAAACCTTGTCATTTTAAAATTACCACTTCACAAGCTACTTTTTATTAGGCACTGTGCTAAGTATTTTGCATTATCTTATTTATCTATTAAAATATGCTGCAAGTAAACTATGCATCTGACAAAGGTCTAATATCCAGCATCTGCAAATTAGACAAATTTACAAAAAATAATAATAATTACATTAAAAAGTAGGCAAGGGATATGAACAAACACTTTTCAAAAAAAGACATACATGTGGCCAATAAGCATTTGAAAAAAGCTCAACATCACTGATCATTAGAGAAATACAAATCAAAACCACAATGAGACATCATCTCAAACCACTCAGAATGGTCATTATTAAAAAGTCAAAAAGCAATAGATGCTAGTGAGGTTGCAGAGAAAAAAAGAATTCTTATATACAGTTGGCGAGAGCAGAAATTAGTTCAACCTTTGTGGAAAGCAGTATGGCAATTCCTCAAAGAGTTAAAAGCAGAACTATCATTCAACCTAGCAATCCCAATCCTGGGTATATATCCAAAGGAATATAAATTATTCTACCAAAGACACATGCATACATATATCCACTGTAGCACTATTCACAGTAGCAAAGACATGGAATCAAACGACATGACCATAAAGAGTAGACTGGAGAAAGAAAATAAGGTACATATACGCCACAGAATACTGTGCATCCATAAAAAAGAACAAGATTATGTCCTCTGCAGGAACATGAATAAAACTGGGGGCCATTATCCTTAGCAAACTAACGCAGGAACAGAAAATCAAATACTACATCTTCTTACTTATAAATGAGAACTAAATAAGAAGAAGACATGGGCACATTAAGGGGAACAACACACACTGAGGCTTACCAGGGGGTAGAAGGTATGAGGAGGGAGAGAATCAGGAAAATTAACCCGTAAATGGTAGGTTTAATATCTGGGTGACAAGATCTGCGCAACAAACCCTGTGACACGAATTTATCTATGTAAGAAACCTGTATATTTACCCATGCACTTAAGAGTTAAAAAAAATAAATTTAATAAAATAAGAAATAAAAAAATATGCTGCAAGTTAGATATTTTTCTTCTTGCTGCACAGAAGATGAAATTGGAGTTTAGAAAGCTTAAAAATTCAACTTTTCATGTCTACTAAGAATCAGAGGCAAGATTATACTGTGCCCTATGGCCTTCAAAAATCAAGTAATACTTAGAAAAGAAAAAAGACCTGCTTCACTGTCATTCGGGCTCAAAACTGTGACCATTTTCAGAATTAAAATGGAGTCACTTGGCTCAAACCCTGACAAAATGGAGTTTAGAAGGCCATGAAGGGAAGATTCTTACACATGATTGCCTGATAACAAGAGCTATCACAAAAGATTCTGCCAAAACCACAACTTTCCACAAAGGCCACTGCAACCTGACACAAAAAATACTTCCGGAACATTTGCCCAGCAACTGCCTGTCCTACCTTAGACTGAGGCAATTCTTGTTGTTCATTCTTGCATCCAGGGATAACTGTTTCAAAAATATTTATGTAGCCCTCCTCATTTTACCTTTGAAAACTCTTGTCTTCCTTTGCCTCCCTGAAAACATCCACACGTTTTCCTATTGCAGTGCTTATTCCGGAATAAACTGATCACTGGAGAATCTCCTTCTGTGTGCTATTTTGACTGACATAACCAATAACTGTCATATATTTAGACGTTATGCAACCTAGGCAGTTTACTTACTGTGCCACTGACCCTGTAGACAATTATCTCTATGTGATTTTAGCTAGAGCTTCTGTTTCAGTGAACTTACGACACTGAAAAACACATCAAAATGCAAACCTCTGAGCTATAGTTTAAGATTCTAAATAAACATTTCAGGAAGAAGAATTTATATAATTACATTTTTATCATGACAAGAAGGTAATTCTAATGCAAGTGTTCTGTGGACTGCTTGTTGAACCACATCGATTCAATTATCTCAATATGACACTTGGATTCACTCAGAGTATGGGATATGTCTGATACTGGATTGAAATGATCTCAGTGGCCTCAGGCTAGAGACCTTATAAACAACTTTAAAATCAGACTTTATAGGACTCTTAATTTATTATTTCAACATATATTTACGGAATACCTGCTATGAGCCAAATGCTGGCAATAGGAATTAAAGTAGAAAGCAACTTAGACAAAGTATCTGCTCACAGAGAGCTTACATTTTAGTTATTTAAAAAAACAGAAAATAGACACATGTAAAGTGAGAAAGTGTCAGGTGACTATCAGGCACAAAAGTAGATAAAATCGGGTAAAATGATATAGAAAGCTTGGGAAATGGGGCTTTTTATTGAGTCATTAGAGAAGATTTCTCAGAAAAGGTGGCATTTTAGTTGAAATCTTTGAGAAAGAGAGAGGCCAGCCAAGAAAAAGCCATAAAGAAGAGCAGAGAGAAGAGCTATCGTGTGGGCACCTTGGTAGGAAACAAGCTTGGCATGTGTGGGAAACCGAGGGAAGGTAGTGTGGAAGGATGTAGTCAGTGAGGTAACAGGAACACCAAAAAATGTTAGCGAGAGAGGCTGGTGGAAAATCAGGCAGCATTTGATTACCAGTAATCAAAGTGTAATGGAGACCACCACTGGAGTTTTTAAAGCAAAGCGGTGAGATAACTTGCTACACAATCCTTTAGAATAACAAGTGCAAAAGGATTTATTGCATTGTTTGAAACCGTGTGCAATCCATCAACTAAGAGGAGATCATGAGTTGACCTTCCTTCATGTCTTCCTCAGGGGCTAATTTATTCTAGTTTCTCTTGTTAATAATGTGAGACCCTTATCTTCATATATTGGTCCCGACCTTCTTCAAATCCAGCCAGATTTTCAATCCCACCTGCTTAGGATCTTAGGACTTTCATGTTGTCCACGCATTTCAGCAGTTCATAGATTGCAATCGTCTTAACTCTTTCTGAGGAGTTAATGCAGAAAGTCTGGTTGCTTGTTCCTTGCATGTCTCCATTGGAACCTAGAACCATAACTGACCATGGCCAAACCCTGGGCAGACAGTATGTGGAAGATTCTTTAAGTTAATGATTGATGATTTTGATGTATATATCTGAAGCAATGGACCATGCCATACCAGCTCGACAGAATTGCTTTGCAAAAACATCAAGATTGATGACATGAACCTGACTTTATTATTAAAGTCCTGAGTTTCAGTTGCCCTGTCTGGTGGCACAGAAGACTGTACTAATGTAACCAGACTCCATGAGCATCTCAGGCCCTGACACTTAACTGGGATTCCCTGGGCAGAGACATTCCAGGGAATCTTTCTGTAGCTGTTGGAGAAAAAGCATGTTCTGTGTGGCTTGGGATGAAGAAAGACTCTAAAACCAATGCCTGACATCTATGGAATCTGCCTGATGCATATGTTTTCTCTACCATTTTTACTGTGTATCATTTGCTGTAATAAAATTTATCCATGAGAACAACCTGCTTTGGGGTCTTCTGGGTCCTTTTAGCGAATAACAGAATTTGGGGTGCAGTGGGACTATTGAAACACTGCCTAGCGTTCGTTTCAGCTGACGGAAAAATTGTAGTTCTATTTGTGTTTTTTGATTAGACTTGTTTCTTCTTTGCTAACTTTCCTGCCTTCTTTTTTATTCTTCCTGATAATTAATTACTAGGGTCAAGTTTCATATATAGTGGTGTCTCCTTATTCATAGTTTCATTTTCTGCAGTTTCAGTTACCTGCAGTGAGCCATGATCTAAAAATATGAAATAAAAAATTTCAAATATAAACCACTTAAAAGATTTAAATTGTGTGCTATTCTGAGTATCATGATGAAATCTCCAACCATTCAGGTCCTTCTGCCTGGGATTTGAATCCTTCCTTCGTCCAGCGTATCCCCACTATATATGCCACTCGCCACTGGACACTTAGTAGCCATCTCAGTTATGAGATTGACTGTCTCAGTATCACAGCGCTTGTGTTCAAGTAACACTTAAGTGACTTAATAATGGTCCCAAAGTGCAAGGATAGTAACGCTGTCAAATTGAATATGCCAAAGAGAAGCCTTAAAGTGCTTCAAGTAAAAAGGTAAAAATTCTTGACAATAAGAAAAAAATCATATGCTACAGTAGCTAGAATGTATGTTAAGAAAAATCTTCTATCCATAAAAATATAAAGAAGAAAAAAAATGTGTGCATAGTATATATAGTGTTTAATGCTATATGCACTTTTTGGCACCCACCGGGGGTGTTGGCACGTAGTGCTTGCAGGAAAGAGGGGACTACTGTATAGATACATGAACGAGATACAAAAACACATGGACATTAGATAGGTTTATATTTATTTGTACATATGCATTTATGTATACATGCATTTGTATATTACATATGATGATGTATATATCACAATATAATATATATAATTTACATATGCATTTATGTATATATGTAAATTTAAGTATATGTCATATAAGAAGAATATGACTGGACTTTGCCCTTGGTTCCTGAAAAGTAGACTCAATCTTTGAAATTTCCCAAGTAATAAGAATTTCTTTGTTATTCATGTGTGCCTTGGATCACACCTAGTTTTATACAAAGGAGATGATTCAGGTTACAGACTGGTTACTAAAAAAAGCCAACCATGTGATTAGAGAGTCAAAGTTTTGTGCTCAGGAGGCTAGAGGTGGCTAGAGATTTGGTTCAATTGCATGGTCAATGATTCAATCCACTTTGCCTATGTAATGAAAACCCAGTAAAAACCCTGGACACCAAAGCTTACTGGAACTTCTTGGCTGATGAACACATTGAGTGATGTGCTCAGTGGGTGATGTGCTCTGATTCCATGAGGAAAGGGCATAGAAACTCTGTTGACACTCTGAGACCTCATTTATGTGTCTCTCCTTCTGGCTAGTTCTATACTGTATCCTTTAAAATAAAACTGTAATTATGACACCTTCCTGAATACTGTGAGTCATTCTAGCAAAGTATTAAGCCTGGGGGAGGGGACATGGGAACATCCCAGTTTTGTAACCAGTTAGTCAGAAGTACAGGTAGCCTGGGACCCTCTAACTTGCTGTTGGCATCTGAAGTGAGGGCAGTTTTGTTGGGGACCATGCCCTTAATCTACAGGGATATGTCACTAACTCCAGGTGGTTAGCTTCAGAATTGAATTACAGTATTTTAGTATACACATATAAAGGGTGAAGGTCAGTATGTTAATCAGGGTTCTCCAGGGAAACAAAACCAATAACATCAATATAAGAGATCTGTTATGGGAATTGGCACATAATTGTTATGGAGTCCAATAAATTTTATGCTAGCTGTCTCTATGCTAGAAAACCAGGAAAGCCAATGGTGTAATTCAGCCTAAGTCCAAAGGATTGAGAACTAAGGGAGTTATTGGTGTAACTGCCAGTCCAAGGCCAAAAGTCTGAGAACCAGGGAGAAGCAGCAAGGGATGGGAGACAGTTCTGGGGTGGGTCTCTGAGTTCAAAGGCCCAAGAACCGGGGCTCTGATGTCCAAGGACAAGAGAACGTGGCTGTCCCAACTCAAGGAAAGAGAGAAATAATTGGCCCATCCTCTATCTTTTTGTTGCATTTGGACCCTCGATGGATAAGATGATAGCTTCGCACATTGGTGAGGGAGAACTGTTTTAACTCAGTCTACTGATTCAAATACTCATCTCCTCCAGAAATACTCTCACAAACACACCCAGAAATAACATTTTATCAGCTATCTGGGCATCCCTTTACTTAGTTAAGTTGACACATAAAGCTATCATCACAGTCTGGCAACATGAAAGACACATATCATTCTAAGATAATGCCTTGTGTATAATGTCCAATATTTCACATAATTTTAACTTGTCCAACATCTTTCTAGAACAATATACAATGGGGCCCAGATTGGCTCTGTCCATGGTAGAGAATTTTAGCCAGTGACTTTCACTTTGTATTTGAATTTAACACCTAAGTAACTTTGTTGTTCGCTAAGTTATATATATGATGCCAAAAAAAGTGTTGGGTATATAGCTGGTGTTCAATTCATGCTGGCTTTCCTCTTACCCAACTCTTTTGGTGGCTCAAAGTATCTATTAGTGGCATGCATTCTGAGAAGGCCAATCCTCTGATGACTAAGAATTAATTTCTCCTTTTAATATCTGCTCTGAAAATATAATGCCCTCTGCGATGGACTGCAACCAGGCCAATGGAGTTGCTATATCCATAGATACATGAATAATAAATAAGTAGATTTGTCTGTATTCCCATTTATGTTCTCACTGTGGTCCCAACAGCCCTATGTCCAAGGGAAAACAAAGGCTTTTCTGGCATTGGGGTAAGGGATTTTAGAAGTTATTTTATAAAACCATTAATGCTTCACCAAAAAAAAAAAATAGGTGTTAGAGACATGGGTTTTGGCAGGAAGAACGCATTTGGGATTAACACACACAAATAGGAGTAGGTTGGTAACTTATGACCAATATCTGGGGAAGGATTTTACCCATTATTTGGAAAAGGTTCTCTTTGTATTAGAAGACAGTTCTTTCATGAACAAGAATTGGTTCCTTTGGAATTCTCCTTGCCCTATTTTTTTTTTCTTCTTTGGTGTTTCTACTCATTTGCATGATTGGCCTAGAGAACAATTTATCATCCCTCTTTTACGCATGTGATTTTCTAAAGGTCACCTGGCAAGTCATGGATGACATTGGGATATTCTCTCGGGTAGCTTCTAATAATTGCACTTCCTCCCCAGTGCTTTGGGTGTCTGGCACATTTGTAATTGACAGAAGGATAACAATGCAATCTGGCTGGTTTCCAAGACCAGTCTCAAAAGAGAGTAGGATGGTGTGAGGTGGTTAAACTGCCCATATCCCTTTCTCAGCTCTTAGGATAGTAGGCTGAGAGAGCAACAGAAGAAAGCACAAAATTCAAAATAAAGAAATTATCTCCTTGGCTCATTGTTTGTTTCTTTAACTAAAATAAAATCCTTATAATTAACTATGAAGCTGGATATGCAAGCTATGAATAAGGATAGAAATATGTATGCTGCTTAAACGCTCTCTAGCTATCTTTAGAAATGCACAACCTGTTCCTGTCTTTGACATTCTGTCCTTTCACAAGTGCTGTGTGCACAGAGCTCAGCTTAGAGATAAAAGCTATGGGAGGGTGCACTGATGTCTGAGTGATGTTTAACCATGCTGATCCAGGTAGAATGCCTATCTCTGGAATGATGCAGGGATCCCAAAGTGGAGAGAATTAGACCTATCACATTTGTGATTAGAATGGGCAAGTAAGTATCAATGATCTCCTCTCTTCAAATGTGAACAGAATAAGAAAAGTGCTATTTCTTCAGAAGCAGGTGTCAGACAGGTAATTTACGAATAGACAAAGGAAATATAAAGATTGTCTTCGTATATGCTTTTTATATCCTTTGACCACCTTGCATTGGCCTACTTAAAAAAGTTTTTATTTTAATAACAAGAATTTTTGTTGGTTCATATAATGCAAGGTGTTATGTGCTGGTGGTGTTAAAAAATATTTATTCTATTCCTGAAACAATTAGAACAGTGAATTAAAGAGTATAGATCTGAACAATTAGATTGTTTACAAATGCTGAAACTTCAGGTAAAAGATAAGTACACAAATTTGATTGATCGAACTTTGAAATCTGATTGGAAAGTACTTTTGTATTTTAACTGTTCTCCTAAATGTTGTTCATTAGGGGTGGTTCCAATACTCCACCCTTCCTGGTATGCATGCTGGGATATATGTCCTTTGCCTTGTGCCTTTGCAGTGACTTTGATTTGAGCCATGTAACTCATGTTGGCCAATAGAATAAGCCAGCGTGAATAAATGGCCAGAGTGATATAGGCCTGATTTGTACCTAGACCTCAAGAGCTGCCTTGTGTTTCTGTCATGATCTTAGTTTTAGCTACCACCAGGAGAAAGACATTTCTCAGGCTAGCCTATTGGTTCCAGGAGATGAATGAGAGACGTAAATCAGAGCTGTCTCTCGTGGCTCTGCCAGCCAAGCCAAATCTAACCAGAGACTTCAGCTGACCTGTACTTGCATGAATTAACATAGCTGTGTTAAGTCCCTGAGTTTGGGGAGGGTTTGCTCTGCAGTGGTATTTAAATGATTCAGTAGTGGTAAGGCTGGTGTGTTGCACTGTTCACGGTTTACCGAAGACAATATGGAGATCCTTAATGGAAAAATAGCTTACTCAAACTCACACTCAAATCACCATTACATCAGGCCTCAAACCCATCTCTTGATTTCCAAATCCAAGAAGTTCCTTAAATCCAAGAAGCCCTTCTGGAAACCAAGTATAATGATTTAAAGTGTATTAAACCTCAGACAGAAAATCTATTTTTGTGATCCAGCCCATTTTGATGCCTCAGCCATCTTGCTCATGGGTTAAAGCCATGTGATAGATGCTGTAGGAGGCAAACTCCCACAGTCTTTATCATGGATAGTGCCCTGTTCTCTGTGAGGACATGCATGCCTTCCTCACAACGTAATAGACAAGAATTGACTGTAGCCCAAAATTAGGAAAACGGCTGAAAAAGAAACAAATCATAGAAGAGTGGTGAAGGGTTTAAACATTACTTTTGTTTTTACCCAAATTCAACACTTTCCTGAGCCGAGATCAAGGGTTATTAAACCTTGAGCTAGTTCTTAGACATAGTAGAAAAAAAAATGTAAAAAAAATTTAAAAGGAAAAACAGTTATTGAATTTGAATGGATATAGACAGGTTGGCCTCCTATTTAATATGCCTCTCTTCACTGTCTGGAGCTTGAAAAGTTGCACACAGCTGGAAACATTAATTAAGTCTGCCCATGTAAGAAATTCCTCAAGGCCCTCTTGCAATGCCACATACAAAGGTTTCATAAGTGACAACCAAAAATACAGAGTTGGAGCAAACTGAAGTGGCCTAATTTCATACATGGAAGAAAAGCATCAGAATTCAACTTTTCCTTGGACACCATTTATGTTTGGAAGGGGAGATGTTTTATTTATATTTATCTTATTTTATTTTTGCTTTTCTAAGTGCATGCATAAAAGCAAACTCTGTTACTTCTTTTCTGCTGAGGACTTTGGGGACACATTTAGAGGCTGAAACCAATAGAGCTACTTTAGCATCTTATAATATATTTTGCAGATTCAGCTAATTGAGAAGGCCTCAGAGGAAGGCTTTTGATAATTGGGCTTCCAAAGTTGTGCGCACACTGGCAGGTAATATTCATGCACATAAATTTTACAATGAAAAGCTCATTGCTCTCATGTGTTAACTACCACCTACGTGCTGATGACTCTCAAATTTTAAATCTAACAGAGACCTTTCCCTGAGTCTCAGACTTTGATATTCAACCGACTTTTGGAGATGTGCATGTGAATGCCCCCAGGCACCTTGAAATTAACATAGGCAAATCTAAATGTATCACCTTCCCCTTTCACTTTTTCCTCTTGGATTCCCTATCTCAGTTATTGGCCTCACCATCCACCTTGTCACCTAAGCCGTCATCGTAAGTATCATCCCTTGACTCATCTTATTTCTGCATTCTTCACTCTCCACTGGCATAAAGCCCTGTCAATTTTACCCCACAAATAGTTCTGAAATCTGTCTCCTCACTTGCAATTCCTGGCTTCCTGATATGTCTTAGCTGAAATATTGCAGCTCCAGTCTTACACTTCTCAAATCTTGCTTTAAATGAAAACTAACAAGGTCTCTAACATAACTAAATGGCTTCCAGTAGGCTAGTTACAAAAATTCTAGCTCCTTAGCCTGGCCTTTTAGGGTCTGCGTAATGTGGTCATCGGTGCTCTTTCCAGTCCACGTGCAGAGAAGGGACTCCAGGAGCTGATCGTCTGGGTTCCTCTCCCAGCTACACTACTTCCCGGTTGTGTAATCTTGAGCAAATTTCTCAACACCTGTGTGTCTCAGCCGTCCCTTCTGTAAAATGGAGTTATAATATAACTTATATCAAGAGGTTGCTATGAGCATGACTGGAGTTAATATAGTCAAAAACTTAGAGTATTTCTTGATACATTAAAAGCACGCAGCAAATGTTTCTCAGTCCTTAAGTTTCTGCTTCAGATATTCAGGTATACCTATCACTTCCTGAATGCACCACTTGCTTCCTAGGTTCATGCCTTTCCTTAAGGTGTTTTGTTTTTCTGTATCGAAATTCCTCTTTCTGTGCCTGGGTACATTGAATTCATCCTTCAATTGTTCATTGAGGTTACTGAGTCAAACTTTCATGCCTTCATTCATTCTATAAACTGTAGTTTATTGAGTAGTGACACCGTATTTTGCAAAGGACATGTAAAGGTGGCCACAAACAATTGTGTCCTGGCTTCGAGGAACTTGTGGGAAAAGGGGGTAGAGAGAGAGATAGATAAATACAAAGTTACTTAATTAGGAAGAATGTGTGTTGGATGAACAAAATCCTAGTGAATATAGAAACATATTGGAGAGGTACTAACACAGCTTGGAGGAAGTATTTCAGGTATCCTCTCCTCCAGAAAATTGTCCCTAATGCTCAGGCAAAGTTAGATTTTTCTTCCCTGTGCTCTCAGGGCACACCTGGTGTGTTGTTTTAGCTTATGTTGCTATAACAAAATGTCATAGACTAGGTGGTTTAAACAACAGACATCTGTTTTTCATATTTCTGGAGGCTGGGAAGTCCAACATCAAGGCACTGGTCAATCTAGTTCCTAAGGAGGACTCTCTCTCTGGCTTGCAGAGGACCAAGCCATTTCTCACTATGGAAGATCAATCTTTCTGTCTTTGTCTTACAAAGCCACATAACTTCTCATGAGGGTCTCATCCTCCTGATTTCATCTAACCCTAATTGCCCTCTAATGGTCTCATCTCCAAATACCATTACACTGGGTGTTAGGACTTAAATATATGAATACTGGGGGCAACACGATTCAGTCCATAGCACCTGGCTAGGATTTCCTGAAAACCATACCTTAAGTTATTGCAAATATCTGTTTCCTTTTCTACTTCTCCTTTTAGACTACAAGTAACTCGAAGGCAGGCACTGCATCTTTAAGCTCAGTGGCTCCAGGACCAGATACTCTTGCAGCCACATAGCAGTTGTACAACCAATTTTTGTTGAACCAGAATACAGTGGTGCTCATTCAGGGTGGTGCTGTTGTTGGCAAAGTTTTGTTTAATCTGAATCTAAAATATATAATACTTGAGTATGCCTTAGAAACATCATAATGTGGATGCCTTAGAAACTAATCAGAATGTGGATGCCTTAGAAAAATGTAGTGTATTCTTGAAATAACTTAGGGAAAATCATTTTCTCCTATTGAGCTCAGTTTTCTCATTTACAAAAACTAGAATCTTTGATCAAAGACTAAAGTTTCTTTCTCTTTCCCTCATTCTGTGATTCTACCCTCTGAGTACACTCTTGGCCTCCTGTGATCAATATCTTTTCTTAGCTTTCCTATGTGGGTTTTCTTCCTCCCTCTGTCACTTCCCTTCCTCAGTCTCCTTCAATGATTTATTTGCAGGCTTCTCCCATCAGGAACGTGGAGCGTTCCAACTCTCTTTCACTTCCCTAACCACTTTTATTCCCGGAAACCATACGGGCAAACTAGGACTAGAGGCCAAATCTTCTCTTACTGCCTGTTTTTGTAAAGAGAGTTATAGCAGAATACAGCCACGCCCATTCATTTACCATTGTCTGTGGTTGCTTTCCTGCTACAATGGTATAGTTGAGTAGTTTCAATGGAGACAATATGGCCCACAAAGCCTAAAATATTTGCTATCTGGTCCTTTACAGAATGAGTTTGCCACCTCTGCCCTGGGAGACTTCATCCAGTCCTATGGCTTTAACATCTACATTTTAATGATTCATAAGTTTATATCATTGACCTTGACCCTCTCTCCTGAGTTCTACATTGGTGTATACAACTGTCTCCTCCATGTTCCCGTTGATATTTAATGGGCATCTTGGAATAGTGTTGTGGTTAAGATGATGACTCTGGAGCTAGGTGCATGGCTTTGAATCCTGCCTTTCCTCAGTACTAGCAGCATGGCCTTAGCAACTCGCTGATTTCCTTGTACCTCAAGTTCCTCGTGTGTACAGTGAGGATGTTAATAATAGTGACATTTCATGAGGTTGTCATGACTACTTGTAAATATATAGAGAGCTCTTAAAGCACTGTTTTGTTGTGGAATCAAATTTTAGTTGCTATCACCAACTATCTCTTTGCCTTATACTCCATACAGATTATCAGCAAGTTCTTGCCAGCCTATCTTTAAAATATTCATCACTCAGCATCTACACTGTTAATATCCTTCACCAAGCCACCATGATTTATCACCTATACTACTGGCTCTCCTACTTGTTCTTTCTTCTTCATTTTTACACCTCTTCTGGGTTAATCAGTTCTCCAACCAGCAGCCAGAACAAACTCTTAAATACCTAATTACATCACAATACTCCCCTGTGCAAAATTATCCAGTATCTTCCCAACACACTTAGAATAAAATCCAAGCTCCTTACCATTGACCTACAAGGCCCTGTGTGTCCTGTGTCCACATTTCTTTCAGAACCTTTCCTCTTAACACTTATCTCCATTATTTTTTCCTACTCACCCTGCCTTCCTGGTCCTCTCCATGCACAAAAAGCTTGGCCCTGTGTCAGAGTCCTTGGATTTGATGTCCCCTCTCTTCAAAATGGTTTTCCTCTAGATATTCACATAATTCCCTGTTTAGTTCAGCTCATCACCTAAATGCCACATCCTCAGAGCATTCCTTCTTGCTTTGCTATATTTAAAATTGGCCTTCTATCTTTCTCTGTTCTCATAGCCTGATTTTTTTTGTCTTTATAGCATTTATGACTGATTCTCATTATATTACTTATTTATTGAATTATTTGATGTGTTTATTGTGTAAGCCCCAAGAAGAAAGTGATTGTGCTTTTCGGTCACTACTGTATTCTTGGTGGCTACATAAAGACATGTCTTTGTGGGCAAGAAATAAATATGTATTAAGTGAATGATTACCTCTTTGTAAAGGATTCAAGATTGTCTAAAGGAGAAAGGTTATGGAATAGCCAAAGACCCATCTAATGAGGCCTGCATCTATTTGTCCAGACTCATTTTATTGGTGCTTATGATTCTATTCTTTCTTCTTCTGCTCATGATTTGAGCCAAATTGAATTTCTACCAGTTTGCCATTTGTTGCATAAGCCTTACATTTTCACTTCTCTCAAGCACCAGCATGATATCAAGCACCAGCATGACATCAATGCCAGTCATGCTGATGCTTCCACATAGACAATTGGTAAAAGCTTCCTTATCCCTTCACTTCTTGAAAACTCCTACTTAATCTACAAGGACCTATTTAAGCATAACCTGCTTTGTTAAATCTTCTCTCAATACCTCTTACTTCTGCTTACTGCTTAGATAGAAATGTTTCCAACTAGATACTATGATAGCTTTCCTTGAAATAAAGAACAGTCATATAAAACAGGAGTGGCCAATGAGAAGTGTCTTAGTCTGAATTTCTCTAGAAAGCAGGCCCTGAGACAAGGATTTGTATGCAGCAAACTTATTTGGGAAGAAATTCCAGAGATAAGAAATAAGTTCTTATTCACACAGTTCTTTTTCTAAGAAAGAAACAGAAAATTATGGAACCTGTAGATGGTGAATTTTTAAGATCATCATCATTGTTAGCAACTGGGGTCCCATTACACTGGTATTATTTGAGGAGCTGTATAGATAGAGACTTACTATCATCTGCCCAAGGAAGGAAAAGGTGGAGAATTTACTTAGTGGCTTCTCTTCTGCACTGGCCAAGGATTGTTCTCATAGGTTGTTAATGTTTCACAGCTCCAGTTTATGCATAAGTGGCAGATTTCCAAAGGTTTCCTATAAGCTGTGTTAATGATGCCTGGGTAGAAAGTGTTACATACACAATGAAACCAAATGGGAGGCTATTCAGTCACACCTTCATGACACTGGTTACCTCAGTATTTACTAGAAAGACTTGAAAAGGGAAACAGATCCCCTACAAGATGTAAGTGAAAGGTCTGCTGGGATTTTTGAGAAAATTCATTCTTTCTTGATAAAGGGAAAAGATGCATTTGTTTAAACCTCATTTCTTCTGTCCTCTCTGCCTTCGATGTGGGTATGTCGTCTAGTAGGCACCTTGAAATTCAGAGGAGCTAAGTCCTAGGAAAAGGCCAAGAGAAAAGTGGGGACGTCATTTCTGGCAGCACTAAGCTATTGAACTGGGTCCTTAATTATTGTATCTCCAATTAGTATATAAGAAAAGCAAACATCTGTTTAATTAAGTCAGTGTAGTTTGATATTTGTATTACTTGCAACCAAATGCATTTCAAATTCTTTCCTCCAATCTGCTCATATAGCAAGGTTTTTTGCATTATTATCTTAGCTAAAATGCATTATATAGTAATTCTTTTAAAAATATAATTACTGGGCCGGGCGCGGTGGCTCAAGCCTGTAATCCCAGCACTTTGGGAGGCCGAGGCGGGTGGATCACGAGGTCAACAGATCGAGACCATCCTGGTCAACATGGTGAAACCCCGTCTCTACTAAAAATACAAAAAATTAGCTGGGCATGGTGGCGCGTGCCTGTAATCCCAGCTACTCAGGAGGCTGAGGCAGGAGAATTGCCTGAACCCGGGAGGCGGAGGTTGCGGTGAGCCGAGATCGCGCCATTGCACTCCAGCCTGGGTAACAAGAGCGAAACTCTGTCTCAAAAAAAAAAAAAAAGAAAAAAAAATATATAATTACTTTCACATGTATATTAAAAAAAAAAAGAGACTTGATTACCTTTGTATTCCCAATGAAGTCCCAATAATGCAGTCTCTGACCTCACCTTCACACTGACAGGTGCCTTTTCTCCCAGGGCATTAGCCACACACCCGGAAGAAAATTGGTGCTCCGAAGCAAGGATTTACCAAATGTCCTCTTTGGGGAATGTAAATAGTTAATGTCTTCTTTTAAAAATATAATTACCTTCACATGTATAAAAAAAAACTTGATTACCTTTGTATCCCCATCTCATAGGTACTTTGTACATGGTAGACAAAATAAAAGCTGCATAATGTACAATGGCTGAAAATGTTTCCTATTCCAAGGGATGCCTAATTTGAATAGAATGAACTTATTGTAAATAAGAACCCTTTCTGATCTTGTATGGGTATCCCATAGCATCTAACTCAGTGCCATCACAGAAACTCAGCAAATATTTCAGTATGAGAAGGAGGTATGGGAAAATTTGCAAGGGTAGAAAGGATCATTTCATTAATATTAACCATGCCTCCCCTTTATAAATAATTTGAACAAATTCAGAATGAATATACGTATATCTTTTAAAACCTCGGATCACTTATGGATTTCAAAGCATATACTGCCATAGGGAAGCTTTAACATCTGTACAAGATGACAAAAAAGAATAAACAGTTTTACACCAGCTGCCTTGGCAACTACTTTGTCTGAAAAGATTATTACAGATCCTCATACCAAATATTAAGCTTTAATCAGTGCTGGCCTAAACCTGAATATCTTCTTGTTTTGTTTTCTCCATCTGTTTGTTATTATATGCACTATATTTTGCTGAAATTGAGACTATAAAATGACAAAAAGAAAATCTTTGTTTTTGTGGTTGAAAACTCTTCAGAAAAATGTCTTACAATCCAAAAATGAGAATTCACTATGTAGGAAGGCCTTACTTGCCCTAGTAAAGCCAATTTTTAGACATGACTCTAATCTTTCTTTCATCTCATCCTGTCGTTTCTGAAATATGTTGGGAATAAAACTGAAAATAAGATTGCTCAGGGCTCAGATCAAGAGCCTGAGAGCAAATACTTTGTGATTCTGCCTTAGGAGGAACTGATACAAACTCATCTTGTGCTTCTGTGAAAAATTGTTGCAAGGAATCTATCATCACAACATTTTCCTTTGGAAATACACCCAAACTCCTAGGTATATATTTTCACATGATGTTTTTTCTTACTTTGATTTCAAAAGTAATATATTTTATTATGAAAAAGTAGCTAACATAATTATGCAGAACAAAAACAAAATATTCCTATAACATTGCCTCCAGAGGATGGCCACAATTAACATTTTAGCGTATTTACTAATAGTATTTTTTCTCTGCATACATAATATATACATTTTCCATTTTGTAATATAAAAATGTTATCGAAATAGGATTCCACTATATCTACTATTTAATAAACTACTTTTTAAACATAACCATGCATTGTGAATGTTTTTCATGATATGACGTTTTTGCAATATAATTATAATATCTTCAGAGATGTCTCCTGTTTAGCTGTACCATAAATAATTGCATCTGCTAGATATGTAGGTTGCTTCCATTCTTGTTGCCAAGTTGGGCATAGTGGACATATGTTGCTTTTATTTTTTCCTCATCATCATTCCTTTTTGGGATACTAACTACTCCCTTGCTTCTGAAGAGATATCAATCACGGTCTATTGTCTACTTCTGACTACTATGACTTTGGCTTAACTAATATCTCATCCCCTTGGAAAAGTGATTGATCTAACGTTACGAAGATAACTCACAGAGATGAAACTAGCATCTTTCCTGAGATTGATATGTAGATGGTGGGAGCAGGTGAGAGGGAAGGGAAAGCTGTACTTTTTCCTTAATGTTGTGTTCTAAGTTGTGACGATTTGAGCCAGGAGTTCTCAGAAGCTTTCTTCCAAATTTTCTTGAAAGAAACTCACTAGTAGTTGGGGAGAATAAGTATAAGAAACTATGGAGAGAAAGGCTGAGAAGTTAAGGAAGAGAAAAAGAATGCTAATTTTCTGGATCAAGCTGTGTCTGAAATTTTATCTACTCCTGAATTTCTCAATTCTGTTAGCCAATATACTCTTTGATTTTTTTTGTTGTCATTTTATTGCTTAGTCTGGTCAATACTTCTGATAACATCTAAGTAGCAAACCTGTTACATTAATCTGGTAGATTTTCATGAACAAAAAAGAACACTATCTCATTTTTTGGCATTATTATTTTGATGCATAATTTGTACTACAATTTTTGACACTGTGATGTTCTGAATTAAACCTGGGAAATATCTAGTTCATGAGTTGCATTTTTCTTATATTTATTTATCAAAATGGAAAAGAGTTTATGCCTACAGACCATCATTTTAAGAATCTGTTTAGTTCCTTCAGAGGGACCTAGCACATGGCTAGTGCACAATAGAAATGTAATGAGTTGATGAACAAATGACTGAATTTGCTGCATAAGGATCCCCAAGAGTTTCTTTTTGAAGGTGCATTGATTCCCTCAGGTTATGATCAAACACTATATCAAACACTGTGAAATGCACACTGTTCTCTTTGGTGCTTCAATTTTATGTAGCAGTAAAAAACTTCATTGTGTTTATTGCAATTTTTCAACATGAAATGTAAGCTGAACTTCAGAAACATGAATTTTGCTCCCAGGGAAAGAGCTATAAAGTCCCACTGAGAAGTGAACACAGGTGATGAAACTGCTTGCAAGGTTTTTGGTTTGGAATTCCAGCTATCTATGGAAGTCCTGACAGTTTGACAAAAGCATAATTTGATAGAGTAAGAACGTTTTCAGCATTTTTTTGACCTAGATTACATTTAACATCCTAGAGGTGGCATTTCTGGTCCCCCAAAAAAGGACTAAGGAAAAAGGGCTGTCATGTCCTATTTTGCTTCTCTATCATCGAGCAATGCTTGTCATATATATTTTTTTCTTTTCTCCATCATCTTGGGAACTCTAAGTTTTCCTGAGAGTGTTCAACTCTGGCTGCATTTACTATGAGACAAAGAGCAAAACAAAATAAAAAAAACCACATTAGGTTGTAGTCCTAATGTTTAGGTTTATTTCAACATCAGAATCAACAAAGTCACAACAAGTAGTTGAGGCAGGTGTCAAAAATGGAGAGTAAACAAATGGCTAAAACAAGGAAGCTGGCAGGGTTTAATAAACTATTATAATGGACTATTCTACCTTTTTTTTTTAAGCACACTCACCAACATGCCTGTCAACTAAACCAATGATTTCTTCCTTGCAATGAGTTTATTTGGATATATTTCTCTCGTTCTGATGTTCTTTCTTTTTATCTGATGTTCTGTTATCAATTAGTTACACTGAATTAAATATGCCTTTGTGATAATACCCCCTTTGGAGGCTGCTATATGCACAGGCCTGGAGAGTGCCTGTATTCAAAAGAAAATCCAACTCCAAAAGAGCTCCATTCAGCAAAGGCCAAGCAGGTGCCTACAACCTCAGAGGAAGACTATCCTTCAGCAAGGTGTGTTGCCTCCAATAGCATTGGCTAAGTGGGAACTATGGAATTCTGCTTTGTGGCAAGGGCATTTCATCCCTCTCCTCCCACAATACTAGAAGCCTCTTATTCCATCTGCCTTAAGACCACTGGAGCTAGCCATCATGCCCATTGCCCTGTTTAGGCTGAATGTCACAAAGTGTTCAAGTGCTTCATATTGTTGCTCATCCTCCAGATTCCCAACTCTAATTCCCGTTGTCTTTTCTGACCCTTATCTCTCCCTCCCCATCTTTAAAACTCTTTCATGTGGCCATATGGAGCTCTAGGTCAATTATCAGCAAACTCACATTCTCAACCTCATCAGGAAATCTTCACTTCTTGCTCAGACTGAAATATTTTCACCTCTAATGGCAAACCTTTCTCTGCCGCACTCTTAGCGAATGGTTCTTTTCTCTCCTACGGTATCATGGCATCTGGTGGCAGGACAGATGTCCTATCTCTCCCCACTGCCACCTCTAGACCATTCCTGTCCAAAGCATAAACATACAGTATGGAATCTTATCTCATTAGACTGTAGATCACCCAACATTCCTCCTTATTTTTCATCTACCCTCAGGTTATTATCTCTCTTCCTTTGGAGATTGTTTTCTCCTGATATGCTGTCACATTCTTCAACACTACCAGTGTTGTCATTTTTTATAATTTCTGTAGCCTCTCAGATGATCCTTCCAATGCCCTCCTTTTAATTTCTTGGCCCCTTCTTCTCCAATGACCTTGCTCTTCACTCTGTCCTAGGCACACCATATCATTGCTATGTACTTAATCATGTTCTTTACCATCTGTGCATCACATGCCACTCTCCAACCAGCTCTCTCCCTGTATACCCAAATTGCAATAGCACTTCAGCCCCTGCATTGCTGTCTAATGCATCAGTCCCACCAATTTTTCACTGTCCTTCACTGACCCCACCAACCTTGTTATCTCTTCCCACCCTACTTTGCTTACATTTTGTGATCAGTTGCTACTATCATTTATAACTTCTCTCCTATTATGGTGAATTTACTTACAACTGCATTGCTCCTCTTCATTGTCCTGGCAAACCAAAACCCTGGTTAAATGTACCTTTCTATGTATCCAGTGACTTCTCTAGCACTGCCAAAATTGTCTGAAGACACAAAACATCCTGATTGATCTTATTTTAAATTCATCACTAATCTCGAGTTAGCCCTTACTATTCCCTGTTAAGCATTCTAAGATCCTTAGCCCCTTCTGTCTCTGTCTCTAGTCAGTGCCTCTCAGACTCTAATAGACATAAGAAAAATCACCTGGGGACTCGATATTTAGTCTATCAGTAAATCCCCTTGGTTCTAACTTAAACATATTCAGAATTCATCTCATTCTCACTGCTCCTATAGCCACCATCCTGGACCAAACCACTCTACCTAGATATTGCAATAATCCAACTAATCTCCCTGCTTCCACCTTTACCAAATTTATTTGACACAGTAGCTAGAGTAATTCCTTTAACAAGTAAGTTAGAACCTGTCAATCTTCTGCTTCAGCTCCTCTGGAGTTCTTGTTGCAACCAGACTAAAAGGTCTTACTCTGATCTTCAAGCTTTGTTTGTTCTGATTCCTGCAATATTTCTAGTGTCATCTCCTATTTTTTTTTTATACGGGTGCCCTCTGCTCCAGACGTATCAGCTCTTTTATGCCAGGCACAGCTTAGTGCCTTGGGCTTTGTTGTTTCCTTTACTTGCAAGGAGTCTCCTCCACCCTCTGTCTGACTCATTATATCAAAGCTTTCCAAAATTCATTCAGAATCCCCATTCTCAGTAAAGCATTTCCTGACTAGCTTTTCTAAAATTTCCACCAACGTGTCCTGATTTACATTCCTTTTCTGCATTTATCATTATCACTCCTATGCATTCTTTCACTTGTTTAGTTTATTGTCTCTTTTCACCAGTGAAATATAAGCTCTAAGAAGGCAGTGACAGTGATTTTTGTTTTCATTACTGCTTCCCCATTATTTAGATCAGTGTTTGACACATAGTAAGGGTTAAAAAGTTTTTGTTGAATGAATAAATCACTTCAGAATTTTGAGATAGCACTGACATAAATAACTCAAAGTTTTGGCATCTATCTCTTTATTGGGGAAAGACTAGAAAAATGCCAATAACTGTTAAAGTAAAAAAAAAAAAAAAAGAGTAGTCACCTGTACTTGAGCTAGGTCTATTTTATGCATACCTCAACACCCTCCTTGCCTTCTCTTCTATTTTTTTTTTTTTTTTTTTTTTTGCCCTCTAGGGAACAAAGTGGAAGCAGAAGTGGCATCCATAGTCAGCTTTACTGGAGGGGAGGAGCTGCGAGAACAAATGAATTCGCTATTTTCCTAGTTCAAACCCAATCAGTTTGTGTTATAAAAACCTCTCGACAAGCTACTTAAACTTGAAATCACCATCTGCCTCCTACAGCCTACATACCCATGTTATCCCAACCATTATCAACCAAAGAAATCTGCTCTGACATTTTACCTCCTTAGTCACGGTCCCCGGGTCCTCTGCATGCGAACATTATCCCAGTGAGATCAACGAATAATCACAAGCATGGGTTCTTATATTTGTATAAGCTCTTTCATAGTCAATGAATTATCCAAGAATTTTATTTGTTCAACAAATCATTGATATGTTTATAATCAAGTTCTTTGTCAATCTCAATCTTACCAACCTTTTCAAATGAAATATGTGTTGGAACTTGATCTAGTGAAAGTTCTTATTCATTTTTTTCTGGCTTAGTTCCTAACATTCCCATTATACCTTGCTAAGGAGACCACAGGGCTCCCAAATTGCTACTGAGTGCATAGTGTTTATGTAATGAATATCATTTGAGTGTTTCAAGTGTGCACTGAATCATGGAGTCTCAGGCTGTAGGAAATATGAAATCATTTACCTCTGACACGCATCCACTGTTGGATTCTTTCTCTAATGTTTCCTTTTGAACACCTCTTGAGACAGTGAACACATTGCCTCTTAAAGAAATGCAAGAATAGGCCTGTTACAGAGTTCTTTTATGTTAAGCCATAATCTCTCTCCCTTTTAACACTGATTCTACTTCTGTTGTATGTCAGGGTGGTACAAAAGAAGAGGTTTCGGATGAAGAATGAGATGACCTGGGTTTGAGTTTGATTGAACCACTTGATAATGCAAATGTTTTCAGACTCAACACTTATGTGCTAAGTTTTACTTTCTGAATCTGTTCAATGAATTAACTGCTTTAATGATAGACTTCAAAGCGTATAATGGCTCAGCCTCAATAGAGTTAAATTCTTGGTACATAATACTACAAAGTGGATTAACAAGTTCGTAAGTCAGCCCTCTTCCTTGCAGTCAATCAAGGATCCAGGCTGATGGAGCTTCCAATATAATTAACATTGGTTTCCAAGTTAGTACTACAACTCTTCTTCATTCCCACTAACCAAAAGAGGAAAAGCATATGAAAGCATTTGCATAGAAGATGTGTGTGGGTGTGTGGGTGTGTGGGCGTGTTAAATGTGTCGCCTGTGGCAGTGGATCCCAATTTTTCCACTACTGTTCCATTCACTAGAACACAGTCACATGGCCACAGCTGAGTAGGGCTAGGGAATATAGTCCATGGCTGGCAGCCACTTCTCAGAGATAACACTATGAAAAAAGTAAACTTTTTTGGTCTTTGCCACAGCTGTCAAACAGGACAATAATATCTCACAACAATGAGAGGCAATGCACATGTCAGTGTTTTGTGAAACAGTAGTTGTTAGTTTCTGTTTTTTGCTTGCCAACAAAATGAGCTCCTTTTGTCTTCTATGTAGCAGTCTTAAAATGCTTAAACTCAACCATCATATGTCATTTGAGTACTCTTTTCTCCTGATTAAATGCCTCCCTGTTCATTTCCCTATTACCCATAGGACATTGTTTCAAACACTTTAACAGCTACACTTTCTTTCTTTGCACATGATTCAAATGTAATGTGCACACCTTGATATAACACTCCAAATACTGTGTAAGCAGCATGGAAAAGAGAAGGTCTCTTTTTTTCCTTGTTTAAGATTCTATGTCTCTTTTAATGTAGTTAATAATGAAGATAGGCATTGCAAGAAATCCCATCATAGTGTTGATTTATATTGACCTTGCAGTTGAATAAAACCCTTAAGTACTGTACTGTTATGTTGCTTTGCATTTCAAAGATGTTCCACTGCCTTTAGTCTGAAAAAATATCTGATTTTCACATCAATAGGAAAAGCAACAAATGATCAAGAGAATTTGAGACTTACCCAATAAGCAAAGCTTTGACAAAACTGTAGAGCCATGCAGCACAGTAAGCCCTTGCCATCCATTGCTCCTACTGAACCAATCAACTCCTTTTTATTTTTGTCATTGTTTTAATTTTTAATTATACAAGTGCTACATTAATACAATATCATTTTATTTATTAAGGAATACAGGTAAAGAAAATGCCTTCTGTGGCTTTCCATCCATAATAGAACTCATATCCTACTTATATGTGAACATAAGGATGTATACAGTTTTGTTTTGTAAAGACTTGGGACATAAATTTTATTATACTAAATGTATTTTTGCTTACCAATGTGTTTTAACCCCTCTTTATTAGGAATATTTGTTATATGGATATAGACAGTTCATTTAATGAGTATTCTCTTAAAAAGTGTTTAAATTGGGTCTGATTTTCTTCTACTATTGCAAATGATAATCTAGTGAACTTCCTGAAACTACTTTTTGAGCACCTCTGTAATTTTATTTTATATTTGAATGTGTAATGGTTGAGCCTCATTAATGGCATTTTTAAAAAAATTTTAAGAGACACAGAGACATATTTTTTTCTGAAAAGCTAATACCAATCTCTTGCTTCCCTACAGCTTCAATAATGCAAGATTTGATGTCTCTTTTTAAATACAGCTAATGACTTAGATAGCCTTTCAGGAACATTCATCATACTGTTAATTTTTACTAGTCTTTTATTTTTTTCCAGTTTTATAAAAAAATTATCTCATAATTTTAATTTACATTCCTCTGATGAGCAGTGAGTTTATGCATCTCTTCAAACATGCATTGGCCATTGGCTGATTTGCTTCTGTTCATAGCAAGACCCTGGTAAACTTTGATTATTGAAGGATAGTTTGGTCTCCACCTTGTCATCAGGGTCTCCGCAGTCTCTGATGCTATATCTTGCACATAGATGCTTGAATAAGACTGGAGCCATAAGTTTTCCCTTTCTCTTACTCTCCATGTCTAATTTACCAGTAAATCCTGTCAGTTCCACCCTTGAAACATATCCCCATTTATGGTGTTTATTACTTCTCTCCCTTTACTACCAATTTAATTTCCACATGAACAGGGGCTCTGTCTTTTGTGTTCATGTACTTATTCTCAGTAGTTAGTAATCTCTGTTTTTAGAAACATTTCTTCTGTCATTTGATTATTTTTCATTATTTATGTCATCCTAAATTAGGAGAGAATAAGATTTTGGATCCAAATTTTGAACACAGTATAGGGCCAAAAAATAATGGAGTCTCTCTTCTTTTCCTTCCAGAACAAAGTAGTCCTCAACTTTATCTGAGCCATAATACCCATGGAGGACCACATTTTTATGTGGGGCACAGTGACAGGCAAAATGATGAACCCGTATTTCAAAAGGAAGGGGGGCAACGCACATCCTAATCCACAGTATGTGGGTTGTTACTTTGCATGGCACAGGTGTTGCTGGAAAGCGGTCCTGATTCAGACCCCAAGAGAGGGTTCTTGGATCTTACACAAGAAAGAATTCAGGACAAGTCCATAGAGTAAAGTGAAAGCAAGTTTATTTGGAAAATAAAGGAATTAAAGAATAACACAGAAGCACCAAGGGCTGCCGGTTGCCCATTTTTTATGATGATTTCTTGATGATATGCTAAACAAGGGGTGGATTATTCATGCCCCCACTTTTTAGACCACATAGGGTAATTTCCTGAGGTTGCCATGGTATTTGTAAACTGTCATGGCACTGATGGGAACACAGCAGTGAGTTACTCTTGTTGCCATCTTGGTTTTGGCCGGCTTCTTTACAACTTTTTTATCAGCAAGGTCTTTGTGACCTGTATCTTGTGCCGACCTCCTATCTCATCCTGTGACTTAGAATGCCTTAACTGTCTGAGAGTGCAGCCCAGTAGGCCTCAGACTTATTTTACCCAGCTCCTATTGCTCTGGTTTAAATGCCTCTGACACAGGGACTTTGAAGATGTGAGCAAGTTAAGGATCTTGAGATGGGGAGATAATCCTGGGTTATTCATGTGGGTTCAATGTGATCACAGAGGAATCTTATCAGAAAGAGGCAAGAAGGTCAGAGTCAAAGAAGGAGATGTGATGACAGAAGCAGATGCCAGAATGACACCAGGAAGGGGCCATGAGCCAGGCTTCGCGGAGGTGGCCTGTAGAAGCTGGAATGACAAGAAATAGATTCTACCCTAGAGCTTCCAGAAGAACCACAGCCTTGCAGACACATTTTAGAATTCTAGTCTCCAGAGCAGTTACATGAAGCCAATAAATTTCTGGTAATTTGTTATTTATAGAAATTGAAAATGCATATAGGCACATATTCACATCCCAGTTTGCAGTACAGATAAGAGAGCCTGAGGATTTTATAAAAGCTACAATTTATTTTTTAATATTTTTGACTCCTTTGTTGCCTGTTGATCCTCACCAAACTTACAACAAAGAGGCTGGGAACTAAAGTTTAGGAGGTGCTGGATAACTACACCAACTAGTTAGATAACAATGAATGTATTAGTCAGGGCTCTCCGGAGAAACAAATTGAGAATGAGTAAGAGAGAGAGTAAACACACACACACACACACACACACACACACACACACACACACACACACACAGACAGAGAGAGAGAGAGAGAGAGAGAGATTTTATTCTAAAGAATTGGATCATAGGATTGTAGGGGTGCAAGTTCAAAATCTCTAGGAGGAGTAAGCAGGCTACAAATCAGGAAAGAGTTGAACTCTGAGGTCAAAGGCAGTCTGCTGGCATAATTCCTTCTTATTCAGGGGAGGTCAGTCTTTGTTCTATCCAGGCCTTCAACTGATTGGATGAGGCCTTCATTATGGAGGGCAATCTGCCTTACTCAGAGCCCACTGATATGAGTGCCAGTCTCATCCAAATAACACCTTTAAAGAAACATCCAGGATAATGTTTGACCAAATATCTGGGCAATGTGGCCCAGCTAAGTTGACACATAAAATTAACCATCACAGTGTACTGCATTTAAAGACATGGCTGCAGGCTGTGAAGTGACAGAAATTATGATAAATGATTCATATTACACTGATTTTCCTCCCACTTGCCAAGTCAAATTCTAACTACCTGTAAAGTCCTCTTCCTGCATAAATTAGACTTCTTTTGATTAGACAAAATATAAATTATTTTAAATGAAGTTCATATTAGAAACACGCTAGGATTGTCCCGAGAACCAAGAAAATAACTGAACAATTGAGCATGTCCCAAGAAATTTAGTAACAAGCCTCTGTGCCCTGGAGCCCTGAAATTAACGTGAGGAAGCTCTAGTGCCTTTCAATCTATCTTTGATAGATGTAGGAGGCAACCAAGGACTCCCTGGCAAAACCTCACCTTCAAACCTGAACTAACCTGAAGGCTAAAAAACTGGAGTGCCAGTCCTAAAGAAGTCCACACTTTCCCAACTGATTCTTTCTGAATAATGCCCACCTGCACACTGGGAAGATGGGGTGGGGCCATGGAAGCTCGTGCTAGTTGCAGAGGAGAGGAGCCCAGCCTCTTGAGTTCCTGTGTGGTGGAGTAGAAACTGGTTAACAGGCTTCCCTCTCGCTCTACTAAGAGTTTTCCTCTTTTCCTTTTTTGCCCAATAAATTCCATTTTTCTCACCCTTCTGTGTATCCACGACCCTAATGATTGTGTGACAAGAACCTGAATTTTCTTACAACATCTTCACTCAAAAATTTGAATTAGATTCAATTTGAATGTAATATAAGCAAATCTTATTTTCTCTGCCTAGATCAGATATCTATCTCAAATAATAGTTTTCAATAAGAAAAGGCAGGTCCATATAGCAGAGACAGAGCTACAGATAGCCTGACCCTGGGTGTCAGGGCTATTCTACCAAAGCAGAGGCCACTGGGAGATGGGTAGCCCACCTAAGTGGGAGCTGCACTACATCAAGTAGATCTGGAAGCTGCAGGGCCTTGCACAGATGCTTGCCAAGATTCTTTGTAATGACCTGAGAATATGTATTATGCCAGGTACCACCATGTCAATGATAAAGTGGAACATCTGAGTTGTCAAAGTTGAATGACATTCCATTGCAACACATGAGAAAGATGCCTCTCTCCACGTTTAGTTTCACCTTGTGTACACAGTATCTAAGAGTTACAGCTTCTACCCTAACATTTTACTTGCTGTGCCAGTTTTTCCTTAGATTTCCTTCCCCTGCCCTCCTTCTATAAAACTATTACACCAGGACAAAAGGTGGGGCCAGAAGAGAAATCGAATGAGAGCTGTCGCGAATGGTTTTGCAATAAGCTATTTTCTCAAGTGATCAAATTTTGTTTTGTTCTGTTTTTAATTTTGCTGCTTCCAGCGTGTCAAGCCTTACACAGTCCTCTCTTATCATAACATCTATTCAAACAGACACCTCCTAGGAGGATTGCTCCATCATCCAGTAGTCATGCTCAGACATGTCTGCACCCTAGTGACAGAAAATTTAGATGGCCCTTGCCCCACCCAATAGTATTTTACCTTTGTACCATGCTTCCTATTTTACAAAACAGTCCATATGTGCAATTACATTTGATTCTCAACATGAGTCTCACAGGGAGGCAGGCAGGATCGATGGTTTTACTTCTAATTTACAGACTCAAAACTATGTCTTATTCAAGTTCACATAGCTGGCAAGTGGATTAGATTAGGTTCTTTTAACTTCAAACCCACTGCTCTTTCTATTCCAGCCTACTATCTCCTTTAAAGGAGGGCATGGATTAATTTACTTCCACTTGAGAAATTATCAGGACAATGAGCTACAAGATGACAAGCAATGAGGATTTGCTGTTTATTATGCAGGGAAGCAGGGCATTTTACTTAGTGAACAGCAGGATTTCAATTGTTGCTCATTCCAATACCATGGTAACTATATATTTTTTTTCTTTTTTAAAAACAATATTAAATAATGCATTATTCCTTGGTGTACATATAAGTGCGGCATAGTATTTTGGCAGTTTATAGCAAAGTATCAAGGCCCCCTGATGACATGCTAAGGAATCAAATAGAAAACACTGGGTCTGTATTTTCAAATAAAAATCAAGAGCCAAGATTCTCAAGCGGATACCAATAAGCGGTAGTAAGGCAAGCAAATTGTGTACCTAGACATTCCCATACGTACAGTGACACATGATTAAATGAAATTGACAATGTTGTCTTTTAAAAATTATCATCTGGAGTAGCAGGAAACTTCTGAAATCGTTCCACAGTCTGTCAGTTGTTGTTCCTGAGTCTCTCTCCCACCTATCATTTGATTTTTCATTTCAAAGCATTCACAGAGAAGGCAAGACATTTTTCATTTCTTTTCCCACTGTAATGCATGTTGGAGTCCTTTTTTTATATTTTATTAATAGTTCAGAGTCCCAGGATTGGGATGATTGTTGAACTGGTGAAGGCGAAGTTATCAGATAATTTACATTATATTTGAGTCTCATTATCAACTCAAGTTGGTGAGGCTGTCAGCCATGGAGAAGGGCATTGCCTGGCATTTAGGAATTATTCAATGAATAAAATTTTAAAAAGCCACAAAATCATATACTTTTCAAATTCATATATACAGATTTGTGCTAACTTGTCATATTTCAGCATCAAATTAAAACTGTCTTCTGTAATTATGTCTAATTTAAACTTTAATAATTCTGTAGATGTCTTGTATTTTAAATTCCTTTTCTTGGGATAAAAATTCTTAAACATCTCCACGTTGTCTATCTTAATTCTAGCCATGACTGGAAAATCTTCCTATGAATTCACACATCTTTATTTTTTACATAGTCTTTTTGTTGTGCATTCTGCAGAAAGTACCAACATCTCTCTATGCAGAGTTAGCGCTTTTGAGTTATTAAGTTCAATAATAGTACTTACAACAACAACAGCAGCAGCAATAGTACTTACATTTAGATGGTGCTTTCTATATACAAGAAATTGTGCTTAACTATATACATTATTTAATTTCATACATATAGCAACCCTACGAGTTAGGCTCAATAGTCTCCATTTTGCCCCCAAATTTGAAGAATCAGGCTTAGAGAAGTTACCTAATTGGCCCATGGATACACAGTTAGTGATTTGAACCGAAATTTAAACCCAAGCAATGACTGGATTTTGCATTATTTATATTGAGCATGCATCTGTCTAAGTTGTAGTCTTTAAGCTCTTATCATTGGTATACTTGCAGGAGTTATTTAACATAGCACAAAATCTAATATCTACATTTCTCACTATTCACCATCTTGAATAGTGGGAAGGGACAATTGCTTAGGGTGAGAGAATTACTTTTTTCTTTGCAGCCTATACTAGAAAGAATAGACACTTGTTCAGGATGACAATGGTGTTTTTTCTTTGCAGCACAATTGGTCATTCCCATGGGCTAATGTTAAGCCAACCCATTTTCTTGAACATGAAGATCTAAATTCAAGCTTTTCAGTTAAGAAGAAAAAACAGCAGGCAAGTAGTACATCATGTTTCGAACCTGACACAACTCAGCTGTGTGACTCTGAACAAATCTACACTCCTTGCAAAGTTGCAGAGTTCCATTCATAAAATAAAGATGGTCTATGTATCTCCCAAAACACCTTCCAGCTGTGTGAGTCTCTGCTACTATCTGGGTCAATGGTGCTGGTTACCCTTTGATACTGTTTGGGTCTGTGTTCCCAACGGAATCTCATGTCAAGTTGTAATATCCAATGTTGGAAGTGGGGCCCGGTGGGAGGTGATTGGATCATGGGAGTGTTCCATCATGAATGATTTAGCACCATCCCCTCAGTGCTGTTGATAATGAGTGATAATAAGTGATTGAGTTATGGTGAGAGCTGGTTGTTTAAAAGAGTACAGCACCTCCCCTCTCTTCCTTCCTTCTGCTCCAGCCATATAAAGTACTGGCTTCTCCTTCACCATCCACCATGATTCTAAGTTTTCTGAAGCCCCCCAGAAGCAGAGCAGATGCTGCCATTGCTTCCTATACAGCCTGAGGAACCTGTGAGCCAATTAAACCTATTTTCTTTATAAATTACCCAGTCTCAGGTATTTCTTTATAGCAATGTGGGAACGGACAAATACATCCTTTTACAGGGGTCTTTTTGGTAAGTACAGTGTAGACCTTCCACTTTTCAATGTCCTGTGTTTTTACTTATCTGGTACTCTAGAGCAGTGGCCTTAGGGGACACTTGACAGTCTTGAGACATTTTGGGTAGCAAGGACTAGAGTGATGGAATCTAGTCGGTAGAGTCCAGGGATGTGGCTACACATCCTATGTTGGATAGAACAGGTCCCTGCAATGAAGAATTCTCCAGCCCAAGATGTTAGTAGCATTGCTACTGAGGAACCCTGCACTAGATTAGAGTTTAATATCACTGTGCATTGGAAAATGCTAATCTCATGGTTCTACCTCTCATCAATGACAAATAACCCTAATGACTCTTTTTTTTTTTTTCTTACTCTGCTTTTCTAATCCTAGAATGGTGTAATAATGCTATATAATTTGATATCTCTATTGCCATTGCTAACGTGTATTGCTTTGTCATATAATTATCATTAAGAACAAAAGTCCAGAGAATTACAAGTCTATTGTTGCCAATTTTAGTTTTCCTTCTAATAGTTAAAAGATATAGCTATAACTCCCATTGTACCTGCTGTTTTCTGAACGCTGAATATATTTTCTTTTGAACTGTGAATTTGTGGTTAAAAACTACTGAGGCTAAAACATTTCCCAGTCAGATAATTTAACTCTGGAAGATATTACAATGGTGCTGATCTTAATGATATCCTATTTTACCTGTACAAAAATGTGAATTGTGAGTATAAAACGTCATTAAAATAAAATAACTTACACTTTGTAAAGTGTCTCTTCATTTTAAATTGGCAGCTAAAGACCCACTGTGATTATGAGATGAAGTAAATTCTTCCAGTATGAAACAAATTTCAAACATGGTTTGCTTTTCATAGAATGCATGCAGATAAAATGGAAGCTGTTCATCACCTTTAATGAAAACAAGTCCTTGGTAGAGTGAGAAGCAAATCCCAGAAAAGTTAACCATGATGTTTACAGGGGAATAGCACATTGAAAAGAAGTCATAATTAACCAGTTGGGCCAAAAAAAGTTTGCCTTGTGCTATAAAATTTGAATCATAATCTGTAATGTAAATATGTTTCAGAGATTTCTGTGAAATCTTATGTTTTCGATTAAAGTATTACAACCTTCCTCAACTCCACAGAACTGCTCCTTAGTTAGCTCTCAGCTAGTCACTCCTCTTTGTTTTGTTATGAATGACTGTAGTCAGGCTATTTGAAGTAACTGATGCATTCAGTTGTCAGTTATAAATGTCTGTGGAGAGTACCACAAATGAACCACAATTTGCTTTAAATCTTTTTTCTTCTTAAGCAAAATGGCAGGATTTGAAAGAATACAAAAAGTACATCTGTTAGCATGACAAAAGCTGGAGAAACAATGAAGAGAAAGATTAGAAGGCAAAAACACCTGCAAACAGAAGTTAAAGAACTTTTAGTAAAGAGAGAATGAGACAAATGCCCTTCTGGTAATTTGCTCTGTGAAAACAAATCAACCTGGGAGTTAAACTAGAAGGCAGCCAGAGCTTGAAGCGAGTATTCACATTTGTGATATTGATTTCATCATAGCCATGTTTTGTAAAATATACTTAAAACTTTGGCTACATCTTGTATCTTGCAGTAAAGCTACAATTCATCTTTATTTAAATGCAGTTAAATACAATGGAGTTTTCTTCAATCACCCCTTTATTCATTAAAAATATCAGCAAATATTGACTGCTTACTGTGTGCCCAGCAAGACCTAGCAATTAGTACAGGATAGGCACACCAGTTATCTGTTGTTGCATAGCAGTTGGCCCTCAAACTCAGTGGCTTAGATAAAACAGTCATTGTCTCCAACAGATTCTGTGGGTCAAGAATTCAGGAGCAGCCTAGTAGAGTAGTTTTGGCTCAGGGTCTCTTACAACATTGTGCTCAAAATATCAACCAGGCTGTAGCATCTGAAGCCTTGAGAGTGACTGAAGAATCAATTTCCAGAATCTTCACTCACATACTCTGGTTGCTGGCAGGAGTCCTCAGTTTCTCCCCATGGGGGCATCTTTATGAGTCACTTACTCAACTTGTCTTCATGACAAGGTGGCTGGCTTTACCGAGAGTGAGCAACCCAAAACAGAGGTAGAAAATTTCTTTTATGGCCCAGCGTTAGAAGTCATGCATTATAATTTCCATATTATCCCACTGATTACAGAGATCTGTCTTAAAGGACTAACTACACCAGAACAGGAAGAGCAGGAGAGGATCACTGGGCCATTTGGAAGCTGGCTGCCATGATGGTTAAGAGCTCACTGATATTTACAATGAGTAGATTTTTAGGATGAATACTAGAGATAAAGTCCCTTCTTTTATTGACCTTATATTCTGGTGGAGAAGACAGAAAATAAACTAATATAAATAATAAATTATTACATACAAATATTTGCCATTAAAAGAGAAAGCATGATAAAGGCTTACTGGTTGGTGAAACTGGGACGGTTTTTATAAGATCATTAAGCAAATTCTTTCTCAAGAGACATTTAAAACTGAGAACTTGGTGACAAGAAGGATTGAAGCATTTGAAGCTCTCTGGAAATGTACTAAGGCAAAGAGAAAGCTTGGGCTAAGCCTGAAATGGACACAAGTGTGGCTTGTTTGAGGCATAGAAAGGAGGCCAGTGTGTTTGGAGGACTGTATAAAAGGAAAGCTTGGAATAAGACGAATCTCTTAGGAATTTCAATTTCATTCTAAGTGTGACAGGGAAAAAATGAAAATACTTTGTTTCAAGCAAGAAAGTATTTACCAAGGTTAATGGATACATAGTTGCTTGAATGGGTTTGCATGTTTGGATGTGTATATGGGTGTGTGGGTATGGCTCCTGGAGGAGAGAATTGATAGCTGTTTTTGGCACCATGGACAGAGATTCTTAAGCAAGCTTTAAGCAATATTGACAAGTCTCAAGGACAATGTTCTGGCTTTCAGTGTTGCCTTATGATTTTGCGTTCAAGTAAAAAGACAAAAGGAGCCTGAAGGAAAACCAGGCAGAGTTTTAGAGATATGCTGCTAAATGACATATTTCTATACAATCAGTACATATGCCTATCATTGTTTAGTTTATCAGTCACCATGATGTCTCTCTTCTGCCTTTCTTCACCCTAAGCTCTCTTTAAAAGAAAAGATGATATGCAAGTCTTCTGCAGATTTTAGGCAACAAATACAGTTACAGCACATAATTCAATACTTGGGAAATGCTTGTTGAATGAATAAATAAATGACTGATTAAATGAATGCATCATAGAGCAGAGCAACTTTTCCAGAGAAGAATAAAGTGTCATTATGCAAAATGGTAGAAATGTAGACCACAATGATACAAAAGTAGCACCAGCTACATAAAATATGAGAAACAATTAAATCTATAATGTCTATACTGCATGTGCAATCTCTAAGAAACAGGTTATAAATTTGAATCCAAGAATATTCCTAAATATAAAACATAGATATCAAAATGGATTCCTGTGGTAAGCAGCTGAGAGATATTCTGTCCTTGAGGCCAAAGGCTTTCCAAATCTTAGAATCTTTTGTAAAAGAAATTATTATTCAAAATGCAAATGCTAACATAAATTTGTTGCTTCTAGAAATAGCTTTATTTGCTCTCTTAGGCATTATGGTTGGATGCTACATTTGTATTTTGCCAGTGTACTGCCTTTTCTAACTAACTTTCTTCTGTACTGCCATTTCTTTTCAGTTTTTCCTTGTAAGATTTTACCTGCTCCCCCAAATGACAATTTTCTTATTGATATTTTCTTTTCTCTGCTTTAAAAATTGAATTTTAAAAAATGCATGTAATAAGAGGGTTTTTTTTTTTTCAAAGCATGCCTGCCTCTTTGGAGAAAATGTATAATGGAAACATAACAAATGCATAAAATAAAGGAACATGATGCAGTTGCACATTAGATATATTAGTATCATTTATTTTAGATTTTAACCATCAAAGCAATAAAGGTCATTGAAGGGTGGATGTGAAGACAATTAAGGTCAAGGGGATTTACTGGGGATTATTAGCTTTCCTTAAAATGGCACCAGACCTAATATTGAACTAGGACTGCAGAGTGGCAAGAGCCATTTTTAATTATTAAAAGTAATTTCACATGTGATTTAACAGTCATAATTGGAATTTTGAGTTATGCTTTCCTTGGTAACAACCCATTTCCTTTGTTTGGATAAACCTCGGGCATGGAGAGATGAAATATGCTGTCCTTTAATATGTGATACTTCAATAAATTATATTTCACCAGCAGGCATTCAGCATTTTTGTGGCTGAAATGGAATTTCAGGAAAATACAATACAGATTAGGCCCCATCATTAATAGACCTCTCTCACCAGTTTCTGGGGCTTGGGTAAATAAGGACTTCTGACAAAAAAAAAAAGTGGGGGTCTACATGTTCTTCACAGAAGTACTCACGAAGACCTAGTGAAAAGGGATGCATGGTTGTCATCCCTGAGGGGCTCAGAGGGTCTTAGGGAAGGTGGCACTCATTGCCTAACAGCAGAAGCAGATGTGTGGCAGCTCCTAGCAGTTGCTAGGAAAAGGAGACATATCAGACTAAGGCATTAGACACCTCTTAAGGAAACACTGCCATCACCACCATAACAAATGGAACTCTTCCTACCACTGCATCTATCTGGAATGAGCTTCTTTTCTTTATGTGCCTGGTAAGATTCTACTCAGCTGCTAAGGCCCATTTCAAATGTTTCCTCATGTGAAGCCTTTGCTGATTTACCATGAGCTGAATTTCCTCTGCCTCTAGGTTCTTGCAGCCATTTACTTCATTCCCCATTGATGTTGCTAATTGACATTCACTCATCTCCTCACTTGTGCATCAGTAAATACTTAACAAGTACCTACTATGGATCAGGGACTGAACTAAGCTTTTCTGTGCTACTTACAACAGTCTAGGCAAGAAACTACTAGCATTTCTCCCATTAAATAGATGAGAAAAGGCTTAAAGAACACAGCCAGTCAGTATAATCTCACAGCTAATGAGCATATAGCTTGAAATTTAAAGTCACATTGGTCTGATCCCAATACCTAAACTTTTTTTTTTTTTTTTTTTTGAGAGTCTTACTCTGTCACTCAGTTTGGAAGGCAATGTTACAAGTAGATGGGACTGCAGTTGTGCACCATCAGCCTGCTACTGTTTTTGTTGTTTTAGAGACAAGGTCTCCCTATGTTGCCCAGGCTGGTCTCAAACACCTGGGTTCAAGTGATTTTCCCACCTGGGTCTCCCAAAGTGCTGACATTCCAGGTGTGAGCCCTCCCAAACCTAAACTCTTAACTAATAGGCTATATCATCTTAACATGGTATTAGAATATTTTAAATTATATTACATTTATTATACTTTGTACATATTATATCCATGTATATTTATATATGTGTATATATAATATATGATATGATATAATATGTTATAATATAATAATACAATACATTATATAGTGTGCTGGATCTGGCCTGTATTGCTTACAATAACCAATCTCTTTCTAAATCCACATTTAGTGACATTATATGGGTAACTTGATATTGGTCATGGTGGGAGTATTTATTTACACAATGATGATAGCAAATGAGACAGATATGTGCCCTTTTTCCTAAAGAACTGGATGTTAAACATTTACCAACACTGCTGATTGTATTATACTATTTTAGAGTTACTTGTGTAATAGCCCATATCCAATCATTTGCCCCTCAGATGAAGGGATTATATTTTAGTGTTATCTTTTTTTAGAGTTTGCATATAGCACAGTGCCTTGCACATAGTGGGTACTTGGTAAATTATCATTGCACAAATGAGTGAATATTTTCCAGTGACTTTCACAGCTTTTACAACATTTACTTCCATTAGTCTAACAGGTTCAATGTTTGTAATATCACTACAGTGGGTTGCCAAGGAATAAAACGCCTGAAGTCTGAAGTGCCATTCTTTGCTTCTCAGCTGACTTGATACACAGAGAAGAAACACACTGCATATGAAGTATCTCCCACTTATTTTTACCTGCAAGTCCTGAAAGGATCCTAGCTGTATAAGAAACTAAATGAAATCTACAGCCCTCAAAACAGAGTGATTACAAATAGACAAGTAAAATACAAATATTCGAGTTATGTATGCATGCTTATCTTTATTTTATTTTACTTCTTTTGTTTCTTTCTTTCCCCTTGTCCTGCTCTCTGTCTTAACCTGGCTTTGAAGTGATGTAGCCATTAAAATCCTAGGTTCCTATTATAAAACAGAATCCTTTCCAAAATATAAAAATGCAATGTCACTAACCTCTTACAAATGATGTTGAGGATGGTAATGATGATGATCATGATGGTGATCATGATAACTGAGTCTAGAAACTTAATGTTTTCCTACAATTTCTAGGAAAAAAAAAAAAACTCCAGAAATCATTTTTATCCCAGGTTAACTTAGACCTTAGAATCTGAAAGACTGTTTATACATCCTAGCTCTGCACTGACCAGCTATGTGATCTTGAGCCTCAATTTTCTCCTCTGTAAAAAGATACAATGTATTTACCTCAAAGAGAGAAATTAAACAATGTATGGAAAGCACTCTACAT
>NW_016107467.1:3823092-3918640 GCF_001604975.1 Cebus imitator | reverse complement strand
GGGTTTCACTATGTTGACCAGGATGGTCTCGATCTCTTGACCTCGTGATCCACCCGCCTCGGCCTCCCAAAGTGCTGGGATTACAGGCTTGAGCCACCGTGCCCAGCCACTTCTTTTAAATCAATATATTTTGAAGGAATGATTGAAGGGGAAACAACAAACAGTTCCCAAAGGTTTGAAGTTTATCCACTTTCTTCTAGATCTGTCCAGTAGACATTTCTGTGACAGCAGGAATGTTACTGATCTTCACTGGACAATATGGTAGTCTTGAGTCACACGTGGCTATTGAGTACATGAAATGTGGCTAGGGCAACTGAGGAACTCAATTTTTAATTTTATGTAAATTTAACTCATTTACATTGAGCGAACACAGCTGGCTTATGACTACCATATTAAAAGCACAGATGCATTATTAACTATAGAAAGCAAGATTATATTTTGGACTCAGAAAAAAAATTTTAGAAGGTATTTCCATCTTTTGGAATAACAAAATAAATAATCATCTCCTAGAGAAGAAGCCCTTCTCTTGGTTCTTTGATTCTGATCTCACGATATTGGATTGCTTGTGGAATTTCATGCTTTGGAGAGAAAACCTTGTGCATTGTGACGATAGCCATCCTTTAAAGATCCCACCTACCTGTCTGGGTATATTTAAGCTCCAAAGATTTCTGACAAGCATTGGGGTCACCAATTAGGACAGGGTGGGAGGTGAATGGAGTTAGAAGGTCATGGGTGGCCAGTTCTGCAGTCATCACGCCTTTTTCAGAGGTCAAATGTGGCTGCGGTTAAAGGTTGAGACAATTATGCTGTGTTTGCTGCTGATAAAGTGACCCAGAAACCCCACCAGCTTCATTTGCTCTTAAATATTCTATGAGGGGAATATTATAAATTTATTTTTAGATAGTGCCCTGAGTCCTGAGGAGAAAAGATGCCACATGCATTTAAAATATGTTGTGATTCAAAGAAGTGTTTTAAACATTGATATTTGCAAACATTTACACTATTAAATCATAAAGCATAGGACCCTTAGAAATAAACTTAAGCCTTGTGTTTTCCAGTTGAAAATGCTGAGAAATGACCAGCTTAGGGACAAAAGATAGCAGCATAACTAATGCTAAAAGCCTGGTTTTCTGGTTCTCAGGGCTGACTCTGCTAGACCTCATAGCAGTTGCAAATAGAAAACGGGGAAAAAAGGATCCATTTTGAAAGACTGCTGGAATGCCAAAGCACTTGTAGGCTGAGAAAAGAGTTATATGTAAATGTATTATAATGAGATACTTTGGAAAGCGGGATATCATTTATGTATTTTCCTTAATTTTGCCCCCCGGCCATGTCTCCCCTGGCACTCATGGCTTCTGATTCTCTCAAAAGACATAATACCCTTTTGGAGTAAATTAAACAGGTTGGAAAATGACATTAACTCTTTACACTCCCCAGAGAGGACATTTGGTAAATCCTTGCATCAGAGCACTAATTTTCTTCCTGGTGTGTGGCGAATGCCCTGGGGGAAAAGGCACCTGTCATTGTGAGGGCGAGGTCAGGGACCACATTATTGGGACTTTATTGCTAAGGAGATGAGCTGAAGCCTGCTACATGTAAATCAAAGAGTTAACAATGGGCCAGGTGGCTGCTCTGGCTTTGTCATCTCAGGGTCACAAGTGGACAGGCTACAATCTGTCATCTTTCAGACACTTGGTTTTAGCAGTCACTGTATTTTGCAAACCATCAGTTGTGTTTCTGTAAAGCCTGCAACATGGTATTACACAGCCTGAAATCACTCAATCTTCAGGACTCATTCTACTCCTACCATCTAATCTTCTCTGGGATTAAGAAGCCAAGGTGAGCTTGGAAATCTCTGTAGTCATCATTTCTCCAAGTTTTTCCAATTTCCTACTTTGAGTCAGACACAATTGTGGACTCTGAACTTGACATTCGCTCCCGGATTGGAAACTCAAAGAACCTTATTTCGCTCTTACAGATGAATTGCTTCAATATTGTAAGAATATAAAACTCCCCCACTGCGCCACACTTCTAAGCACACACATATTTGCCCTTTACTATAATAATACTAGAAAAGATGAGACTAACAAGAACCTACCTGAATTCCTAGAGCACTGTTTTGAGAAAAAAAGAATTTACAATCCTGCGAGGGGAGTTACGTGCATAGAAAACTAAAGTCAAGAAAGTGATGCAATCAGTATTAACCTTATGGAATCTTTATTTTCTCAGTGGCTGCAGGCTGACATGGAGGGACTCTGTGAGGCCCAGCCTTCTAGGCATTCAAGTTCATTAGGCATGCATCTCATTTTGGCAGGAAGCCACCCTCTTTAAGCAAAACCCAGTCACAGATAAACGGAGGGCAATCATCTCTCAACTAACAAATGCAAGGCTGCAGAGACGGGGCTGCCAATCTTGCAGAACTGGGAATAAAAGCGGGGGAGGGAAAGAGTGTGCTTTGGGTCCTTATGATCCCTCTGTAGAATACAGCTGGAGCAGGAAGAAACGTTGGCCACCTCTCAGAGGCGAGATCTAAACTGCCCATACAAACAGTGATCATGCCATGAGTTTGGACAGAGTGGTGTATTTGTCCCTGGGAGCTTAGGGCATCTTACAAACCCTTTCTTTCTCTTATAATCCCCATAGCATCCTTGGGAAAGGGAATGAGGCCAAGAGTGCACTACAAATTGACTCACTGAGGCAAAGGAAGGCCCAGGAATGAAAAGCAAGGGCGAGTAATCTTAGGGAGGTGTGCAAGTAGAATAAAACAGAGCATGAGGGACCCTTCGTCATATTTCAGACACAGCCACTGAGAAAATGCTGCGGCAATGCAGTTGTGCTTCAGAATAATACACAAAGAATACTTCACTAGTGCCAGGAAGCAACAGAAAGGAATGGAGCAGGAGGGTGCAATAAAGCCTATCATCAAAAGCACCTAGAAAACTAGCTATTTTGGGTGGAATCTCCCAATTTATGTATAGCAGCCATTCATTCAGGAGTTTCAAAAGACAGGGCAAGACAATCAAAACATGTTTTAGGATGACCAGCAAGCCACTAGTTTGTGACCTTTGGCTTAGGTAATTAAATACACCAGCTAGTAGTTCAAACCTCTCCTTTATCCTGCCTGAGTGGACAGAGGAAGACTCAGCCCCCTTTCATCATGTGAAGCATGATGGCATCTGGTTCATTTTGAATTTGCATGCTTGGTTAAAATGCTATCACAGCAAGGTAAACTGGGCCCCAGAAGCCAGGATGGGGAACAACGATGCCTTGGAGAGGATGCTCTGGTGAAGTGGGACCCAGACATCAGTTTAGAAAGTCAATAACAAAAAGGTCTGTTTGTATCTTCCTAATAAGGAATCCAATTATCTAATATTTTGAAGTCCTATCTCACTCACCCTCTCCACAAACTCCACATCTAATCCCCACCCTATGACCCATGTTTCCGCCATGCCTGTAAATCCCAGCATATCTGCCTGTCAAACAGCTGTCTGGGTATTCATATCTTAGCTTATATCCCAGAGAGGCTAATCTTGGAAATTTTATAACCCTCGGGGGCGAGAGAAGGGTAAGCCGACTGATGAAATCCTTTCTGCTTTAATGGGTGATAAAGTAAAATCCAATCCCCAGGGTCTATGATACAGAAAGCCTCTGGTCCTGCTTTTATGTGGGTCATATATCTTAATAGGTTTTCAAGCAATTTAGAAGACAAGACAAAGCAGCTGGTAAAGGCCTATTTACAAGTCCTCAGTTCCGGAGCAATACACCCTGTAGCCTCTAACAAAAGCCCAATTGGCAAAACAAGCCTTTTTCCCAGAGGAGTATACTCACACATCAGAAATTCCACTTTACCCAAAACACTCATTTGATCTACTTTATAAAAACATAGTTAGCTTACGTATTCTCTGGCCCACTACATCTGTTCAGTATTCATTTTTCTTCCAAGCTATTTCAAAATGGCCACTGTGCACCTGGTAAATGCTAGCTGCTTTCTGTGTGCCTGCTGGAAGGGGAAGAAATCAAACCGTAGATCGTCTAAATGAACTAGCAACCCCTGGACCTCCTTCTTTTTATTAGTGGTTCCATGGCAACACTTGCACCAATTTGGAGGTAAGAAAGTGATCACTGATCCTGCATGTGATAATTATTTATCTCAGCAATTTTACATTATGCAAATCTAAGGAAGCTGTGCTTTGAGGTGTGCCAGTGAGGTTCGGCTGCAAAAATCAAGATGGGATAATCCACAGGGGGAGATAATGAGTCTTGTTCTGCAAGGTGCCTTCTGCTCAGAAATACATTCAGGAAAATTAATCAGTCCCTAATATCACCGTGTTATTCTCTCTCATTACAAATCAGAGTAAACAATTACTGCATTAAGCACTCTCTGAGAGGTTCTGAAAGGCCACTGGTGCTTACCGCTGATTTTCATAAATGATCTTCAAGGAGCTCCCCTGGGGATGGGAGATCTGCAGAGGTCTATAGAAAGGTTAGCAAGGAATGCATCTCATTACCATGGTGATGAGATGCAACATGCAGCCTGCCTATAGAACCAGTCACCATGATTTTGGACTATGGTTTTCTGGTTTCCTGAAAGAGTGTTAAATCTTTATTGATGGCAGGCTCCCTGGGCACATTGCATTTCTCTTATGAGCACTCATCAGAAGAGGGTGGATCCTTGAAGCTGAATTCTGGCTCCCACACTTAGAACTCTGTAATTTTGGACAAGTGAGCTGAAATAGCAATCATCTATATTTCACAGGGTTGTCATGGGGATCTACAGAGATTAAAGCATTTTGAATAGTGTCTTCTGTGGAGTTAGCATTCAATGGTGGTCATTATTTTATTTGATTACGTAAATTATTTTGACAAGGTCTACCTTCCACATTAACTGGAAACTTTCAGTGAAAACAAAGATGCTGCTTCTATCTTCCCCACTGTAATACTCATGACACCTTGAAGAGAGACAAGTGTATAGCAAGAACTTGATTAATATTTTACCAATGAACAAGTAAATGAATGCAGAATGGCGTTTTCTTCTTTGAAAAGGGGAGCCCCTCTGTCTGCTTTACTTAGAGAGACTGAGATAGAAACATGAGACTAGGATAGCTCAACACTAGAAATTCCAGTATTCCCCTTGATTCGACCAAGAGGCAGAATTGGAGACAAGACAAAATATGAGAATATCAATGTGTTGTGACATTCTTGAGATGAATGTTTAGAGAGAGCAAATGCAATGAACTGATAAAGGGAGAAAATTCTTGGAGAATAAGCTCTGCCCATGTCTATAAGGCCTATAAGTCCTGTCCACCTCTCTCCTGGGGCTTCCTTTTTTTTTTTTTAAAGCAGAGCCTCACTCCATTACTAATGCTGGAGTGCAGCGGTGCAATCACAGCTCACTGCAGGCTCAAATTCCCAGGCTCAAGCAATCCTCCCACCTCAGCCTCCTGAATAACTTGGACTACAGGCACAGGTAACAATTTTGTTTATTACTTCCATGGCTACAGCACACAGCTTGTGCTCAGACAATCACCTCTGCACAGAGACACTTGTGCAGTTACTCCGCTAGGTTAGTGAATATCCTTATCTTACCCACACATAGCTCTATTTACTTTGGATTAAAGGGTCTCTTTCATTATTCTGAATTAAAGTGTAGGGTGGAATGCCCCCAAGTTGGCACATTAATGTACCATTGTAGGTTTTGAGTTTCCAAAATGACATACTGTATCCTCAAAGAGCACATTCTGGCCTCAGAAAGCCATAGCTGCTTTAACTCAAAGTGGTTTTACTGCAGTATATAACTAAGGCTGATGCCTCAGTGCAGTTCTCAGGCAATAAATGATCTTCCCCTTCTTAGTGGAATATAAGACAGATCAATTAATTACTCAAGTCATACTCTCAGAACAGAGAGAGAATCATGGGTAGATTTACTTTTTCTGACCAAATTGTTGTATTAAAGCCTGTATTTATTCAAGTACATGGTTTGTTCATCAGTGGCGTTTACTGAGTATCTATTACGTGTACCCTGCAGGGCCTCATAGTAAAAAGAAGCCCATAGTCAGCCAATAAGCTCCAAATCTCTTATCTTGCCATACAATGACATCAATTACCTGACCTCTGCTTTTCATTTTAGTTTCAGCTCCACACACTGCCACCTCCAGATCCCAATCCTTTCATCATTGGAACTATATCTGCAACCCGCGTGTGCCATGGCTGCTTCAGGATTGGAGGACTTGAAAATTCCTTTTTCTTCCTCCTTGCTTCACTGTTGAAAGAACTATTCATAACTAAACTTATGTTCAAGCATCACGCCTCCAAAAAGCCTTCCTGACTTGCACTCCTCACCCTCTCTCTAAGGTACACGTGAGAACATACATCTACCAAACACTTATTAGTAGGCAGAAAAATGGCTCCCAAGAGATATCCATGTTCTAACCCTGTGAATATATTCTTAGAAGGGTTTTAGAAGATGTGACTAAATCGTGAATAAAGATGGAGAGATAATCCTGGATTGTCCAATGTAATCACAAGGGTTCTTAAAAGTGAAAGAGGGAGGCAGGAGAGACAGAGTCAGAAAAGGTGTGAGATGGAAACAGAGGCTAAAGAGGACACTGCTGGCTTTGCAGAAGGAAGGGGGCCACAGCTATGGAATACAGGCAAAATCTAGAGATTGAAAAAGGCAAGGGAACAGATTTTGTGTAGAGCCTCAAGAGAAAAAGCAATCTTCTTGAAAATTTGAATTTAACCCATTGAAACCGACTCTGAACTTCTGTCCTCCAGAGTGGTAAATTAATAAATACGTATTATTTTAAGCCATTAAGTATATAGTAATTTGGTACATCAGCAATAGGGTTACCAATACATACCTATATTATTTTATTGATTTTCTTCCCACGTCTTTCTTCTTCCATAGGACTGAATGTTTCCTGAAGTAGTTAGAAGTAGCCATCCTACGTCAAAGGATTCCATGTCTGGCCCTGTGCTAAGTACATGGAAACTGATATTCAAAACAACCCTGTGACATTAGATTACAAAGCAGTTGGCACTGGGATTCAGTGCCTGGTACTGGGCCATAGGCTGCCTGAGTTCTCAACTCCACCACATACCAGCTCTATGACCTCTGGCAAGTTATGTTTTCTTTGCCTTACTTTATTCATCTGCAAAATGGGGGTAATAATGATGCCTACCTTATAGGTGTACAGTGAGAATGAGTTGATTAACTAATATAAAGAGCTCAAAACTGATGTCTGGCATATACTAAGCATCATGTTAAGTGCTTATCTCCAGATACTGTCACCCTCATTTTAACAGTGATAAAACTAAAGCTCAGAGTCCTTGATGTACTTGCCCTGCAGAATAGATATGGGAATCAAATTAGGCCCACAAATTCTTCCTCAATGTGTGAACGAAACACATATTTTTGGCTGAATGCACCAGTGAATTTATAAAACTCACTATCTAAGAGGAAAAATAAAATCTACAACAATAAAGAATAAAGCATTGAAATTTCTGAATATTGTCAGGAGATGTAAAAATAAAGGAGATACATTTTGATGGAAATGAGAGAGATAATCACTCCTGTAATTTGGTAGTAGGCAGTGGCCATATCACATTAGAAAATGAGGTATGGCAATGCCAGGAAGGTTTTATGTTTCCAGTACCCTGGAAACATGCTGAAGAGTCAAAAATCAGAACCACAGATAACAGCTTTTTCACAGACTTCCCAGAAGGATGTGCATCTCTTTGTTAAATGTTTCTCTGTAGCAGAGGTTCTCAAATGTGGGTGTATCCCATTGCTGGGCCCGTACCTCCATGAGTTGCAGGTTCAGTAAGGTCAGGGTCTGGCTGGATCACTTGCGTGTTCTAATACATATGCAGGTGATACTAATGCTGCTGGTCTGGAGACCGCACTTAGAGGCCCACTGATCTATAGTAATTATTTCCCCACTGCTTTCGTCCAAGATTACTTCCCAAAGACTCACAAAAGGAATTTAATTGTCTCAATCTAACATTTCATTCAGGGAATTGAAAGGGAAGTTCTGTCTGGGTATTCGGAACAGCATGAAGCCCATTAAAACTACAAGACTCTGAGAGAGAAAATCGGCTTTATCTGAGAAAGCTTTTAAAGGACTTGCAACACCAAGGAAGTAATTCTGAGGCGATAGCTATGTAAGTCAAGCACTGGGTTCTCAATATAGAGGACCAGGAAAACATTTCATTCTATGTAGAGAGTGTTTCCTGACTTAATTGAATCTCTTAGGCCTGACTCCCAACACTACCACCATCAATGTGGGCAACATTTGAGGATGGGATTGGCGGACATAACAGAGAAATCTTTAAAAGGCTTTTGGCTGGTGTTCTGCATTAGCACCTTGGCAAAGAAACATTCTCAAGTGACACAGCATTGCAGCCTAGGTAGAGCAGGCGAATCAACCGAAAAAATCTCATTCCTAATACAGATGCAAACTCACATTTCTCCTCGTTCACCTTGTTCATCCGATTGGGTGGGATTCTCTCTTATGAGTATTAACATCCAATACAAGCAGTATACCAGGAGGATGAAGGAGAGAGGAATTAACATTTTTACAGTCTTTTCATTTATTTCCTATGTAAATTTCTCATTTAGCTAAGAAATAACTTGCAGCTCACATTTGGAAATGAATGAATTAGGGTTTAAATTAAGATGATGAAATATTTAAACACATCTATGTAAGAAAAGATAGCAAAAAGTCCATTTCTAACCAAAATTGAGGACAGCCATTGGGTGAGAAGCAACGCATGTACAGGCCTGCAAAAATCATTTAGTCATCTTTAAAATTAATCACTCATCAAAATGCAAAAGAAATACTATGTTTAAAGGTGTGGATCATGAAAAGATACAGGTATAAATATAGGGATATAAATGACCTTCCCAACCTCTTAATTATAAATAACTATACTGTGAATGCTCAATGTTTGGCATAAAATTCTTATTTTAAAAGTTAAGAACAAAAATGTAATCAGCCTTTTAAAAGGAAAACTTTAAATATTTAATTTTGGAAAAAGAACTTCCTATGTATATTAGTCTGTTCTCACATTGCTATAAATAAATATCTGAGACTGGGTAATTTATAAAGAAAAGAAATTTAATTGGCTCATGATTCTGCAGGCTATACAGGAAGCATAGCACCTTCTGCTTCTGGAGAGGCCTCAGGAAGCTTCCAATCATGGCGGAAGGCAAAGGAGGAGCCAGGTGTCTCACATGGTTGGAGCAGGAGCAAGAGACAAGTAAACCACAAGAGCTCACTCACTATCCTGAGAACAGCAGCAAGGGATGGTGCTAACCCATTCATGAGAAATTCTCCCCATGATCCAATCACCTTCTACAAGATCTCACCTCCAACACAGGATTACAATTCCATATGAGATTTGGTGGGGTCACAGATCCAAATCATCTCACTGTGATTGCTTTCACCAACAAATTCTTAAGAGGAAGGTGAAGGCACTTCTAACTCAGTGCAAACCATGAAAGCAACATAAGCAAGACTGACTCATATATTCAGTTTAATTGTCAGCTGCTCAGGTACACAATGAGTTGTTACCCATCTGTGGAGATAAACTGGTATTTATGACACAATTTCTCTCTCACTTTACATGAATGGAGATTTATTTCACACTCAGTAAAAACCAGGCGTATTGCCATGAAGATGTTCTTGTCAATAAATATGCCAGATCGTCTAACTGTGTTGATTCATCTTTGTATTCCTCATAACATCTTGTACAGAAGGGTCCTGCTGTTACTAGCTTTGTCTTTGAACAAGTTAGCTTTATCTTATTAGTATAGTAACTATCTTTAACATATGTCAGACACTCTTCTAAGTGCTTTAAAATATTAGCCTATTTTATCATAATAATCAGATGGGGCAGGCATAATTTTTATTCCCAAGTTATGAATGAGCAAACTAAGGTACAAAGAGATGAATGAATTTTCTCAAGGTCAAGAAATTGGCAAGTGGAAAATATAGGATTCATTACCATGAAGTTATGGACACTTTTCTATGTCTCAATGTAGGTAAAAGGAGTACTTACTTTACAGAATTGTAAAAATTCAGCAAGTTAATTTTGTATATCCTGTGGACCAGAGTATGACCTACAGCAATCCATTAAAATTTGTTAGCTAGCAGTAGGGCTACTAAATAAGCACTTAGTGAATGTGTCTTCAATGTGAAGCTTTGACTTTACAGTAGTGAATTAAATGATGACAAACGTAACAAAACAAGTAATTACATACCGTTTAGTAGACTATCCCTCTTAGAAAATAAATTATTCCAGTTCTTTATAGTCATCTTAGTAATTACTTCTAATAAACTCCATATATGGATGGTATTGAGTAGTACATAGCTATGAAGAAATTATTGATTGAAAAGTTTTTAAGCATGTCTTTATACTCAATTTGGAGTCCAGACTGTTGAGATCTAAGGTTGAAAACAATATCTCAGGTTGTCAAATGGAGTTTGGACTGAGCTCTGAGTGAGATGGCAGGTTGCAAGTGAAGCAAAAGCAATTAGTTACCCATCATGTGGTTATTGATTTTTCTGTCCTTTTTGCTATCAGGACTTCAAAGGCGAGAGAAAAGCAGCTACTTCAATACATCACAATTTGTTGTAAATATTAATAACCTTTAGAACACAGGGGCTGTATTTTTCTATAAGACACAGACAGAAACTAGCTCCGTCCCCTGAAAAAGGGAAGTAATTGTCAAATTCAGATGACACCTTTCAAGGATGGCTAATTTAAAAAAGAGATTAGAAGAATGAAATACCACTTGAAATAACTGAATTGAATTAAAAGTAACAATAAATATCCCACCTCTGCCACTCAATTTTAAAAGGCCTTTTGACCTTCATTTTCTGTTGAGGTTTGAAAACAGATAAATATTTCAATCAAAGGGCTCATATCAGATTTTCAGATTCTATACCATGCATTGGGATGAGTATTTGAACACAATCAGATGCTTACAGGAATTCCTAATGAGGAAAGATAAAATGGCTTTTAAAAAGACCATAAGTCCCATCAGCCTGATTTTTCAATTACTTGTGAAGTTTCCATCTCTAAGTTGAATATATTTTTGAGGGATTCTATGAATTAGAAGCACTTATGTATTCTGCTTAGGCAATCATTCTTATACACATGAAAGGATGACAAACTATGGCGCATACCTGTTTTTGTAAGTAAAATTCTATTGGTACTTTACATTGATGTACTGCCTGAAGATAGTATGGCCTACAAAGCCCAAAGTATTTACTTTCCAGCTGTTTGCAAAAGATTTGCCAACTCCTGATATATATTATAGGGGTTGTTAAAAAATATTGTAAATGGAGAGATATTGTGTAGCCATTAGCATAACTTATAAAAGTTGTATATATTTTGAATAGATCATAATTTTTATTTTGAAAAAAACATGCTTTAAAATTACAACTAATCAGTAAATTAAAAAACTTTTTCCCCCTAGAAATGTCACCACAGGACTCATCCTTAATCTCCCTCTTCTTACTCTCGATATTTACTCCATCAGCTTGTCCTGCTCTGACTCCTTTCATTACTTTCAATATGTGTTTCTAATCTACCTAACTCCACTGCTGCAATCCTGCTGCAAGTCATCATTATTTCTGGCTGTACTATACCAATGGCATCTGCTGTGGACTCAATGCGTCCCCTGCACAATTCATGTGTTGAAACCCTCATCCTCAAATGATGGTATCATGGGGCCTTTAGGAGGTGATTGAATCATGAGTATGGGGTCTTCAGGAATAGAATTGGAACCTCATAAAAAGAGACACAAGAGAGATGATCTTTTTCTCTGCCATGGAAGGACACAACAAAAAGGTAGCTATCTGCAAACCAGGAGGAGAGCCCTCACCAGAACCCAATCATGCTGGCACCCTGATCTTGAAATTCCATCCTTAAGCACGATGAGAAATGCATTTCTGTTTAAGCTGTTCAGTCTGTGATGTTCTGTTACAGCAGTCTGGACTACTGACAACATCTTAACTAATTTTCTTGCTTCTGTTCTTGTCCCTGCTCCAGAAAATTCACTAACAGCCAAAAAGATCTTTTTAAAACTCAACTCAAGTTATGTATGTCCTCTGGTTAAAAGCTTCCTCTGCTTTTCCATTTCACTTAGAGCGGAATCCAAACTCTGCCCCAAGGGCTGACATTCTCTCTCTCCTGCCTCTGTGTCTCTGACCACTTGCTTACTAGATCCAGTCATATTAATTTTCCTTCTATTCCTCTAACAGGTAAAGCTGGATCTGTGGCAGGGCCTTTCCGCTTGCTCTCTCTGAAGTAACCTGCTCCTAGATCACTGCCTGATCTACTCCTTACCTCTCAGGCCTCACCTCAAACATAATATCATCAAAAAGGTTTCTCTAAATCCCCTATATAATGTAACCTGCTTCATCTTCATAATCCCTCCCAAACACATCATTTGGTTAATTTCCTTGAAATTTATCATTATCAAAAATTCAGTAATTTAATTACATCTTATTTTGTTGTCTTTCTTCCTGTGCTAAGGCCTATGAGAGCACAGAGCATAGCTATTTGCTTTACTGCTATATTTACATATAGCATAGTCTTGTGCATAGTAGGTGCTCAGTTTACCTTTGTTGAATATGTACTATTTTGAGGGGCAGAGGAAGTTATTGTTAAATGAACAAAGGGATGTATATATTTTTACTCACCTAAAATCCCAGAATTATATATGTAATGCAAAGGGAAAAAGAGAGAAAAGTTTAATAAAATCCATAGGATACTCGAGGATGAGAAATGTGTGGGTTGGCACAGGCAGAAAAGACCTTCTGCGGAAGAAATTAGACTTCAAGAAAGTTGGAAGGAAGGAATGGGTGAATGCTAAGACATGGATTGGTACTTGCAAAAACAGAAAAAAAAATGGGGGGAAGAACTCCAGGAGACTAACCAGACAGGAAATTTGCAGAAATAACAGAAACTTTATTGACCATAAGATCAAAATTAATGATGTGACTGAAGGTACATTGCACAGAAAGAAAGATTACTTCAAATCAAATTATTTAAGTACTGCAAACCCTGAACCAGAATCGAAAGATGAGATGAAGAAATTTTCTATCACCCATGTCATAATGTAGGCATTTTCAGATGATTGGCTAATGCTCCTGAAGTGGAAAAATGTGGGGATTGGATCTTTTCCTGGCCATCCTTTTCTCTTCTCTCCTTCTAACTTTCTCCATTCCCCCCAATTCCATGATTGCATAAGCAGTTTTCCAAGGGCTCTTACCTTTTCAAGGTAAGATTGCCTGATAATCTGGTCCTTTTCTCTTTAATTTAGGAGTTCACACTCTGAAATAGAGTGGCTAAATACTCCAGAGGACAACCAGTATTTTCTTCTCAGAACTGGTAAAGTTATTCTAGTGTGTTTCACACTGTGTAACCACTTCCCATTTCTCTGATGCTCCAGCTGTTTTCCTACTCATATCCAAACCTATCATCATTTTGGAAAGTGCAAAGACTACTTACTTTCTGAAAGCTTTCAAATCTTTATATCATACTTCCTTTAGTAATAGTTTGTAAGTGCTCACTGTGGATCAGAAACTGTGTGGAAGTGTAATGCCTGCTAATAAATTATTGCATCTCATCCTTGTTAACACTTAAGCATCATAATCTCACTTTACAGATGAGAAAATGGAACCTGAGAGAGGTTCTATAACTAGCCCAAGATCAACTAATTCTCAGTGTTAGAATCTAGACTTTGATTCAAGTCTGTTTGATTCTAAAGTCTGTGTTCAAATGACTGCACACAAAGGCCAAGTTAATTGATCATTTTCTTCCTTAAACTCATGTCTAATCATATTCTACATCCACTTGCATAATGATGGTATCTGCCCAGTCTTCTGATTGCTCTATGCTGATGTCATATGCATCATTAAATCTAAGCTGGGCATAGTGGCTCATGCCTGTAATGCCAGCACTTAGGGAGGCCAAGGCAGGCAGACCATTTGAGGTCAGGAGTTGAGGACACACCTGGCCACCATGGTAAAACCCAGTCTCTACTAAAAATCCAAAAATTAGGCAGAGTAGTGGCATCCATCTATAATCCCATCAACTTGGGAGGGTGAGGCAGGATAATTGCTTGAACCAGGAGACAGAGATTGCAGTGAGCCAAGATGGTGCCATCACACCCCAGCTTTGGTGGCAGGGTGAGACTCTGTCTCCCCTGAAAAAAAAAATCTGGAGTAAATTCATGCTAGTGTTTTATGTATTCCACCCCCACCCCCTGAGATGGCATAGTATAATCTTGGCTCACTGCAACCTCTGACTCTCAGGTTCAGGCAATTCTTATGCCTCAGTCTCCTAAGTAGCTGGGATTACAGGCACCTGCCACCCTATTCGGCTAATTTGTATTTTTAGTAGAAACAGGACTTCACCATGTTGGCCAGGCTGGTCTCGAACTTGTGACATCAAGTGATCTGCCTGCCTCAGCCTCCCAACGTGTTGGGATTCCAGGTGTGAGCCACCATGCCTGGCCCGTATTATGTATCACATTCATCTTTATAACCTTCCTCATTCCTAGAACAATAGAATGAATGCTTATTGTTTTTCTAACAAAAAACATGGAATGATCAAATAAAAATATACATTATAATTTCTAATAATTTAATATTTCATTCTCCAAAGTTGACTGTGAAGTTTTTGAAAGCAGGAACAAGATTTCAATTAGTTCATTCATTCATCCTTTATTCCTTAAACATTCATTGCAGAAGATGCTCTTAGCATTTGCCAAAAATGATACAAGGTACTGGGAAGTAAAGAATAAAACAGATCTAGTCTTTGGAGTGTAGAACTTACAAATTGTGTTCAAATCTTTGTTCCTCTCTGTTACGTGATGCCAGGTATCAACATACAGTGATTGATAGTAGTAAATTGAGAAGATCTTACTATATGTTTGGGCATAGTGGAAGAAAAATGCAACACCAGAACACAGGACGTAACTTCAAATACAATAGAAAACCTATTTTTTAAAGTTACCAGGCTCACAGTTAGTTAACTGAGGAAACAGCTCAGATGAGAGAATCATAAATTAAATTATGCAAAGTTTTTACATATCCTTTTTAGAAACATATAGAAAGGGCCACACCCATCTTTGGACATAAGACCAAGGACTTCTCTTTCAGTATGGGTCATCTGATCAGTATTCCCTATCATATTTAATTCACACACCACACCCATAATGAATTATTCACAATTTCCATTTTCAGCTTTTATGGATTTTGTGTGTTTGTTTTTTGAGATTGGGCTCTGTCCGTTGCACAAGCTGGAGAGCAGTGGCAATATCATGGCTCACTGCAGGCTTGAACTCCTGGGCTCAAGAGATCCCCCTGCTTCAGCCTCCTAAGAAACTGAGACTACAGGTGTATGCCTCCACACTTTAATTTTTGTATTTTTTGTTGAGAAGGGGTCTCACTATGTTGCCTAGGCTGGTCTCGAAATCCCGGGCTCAAGGGATCCTCCAACGTCAGCCTCCCAAAGTGCTGGGGTTATAGGTATCAGCCACTGCATCCAGCCCATTTTCAATTTCTATCACATGGAATGAGAACTTAAGGACATCTGGGATTATATATGTATTTTTTCTTATTACACATTTTACAACTGTCATATGTACCTTCACAACAATTTTTTTTAAAGCAACTTTCCTTTAATGGATCTTTCCAAAACATTCTAATTAGTTTCTCTAGTAACACAACTCTATTTTCACACAGATATTTCATCAGTTTATACTATATTTCATTAAATTGTGTAATTATAATAACAAGTAACTGACTTAAAAAGGTTTGGAAACAAATGGCCTAACAGACTCTTGGTAAACATTCAGCTCAACTGGTGGAAATAAAAATACATTAAGTCACCACAGAGTTTCTTCCTAGGTATCCAAATTCAGTGTGTTAGGAGATTAACTGAGTTGATCCAGAAATGATGAGTTCTTGGAATTCAGGACTTTCAATGCTAAAACCAAGATGTGTTAGGCAAAACAGGTTGGTTGCTCATGCAAACTATGGGTGTCAGTGATTCTGCTTTATAGAAGAGATGCAGAGCACTGGTAAATCTGGCAAATTAGTTAGATAGAGTTTGGTTAGTAGAGTTTGTACAAAGTTGATGACTGACTCACATAGAGCATCGGGATCCCTTCACCCAGCTACATTCTTGTCTTAGCCTATCTCTATCTCTCTCTCCTTGGCCAGAGGTAGTTTTTACTCACCACTGAGTAAGTCATTCTGGATACCCATGAGTCTTGAAAGCTAGGCCAAAATAATCTCTAGCCCCACAAAGTGAAGAAGGTTATAAGTCATTTATTTCTATAGCTGAATGAGATGCCCTGCTCCACAGCCACATGTCTACAGATAACTGCCAATGTAACCAACTGCTTCTTTCTGATGGTGTACCAGCCGCCCCTAGAGGGGTATGGTCCGGCCAATGGCGCCAATGAGAAAAACACAATCATACATCTATACATTTCATAAGGTAGTTTTAGACATCATCAAGAGGAGAATTTCAACAGTTTAGACCAGGTTGAACTGTGGCAGATGAAATCTAGTTTCTATGAAGTATCTCTCTGTCATGAGACAAAAGCGTCCTGAAGACCAGGCTTACCCTTTCTCATCTAGTCACACTGGAGATTCTGGATGTCTGAACACAAGGGGTAGGTTCTAATGACTACAGGTGATCTTTGTTGTGGTTCTTCCTTTCAAGAGTGAGGCTGTGAATGAATAATTAGAAGATAGAAATATTCTCAGAGAAATCACTCTATTTTCCTCCAACTCTCAAAAGTGAACTAAATGTTCAATATTTATTCCTGCCATTGAACGTCCTTCATATATCTTCTGATAAATTCAGGGAGATAAATATCATAGCTCAGGCTGAAAGCCAGTGAAAATGGTACCATGCTGACTCTAAGCACATGTTTCTTTGAGTTATTCAAAAGAGGGAACAATTCATTTATTTTTCAGCTGATGAAAGCTGCTGACAAGTATAAGATGCTCCTACCAAGAGCTGCCTTGGGATACGGGGAAATCATATAAGGGAAAGCCTTGCCTGGGATTGCGATTGTTTTAAAAATCACAATTCCATGAATCAAGCCTTAGTTTGTAGTTGTTAAAAATGGCCTTTGTAGGATAATCCAGATAAATCTGCATAATATCTCTCCTTCTCCCTGGAGGTTCCCCAGTTGAAGAGAATTACATCAAACTCCATGTTCTAAAAGCCTGCTTCCCAGGTTTTATCCTATAAAATAGAAAGTGGTGCTATATTTTGTGTGTCTTATGACACAAGGTCCTTTAAAAAAATAACAATGTATTTAAAGTTTGGTGTAACAAAATGTCTACATGTTCCAATGCACTTGTCGTTTTCTCAGTGTCCATACTATCAATAAAAGTCTCAGTGAGAGATAACATTGTAACATTGCTCTATTCCTGGAAGGCTGTCAGGGCCTGTCACAAGATCTGGTTGGTTGGTCTTCTCTGCAGACATGAGCTATGGGAAGAAAGCCATAGGCAATGCAGTTTTACAGGGAACATATGGGCAGAAATTTACCAGATCCTTAGGGAGGGGTTCTGTTACCCAGATGGTTGCCAAAATTCCTGATCCCTGCACTCTGGAAATGAGACTGGGAGAGTTAATGAGATTGGTATGAATGATGATGTGGGAACTTCAAAGTGTGCCACCTCCCTGGTTCATAGACCTCTAATGAATGCCTTCATTATGGTCTACCTGGTTCAGACACTCTTAAAGTCATGGAGTTGTCAGCCTAGCACCACACCATAGTCCATTCATTTCTGAGTGGATCATGAACATGCACAGATCTTACTGAGCAATTTCCAATAAAATAATAATGAAAATGATCTCTTCCTTTAAGTGCCTTGGATGATCATTTTTTAAGGTTATGGTCATGATTGCTATGAAATAATTATGGACAAGTGTAATTTGTGCCTATAAGTAAAAACCTACAGAACCAGAACCAAGTTCACAATTTGGCAAAAATCAGAAAATAAGTGAATGAAATTAAAAAATAACCTGAGTAATTAAAATTTATTAGAAATTTTGTTAATAATCACCTTGCCCATATTGTTTACCACTATGACCCCAGTATTTAGTACAATATTTGCTACATAAGGAGCAATTAATAACTTTTGAAAGAAAGAAAAATTAAATCTCCCTGGCCATTAATTCATCATTTTTAGTTGGGAATTATAAAATTAACATTCTTTACTAAATTGTAAATATTTTTCCTTTGCACCATCAGAGTCAGAAATGGGACAGTATTGCTATTCTCTATAATGTATAAAAAGCATATTTAACTGAGAACCAGGAATCTTGGTTACACCCCTGTCCTATGCTACTGCTTTGCTGTGTGATCTCAACCAAGAAGCTACATTAGAAAAATCTTGATTGAGCATTAGGCAGAGTCAATAAGCCATCTTAATTCTTCCCTGCTATTTGCCATTTTGGTATTTAGTGTCCTCACCTATAAAATGGCAATATATAATGCTTGCATCAAAAAGTTGATGTCAGCATTAAATAATGTAGGTTTTTTTTTTTTTTCTCCATTTACGGAGCACAGTTTCCGGAACACAGTAGTATGAGAGAGCATGTACAGAACACTCATTATATTCTAGGCACTGTTCTAAGTGCATTACATGCACTAACTCATTCAGTTTTCATAACAACTTTATGAGCTAGGTAATACTATTACTTCCACTTTACAAATGGAAGAAATGAGGACCTGAAAAGTTAAGCGATTTTCCCAGGGTTATACAGCTAATAAATAACAATAAGAGATTCAAACCCAAGCAGACTATCTTCATAGACTGTGTTCTTCTCTGTTTACTAACAATAGATGCTCACTAACAGTTAAGGTTTCTCCTAACACTGATAGTCTGTGATATGCTATCCTTATAAATGTTTTAATAAATATATTCATTCTCTTATCTATAATTATCTCTTATTATCTGTAATATGAAAGAGTCTGAAAGAAGTAAGATCTAATCAGGCTTGGTGTTGTTAAAATGTGGGTTTAAAAGTATTCAGAAAAAAATGCTTTTCATTTTCTCTGCCTGGAGATCTTCCACTCTGGAAGAATCAGGTAGACAATGTATGCATAGCAGTTTGAAATTGTATTTGTCATGGCAGAGACAGCCCTTGGACAGACAGGACACAAACATACAGTGATTTTCAGTTCTAGTCTCATTCTCTTGTTCTGGGATTCTCAGGACCATATTTTAAGCTGAACCTTACACCACAGCTAAATTTAAGACTTTTGCTTGAGACTGGGGCTAGGTGCCAACAGAGTAGCTGCTTCAGCAATAGAGACACCTGGCTCCTAGCAAACCAAATGAGATCACCAACTCATTTGCATAAATCAGCAGGTGGGGATGAGCTGCATTTGTTATCAATTTTGGCTAGATTTCAACCAATTACATGCACTTAAAATGTTTGGTCTCTCATTGCCAATCTTCTAAGCTATGTACTTTCCTAATGCAATTTTTATAAACATGCTTTTTAAGATTCACCATGTTTGCAGGATTTGTTTTACTTTTTTTCCTGACTGGCTAATGCATTAGTTGGAACTAATAATTCAATCTCTTTTGCATAAACCTTTCTAATAGTCAAAAATTTCACCTCTGATTTCTAAATATTTTGACTCCCATTGCATTATGTATTTTTATAAATAGATCATAGTTTAATATATCATATAATCATATAATTTTATTAAAACATTCCCCCCCATTAAGCCTAATGCCAAGCACAGTACCTGACACATGATCAATATTCAATGAAGATTTATGAAATGACTGAGTGAATGATTTAAAGAATGAATACTTGAACTACGAGCTTTTTATTATCAGCTTTCACGGTTTTAATGGAAAGAAGTCAGAATTTCAGAAACCTCGACAGGGTCTCCACAGGGAACTGCAATCAGTCATCCACCTCCAATCAATATTTACACAGTGTAAGCTCCTCTGGGCTGTGTAGGAGCAATGTCTTTTTCCATCTTTCTATCACAGGTTGTTAAGCAGGGCCAGGTAAATGGCAGAATCTCAATAAATGCTTTTAAGTTATCACAAAAGAAGGGTAAGATTTGACTTTTCTCTTTAAAGAATACATAATCCATATTTTGGTGGCAACAAGACTTCCTCCAATATCCTGTGGGTTGCTGCCTATTACTCCTACAGGTCAAAATGAATATCAATATCGTATTTATTAAAGTTTCTTAACTTCTTTAATAGTCTAAGACTGTTGTTAGGTTCAATTCCTTTCAAAATGAGAAGACACTCATTACATGGGTCTCCTTATAACTTTAAGACAGTGATTCAGAAAAAAGAATCACCACTCCCCATCATGAGTTACTATGTAAGAGATAAAGCTATTCATCTTTTGTCATTAAATTGTGACATTTGCCTGCATGTGGCCTGAGTTCCAATAAGCTTGGCTTTGTCTAATTCCCTGGGTCATTAGCCACGTAATCATAATTATTTTCAGCTGTGCAGACTGGTATTATTTTTCTCATCCATTTTTATCCTCCGCTTCTTCATCACAGTTCTGCATTGATGGAAACCATGAGAGCACCATCTGGTACAACCTGTGCATGGGGCCAGTCAAATGAATGGCAGCCACTGGAGGATGCCCATATTTCATTAGATGCACTCATGTGCTGCTTTCAGTCTCATGCCATTTCCAGTCCCTCTAGATTTCACTTTCGGGAGTTCAAGGGCTTCTGAAGGCTACCTAAATACAGACCTCCTGCCCCCAACACCAGTGACATCTGAAAATCCGTCTCCATTGTGGGTGATACAATTGACACCAAGATATGAATAACTGTATTTGCAGAGAATTAACATTTCCTGCATGTCTACCGATTGATTTAGGCAATTATACAGACAGCTGCCAAATAAGTGTTAACAACTGGAAAAGCTTCACTGTGTCTGAGTCAGATACCCAGGCTGTGTGCAACGTTCTCAATATACTGCAGTGACTTTATTTTCCAAGAACAATTTATGAGTAGACAATGCCTTGTCTTGGAGCAATTGCCTGGAATCCTCCACAGTAGAAATTATACTGCAGCTTGTGGGAAGCCAAAGAATCAGAAAGATTTTGGCTCTACTATTTTTTAAACTCATGAACTATCTTTAGGCAAATTATTTGATCTCTATGAATCACAGGGAAAATGGTACATTAATTCAATTTGGTATCCTTAGTAGTTTGATATAGTGCCACAAGGAGGAAACGGCATTGAAATGGAAGCCAGGAGATGTCATGCGGCTTCTAGTTTAGAATATGTGCTGTACAACCTGACTATGTGACATTCGAGTTTTTCTCTCCTGGCCTCAGTTTCATAATCTATAAAATGTTCCTCAAAGTGTGGTTCATGAACATATGCCTGAGAAGCACCTGGGATGCTTATTTTTTAAAACATATATTCTTTAGTTATTTCTACTTCTTGGGAGCATAGAGAACAAATACTTTTTCCAATTTCTCCTATTAAGTACAGCTAAAAAGCAGGGCAAACATGAGAAAACTCTGAAATGTAAAGAGAAAAGCACAGATTGGCTAGAGAATTAAAATCCCAGTAATGATATGACGGTGAGTTCCCTGGATTCTTTTTTTTTGCCTCATATCCCCTACATTTGGAGCTGAAGAAGGTGGTCATCTGAAAATGCCAATTAGAGACAAAAATGGCTCCAGCCAAAGTTTATTCACTGTAGCCCAAGGACCAGAAAACGGGCAGCCAATCAATATACAAAACATTAAGACAATAACCACTCTGTCTCAGTCAATACCACAGAACCGTATTGCCATCTCCAACAGTAAAGGCCGCAAGGGAAGTCTAGACTTCCTCCCTCACCCATAACCAGGCGCTTCAACACGTCCACTGGGGTGCTGTCAACAAAGGCCAAATAGGGAACCTAGACTTTTATTCCCCACTGGCAAGTAATGAGGCTGGTGGCTCCACAGTATCACTGGAGAACATCTGGGGAACTGGAACTCTTATTTCCACCAAGCAGTAAGGGAGAGTCCCACCCCCTTGGATGTCAACAGAGTCCAAGTGGGAAACCTAGACTTCTACCTGCTCTTGGTAGGAATGTGTTAGTATCTTCGTCTTCCTGGACATGCTGGAGTTATGTCAGGGAAAGCCAGCTAAAGCAGAAAGTTTACATAAGATCTAGAGCCTCAAAACATAATATGAAAACGTCCACATTTCAATAAAAAAAAATCACTCATCATACCAAAATCCAGAAAGACCCAAACTGAATGAAAAAAGGAAAATCAATAAATGCCGAAACCAAGATGGCAAGAGATGTTAGAATTATCAGATGAAGATTTTTAAGCTGCCAAGATAAAAATGTTTCAGAGAGCAATCATGAACGTACGTGAAACAAATGAAAAATCGAAAGCTTCAGTAAAGAAATAAAAGGTATAAAGAAGACCTAAATGGAAATTCTAGAGCTGAGGAACACTATAATGGGAATAAAAACCTCAGTGGGTGTGCCTGACTACAAAAAGGAGACCCTGGAGGATAGGATCACACCCTGAAAGAGGGAACAATAGACATCATCAAGTTTAAACAACAGAGAGAAAATCGACTGAACAAAAATGAACAGAACTTCAGGGACCTGTGGGACTATAACAAAAGATCTAATACTCATATCATTGGAGTACTGAAAGGAGATGAGAAATAAGAGCTGAAAAAGTACTCAAGCAAATAAGGGCTGGAAACTTTAAAATTTGGGAAGAGGTATCAACCTATACACTTAAGAAGCCAATTTCACATTGAACAGAAAAGGCCTAGAGAAATCCATGCCAAGTTACAATATAATTAAGCTTCTGGAAACTAAAGACAAAAAAAAAAAGTCTTGAAAGCTGCCAGAAAAACAAAAAATGGAATTTTTATCTCCACAAAAGAACAATTCAAAGGAAAGCAGATTTCTCCTCAGGAAACATGGACACCAGAAAAAAAATGATAAATTATTTTTCTAGTCTTAAAAAGAAAAGATTTGTCAACCCAGAATCCCACAGCTAGTAAAAACATCCTTCAGGGATGAAGAGGAAATCAAAATATTCTCAGATGAAAAACTAAGAGAATTTGTCACCATCACACCTAGCTTAAAAGAATGACTAAAGGATGTTCTCTAAATAAAGCTTTTTAAAAAAGGGAATTTGAAAAATTGGAAAGAAAGAAAAGGATGGTCAGCAAAAATACGAATAAATGCATTCGACTTTCCTTCTTCTCTTGAGTTTTCTAAATATTTGAAGGATGAAAGGAAAATTATGACATTAATGTGGCTCCAGATGTATGTAGAGAAATATCTAAGTTAACTATATCATAAACGAGGGAGGGTAAATGCACACAATGGGAGCTAGAGGAGGTGGGCCTTGTATCAGGAAGGCAATAATAGCTTCTCCCAAACACCCTGGAAGATTTCTCATAGTGTATCATTGGTAACTCTAGCACCACAGTCACCTAGAGGCAAGGGAATAAATGCTTTTAGCCAGGCATATGGTTATCGTTAAAAATAAAAAAGAGAAGAATAACTATTCGGTGGACAGCAAGCAGTGTCTGATACTAACTCTGAGAGCTGGTGAATGAGTTATATAAGACACTATTTTACAAATGCTCAATGCAGAGCCCAGCCCATTTTACTATTTACACTAAATGAATGTCTCTTTCCCTCTTTGATGGAAACATACAAGAAGAGCACAATATCATATTTCAGAGATCCAGAATAGACCTAGTTTTTCAATTTCAAGAATAATTTCAGATCTTTTCAAGAAGATATTAAGGGCTTTGATATATTTTCTTTCTTATTGCTGCAGTATATGCAGTAAAAGTTGACAGTTAAACAGTAAACAATGGATAAGATAAAGGGTCATGGGTTCAGTAAGTTTAGAAATTTAAAGCAATGTCCAGTACATATACTGGAACTACAGAAAGGGCAGTGGTGATGCAGTAAGAAATACGCCCTGCTATGTCAATTAGAAGCAAATATAGAGCTAGAGGCTTCCTCTCAAAGGAGGGAAGTCTATCCCTGCAATTCCTCTCCCAAGTATACACTGTGGTTTCCTGTGTCCACACTCCTCTACCAAACAACCAAATATTTTATTTCAGGGAATGAAGCAAAACCACAACTGTTTTAAGTCTATCAAAAATCCTCCCAAACAATTAGAGTCTCTGCTCTTCATGGATATTGGTTTGGAATACGCAAAACATCATTTGTTTTTATGTTTTTGGTGAGGATGTGAAAATAAATTTCAAAGAATCCTATTGTATTTGACATGGTTGGATGTCCATCCAGTATTCAATCCCCAGTTGTTATTTTCTTGACATACCTACAGTATTGTTATCTGCGCTTCTCCCCTACAGCTGCAAGCTCAGGTCTGATGTAAGTTCAACGTAATGCTATCTTGCTCACCAGCTATTCATTGCAGAATGAGTGCGCCACTCAACACTGGCCAGTGAGGCTTAAGGTTTCTGTGAAAATCAATTGGCCTTTTAAAAAGATAGCCTCTTTTTCTCTTCTTGACATTGCCTTTTAAGGATGGGAACACTAGAACTGCTTTAACCATCATGCCCCCAGCCAGAGGATCTAACCAACAAATCAGATTCATTTCTCCATCTTTTGAGAAATGGAAAAGAACTGTTTTTGATGGCACTGTGGAGTCATTGGCTTCACCAGCCTTAAGCCTACTTGTCCTACTCAACTTCCAGTTATAGGAAATAATTTTTCTTATTTTTTATTTCTCTTTCAGTTGTCATTGAAATCACAAGAGTTCTAATTGAAACACCTGGAAAAGCCACAATGATAAAAAGTATTCTGAAAAAAAAAATTTTGGTAACTGAAAATCAACCAGAAAACCATAACAAACAATAAAATGTGCTTTAATTTAAACCCTGGTTTAAAAAAATTATTTCCAAATTGTATGAGACTTCTTCTCATATTGGGAAGCCTAAAAAAGTAAATATAGTTTATTATTTATTATATTTTTGCCTAGATCTTGCAGAACCTTAGATTATTTTTATAAATGTTGGCATAAACCATTTTAGTGACTCTTGAGCTATCAAGGACCAGGCATATAATGTAGCTCTACTGATAACTTGGGTGAAGTTACTGCCCATGCTTTTCTTCATCCTTTTATTCATGCTTATCCTTTTATTTCCTCTGTTAATGGAAAAATATAAGCCACACAGTAAAATTTTTTTTTTTTTTTTTTTTTAGACGGAGTTTCGCTCTTGTTACCCAGGCTGGAGTGCAATGGCGCAATCTCGCTCACCGCAACCTCCGCCTCCTGGGTTCAGGCAATTCTCCTGCCTCAGCCTCCTGAGTAGCTGGGACTACAGACACGCGCCACCATGCCCAGCTAATTTTTTGTATTTTTAGTAGAGACGGGGTTTCACCATATTGACCAGGATGGTCTCGATCTCTTGACCTCGTGATCCACCCGCCTCGGCCTCCCAAAGTGCTGGGATTACAGGCTTGAGCCACCGCGCCCGGCCAAAATATTTTTTAAAGGTTTATTCTGAAACAATATTGATAGATGCAGGAGGAAGATAGGAGAGTCGGTCCCTGGGGAGTCTCTGGTCTGTGTGCTGGGAGAGTGGGGTGGAGAGAAGCTCAGGCTGTTTGCAGCAGAGAGGAGCCTGGCCTCTTCAGTTCTTATGTATGCGGCCTGGAATCAATCTGTGAGATGGGCGCCTGTTAGCAGGAGACCCTTTCGCTTTGCTGAGAGGTTTTTTTTTTTCCTTTTACCCAGTAAATTCCATTCCCCTCACCTTTCAATATGTCTGCATGCCTAACTTTTCTTGGTTATATGACAAGAGCCCAGTTTTGGCTAAACTAAGAAGCAAAGTTCTACATCAATACGAGTGATCATAGCTCAGGGAAAACACAAAGCCAAGAAGCCTTGAGAAAGTGACCTCGAGGTAGGTAGAGTCCAGTTTGGTTTAATACGTTTAAGGGAGGCAAGAGTTATAGGCAAAAACATAAATCAATACATGATGGCTATACCTTAGTTCAGCCTGAAAAGGTAGGATATCTTGAAGTGGGGGACTTATAAGTCATAGATGGATTCAGAGACTCTTTAAATTGCAGTTGATTAAAGGAGCAAAACTTTGTCTAACAACTTGGAGTTAACAGAAAGGAAAGTTTAAGTTAAAGAAGTATGATAATCATAGGGCAAGCCACAATATACAAGATCAAAGTGACCTGTTAAGCAAAACTGATGAACTGCATGATTTAACCCTTGTCTTGCACTGCCTTAGGTCCTGTTTATCATTTGATATCTTACTGTCACAAAGAGCCTATTTTGTCAACCTCAAGGTCTCTATTTTTACATTACTACAGGCCAGTTCTTGTGTCTAAACCCCAAAAGGGAGGAAGTATAATGAGGTCCGTCAGACTTCTTGTATGTTCATGTCCAGGGACTATGTTTTTCAGTTTTCTTTGGGATCTCCTCAGCCAAGAAAGGATCCGCTTGGTTAGCTGGAAAGCTTAGGATTTTATTTTTACTTCAAATCTCATATCTCTTATTTTTATCATTATGTTTCCTGTTTCTCAAAGCCTAAAATTCTAGGATCTTGGTTGCATGAGTGTTAGTTGCATTCCAATTAATCCATACATTTTCAGTTTCAAAGAGCATAGCAAATGTTCGGTGAAAAAGCATGTGTAGATTTTTTGTAAGGAAGCTATTGATTTAAGGTAGGCACATTTGTGTGCCTTCAAATGGCCACACATACAGAGACAGAGGGGTGGGGGAGAGGTATGGAGGGGAGGAAAACATATTTAGTATATATATAATCTCCAGGAAAACAAAGAGAACAGTGAATTATTTAGCTTGGCACAATCTGAAATTAAGGAGGCAAATTTTGGCTAGAAATGAAGAAAATGCTTCCTGACAGTACAAATAATTGGATTGTAAAATCACATCCTGAGAGAGACGGAAGGTGCTTTATCTTGTATCATTTGTGAAGGTGGGAACACACAGTGGAAATATTCTAGAAAGTCCCCATTAGGGAATTAATTTTTCTCCTGACATATTATTTTAATATGGCCAAGTGATTCTGCTGTTTCTCTCTTTCTGAAGTAAACTGGTAAAAAGAGCCAAAGAAAAACATTCGTTGAAAACGTGAAGCAATAGGTGTGTGCTGTATAATTGTGGCGAATGTGCCCGAATTAAAACACTTAAAATCTTTGCCAATAATCCAGCAAATGAGAAAATTCAAGGGGTTATGAGGAATCACAAATGTCATTCAGCCCTTCATTAGAAAGATAATAACTGTCTATTATGTTTAGTACTTAATTTATTTAACACCTACCCTTTGCCAGACTCAGTATATTCTCTTTTTTAATCACACTCCTTCCTGTAAAACAGGCTTTCTTATCTTATTCCAAAGAGGAGGAAATGGACTCAGAGAGTGGAAATATCAGCTGATGTCACACAGCTGTTGAGTGTATGAGTCATAACATTAATCCAGTTATTGACGTGGAAACACAAATGCTTTCTTTCCACCATACCACATTTCTCAGGAGACAAAGATCCTGATGTCCAGAGGTGAGGTGCCTGTGCCCGAGCCTTGAAGTTGCTTACTGCCAGGGTGTAGGAGGTGTTGGAACCAGAGTGACTCCATCTTCAATAGGGGCTGGGTAAAATAAGGCTGAGATCTACTGGGCTGCACTCCCAGGAGGTTAAGCATTCTTAGTGACAGAATGAGATAGGGTGTGGGCACAAGGTATAGGTCATAAAGACCTTGCAGATAAAACAGTAAAAGTTACAGTAAAGAAGCCCAGCCAAAACTCCCCAAAACCAAGATGGCGATGAGAGTGACCTCTGGTTATTCTCACTGCTCTTTAGATGCTAATTATAATGGATTAGCATGCTAAGAGACACTCCCACCAGCACCATGACAGTTACAGATGCCATGGCAACATCAGGAAGTTACCTTATATGGTCTAAAAGGGGGAAAGAGCCTCAATTCTGGGAATTGCCCGCTTCCCTGAAAACTCATGAATAATCCATTCCTTGTTTAGCATATAATCAAGAAGTAACTAAGTATAAGCAGTTGAGCAGCCCATGGTGCTGCTCTGCCAATGAGCAGCCATTCTTTCATTCCTTTACTTTCTTAATAAACTTGCATTTACTTTACTTATGGACTTGCCCTGAATTCTTTCTTGTGCAAGATCCAAGAACCCCCGTCATGGGGTCTGAATCAGGACCCCTTTACCGTAACAAGGGCAGGCACTATTCTTAAGTGTATGCCCTCATCCTTAGTCCACTGCTTTTTATATGCACATTATATAGATGTACCACTTCAGTTAATAATCAGCTTCCAACATCAGGGTAGTGAGGGATAGGGCCATGTCATACCTGCTTTTCAGGTTGGTGGCAATTAAAGTATTTTTTTAAAAATGTGTCTCCCCCAATATTACCTTCTCTACATGCTGTGTTGTTCTCCTTTCTACCAATATATGTTTATCATGATTAAAGCTTTAAAAATACAAAACCTGCCAGGTACAGTATCATGTGCCTCTAATCCCAACACTTTGGGAGCCTGAGGCAGGAAGAACCCCTGAGTCCTGGAGTTGGAGACCAGCCTGGGCAACATAGCAAGACCCCATCTCAAAAAACAAACAAATGAAATATGTAAAACCTTAACAATTGTTGGAATGTTTTCACTGTTCCTGGCTACTCATTAGGAGAAAGATCATATGTGACTTCTCAGATAGAGCTTGATCTATTCACTCCATACTTCAATTTCCTTAATCTGGCATCTTCCATTCCCCCCCTCCCCACCCCCAGGCCCCATTCCTCAAACCTGGACATCTCAGGCCCTCTTTCCTACCTTAGAGTTCTTTGTTTTTTACCTGCTTGCATGCACTGTGCTTTCTCCTATGTTAAGTATTCCTGCTTCTGCCCAAGGCTTTGTTGGCAAGTTCTGTTTTATGTCAAAATTAGTTTGACTTCTTTGAGAAGGCAGAATTTCTTCCAGTGATCAATTAAACGTTAGTCCTTCTGCTAGCTTGGTGGGGCAGCTAGCATTATTCTCACTTACAAATGTGAAAAAGACACTGATAACTTCTGAGTTTAAATGACCTGCTTGACAACTTTGACTCACAATCATAAGGCAGGGGACCTAGGACAGGCACTGAGCAGAGCATTTAAGAAACAGTAAGATTTCAAGAGGAATGACAGTCACAATATCTACTCAAAATGAAAGGACCTCTTCCTTGAGTTCCTTCTTTTCCAACTTTTGTTCTTTCCCTTCCCTTTAAAGACCACATTCAACAGGAGGGTTGTCTCTTTGAATTGCAAATGAAACCCTGGCTCTCTACAAGTTCGCTTTTGGCAAGCCTTGCAAAAGGACGTTTAAAAGCTGGATTCAAAGTGGCAGAGGGTTTCAAATTCTGGAGACATCACAAAATGAAATGATTCCTTATTGGTGGCAACTGGTAAAACCGCTGGCTGAGGAAGCCAGATCAGCTTCCTCCAGATGGTCCAGTGGAAAATGCCCTCCGAGCTTTCCCGTTTAAAATGAAAATGGCATGTATTGACAAATGTGGTTAATATAGTTGCCTCTGTGACACTGCAATATTCTCTCAGTTTTAACTGGCACCCAACTTGAGGCTCTCAGCATGTAAACAACTGGGAGGGGGAGCTGGAGGGAAACTTTATCTGAGAAAATATGGAAGCTTTGAAATCACAATAGCCTTTTACAACATTTTCATCTGCAAGTAATAGTACAGTTTACCCCTGAAGCTAAGAGCAACATTTCAGGATGAAGAAACACATATTCAGGTGCATGTGCATGCACACACACACACACACACACACACACACACACACACACAGGGGTGGTGTGGGGGAGGGAGAGAAATACACAGCTAAGCTCAACCAATACCCAGTGTAAGAAATACTACACTGGTTGTTTTGAGGAGAAATGTTCTTCTCTGTCCTGAACTGGAATTCACTGCACAAAAACAATGCTCTCTTCAAAGATTCTGGCACATGTTACAGATAGCAGGAAGCATCCAGAAATCCTTGATAAACAGACATGAACTTTTGCACAGTGACTGGAAGCAAAGGGATTTGCAGCATGAATGAATTTTTTTGACCTTAACACAGAAAATCTTCCTTGCCTGATAGTAAACTCTTGAAACTAGACTTCATTACAGAATCTGTGTTCTGACGTTAATGAGGTAGACCATGTATGATGATTTGACAATGGCCATTGTTCAATATTGATTTTTGTCCTTTTTAAGTTACTATTGAAAGTAATGACAGAAACCACAATTACTTTTGAACCAACCTAGTAATAAGGGAATGAGACAAATCACAACCAACATGACATGGCAAACTGCAGAAAGTAATGCTTTGGAAAAGACAAGCTGAATCTAATCTTTCTTTTTTTTGGAAAAAAGAGAGTCCTATCGTCAACAAACAACATATGAGCTTTATTCAAGAAAAGCAGGGCTGCAGTGCATAAAGGCAGTTCTCTTCATGTAGCCACCTGAATCATTAATATGGAAGATGTATGTGTTTTTCAAAGCCACCATTCTACTGGAATTTAATATTGATGGTGCATCCAGAACTGTGGTGTTTTTCTCAGGCAGGAATATTATAAGGGGCCTAGTTGAAATTCAGTGGCAGGTAGGTAATCTAGAAGTAGTCTGTACCTATAAATCACCTCAGTACACTGAAGATTGCTATGATCATCCTCACTGCAGTTCTGTTGAAGTCCTTTCTCTGTGTGCTTCCTCTGTCAAGGTGAAGGCTGATTTACTAGGTGTTCTGGCCATTTGCAAGATGGTGAGGTCTAGGTTTAATATAAGGAGAAAGCTAACATTTCACAAATATTAAAAGACTCCTGATATTTTTTATTTTATTCAGAATTAAACAAGGCTGAGTTAGGGTTTTTGGTTTCTTTGCTTTCATGTTGATTGCTTTGTTTACACAATTTCTGCAGACATCTGGCAAACTAACACCTTTTTATTTGTTAAAAAAAATATTGAGTACAAAAAAAAAATACCAGGCACATTGCATAGAAGAGACTGGTGCTATGATGGAGAACAGGACAGCTGTAGTCCCTGCTTTCATGGAGTTTGCATTACAGAGCAGAGACAAAAATAAAAAAGAGAAAAATATGCATGAATAAATAAATTAATAAATTCAGACTACAATCATTGCTAGGAAGTGACTGAGTAACAAAGAATTATGTTACAGAATAGGGCAGGGGAGGGCTGCTTTTTATGCTGTGGTCAGGAGAGGGCTTTGATGAGGTGGTATTTTCATTGCCACCAAAGAAAGAATAAATAGGTAACCATACAAAGAGTTGGGAGAGATTGGCAGGTCATACAGAGCAAAGAGATGTGAAAAGGTCCTGAGACAAGAAAGGAGTTGGCATAACAAAAGAAAAACGAAAGACCACTGTAGCTACAGCATGGTGAGCCAGAGAAAGGCAGCTTCAGAGGAGGTTAGAGATGAAAGTGGGGACCAGGCAGCTCCTGGTGTTGTAAGCTGTGTCTCAATGGAAAGGGCGACTTGATGCTATCAGCCCTGGGGTTTCAAAATGATACATGGAGGGTCCCAATAAGTCAACAGGCACCCTGGTGGGAGTAAACATGTGAATGACACTCAGAAAACCAGATATTGCTAAAGGTATTGGTATCTGGTAAAGGTATTGGCATTCAGTCACATAAATTAGAAGCAGTACTGAGAGAGTTTGGTGACTTGAATTTTAATGGTCTTTTTATGGTATCTGTTCCTTTATAAAAGCAAAAGTTCAAGACATAAAACAGTAGAATGTTAGGCTTGAGAGTGACCCAGAAATCATTTTACAGGAGAAAAATGGAGGCCCAGTAGAGGTGAATGACATTCAGAGACAGGACTAAAAGCTCAATCTACCATGCCCCTTACCATGTCAATGAAATGTTTTAAGCATGTGGCCAAATTGTGTGGCTAAAGTGGAATGGATAGAGGTGAAAATAGAGAAGTGGATGCGGAAGGAGCAGGTTCAAGGTACTGGAGGAATCATTAGTATAAATTTGATTGACATATTTTCATGTAGCTTTCGTTATGAGAGGTTAGGAAACAACCTAAGTTTCTATCGATGAAAGATATTTTAATTGAAGAAAGTTGGTAAAGTGTTTTTTTTGAGATGGAGTTTCACTCTTGTTGCCCAGTCTGGAGTACAATGACACGGTCTCGGCTCACTGTAACCTCTGCCTCCCTGGTCCAAGCGATTTTTCTGCCTCAGACTCCCAAGTAGCTTAGCTAATTTTGCATTTTTGGTAAAGACGGGATTTCTCCATGTTGGTCAGGCTGGTCTGCAATTCCCTGTCTCAGGTGATCTACACGCCTCAGCCTCCCAAAGTGCTGGGATTACAGACCTGAGCCACTGTGCCCAGCCGAAAGTTGGTAAAGTCTTATGATAGGCTATTACGTGGCCATTTGATGTTTATTTATAAAGAGATTGTTGATGTTTGAAAGTGCTTATGATAAAAATGGAGGGAGCAGGTTATAAAAGTATATACCCAGGAAATGAACTCTGAAATCTGTTATCCATAAAATGAAACAAAGACTAGACACACATTTGTAAGATATAGTATTTTAACATTAAATCTACCCATTTTGTTACTTAATTATTATATGCCAGATTTTGTGCTAAGCTATATATTATCTCATTTATCCCCATCAAAACATTAAGAAGGGACTATGATTTCATGTATGGAGTGAAGTGAGACTTAAGAAGACTAATTAAGTCATTTGCAATCACAAAGCTAGATGGTGGCTACGTTAGGTGATAGAAATCCGACTACCACCATTTAAATCCTGTTTTTTCTTTTCTACATTTTCTAATTCTGCACTGTGGAAATGTACTGCATTATACTCTAAAAACATAAGTCAGATGCCAACTAAAGAGATTATTGCAGCCTGGGATTTATTTGGTGATCTGCTTTTTTTCCTTCCCACCCAGTGGTTCTAGAACATGCCTTCATAGCTGGCTTTCTAGTCAGTTTTCAATTTATTAAGTGATCATTTAGCACTTACTATGTTGCAGGTATGATTGATTCTATTTCCCCTCAGACCCACTGGGTGTGAGCCATGGAAAGCACCAGTTCCTGTTCATTGCAATGATCTTTATACCAGGGAAATGACTTCCTGTGCTTGCCAGTGACCGGAGGATTTGTCCAATTGAAATTGGCCTTCTCCCTACTTCTCTTCAGCAAATTCCTTATATTTGCCTGAAAAACTCTTATTTCATAATTTCAATAAACTCTTGCTTCACAATATTATCATCTCTGTGAAGGAAACAAGAAGCATTTTGAACTCCAAAAGCTGCCAACATGAGTCATGTCAATAACATTTACGTGCTCTATACTCTGCTCTTAGTAACCTTATATTTTCTCTAACTATAAATTGGGGGATCAGGAGTTTGCAAGGTTTACAAACTCCTTTTTATCTGCCTCGTGGCTTTATCAATGTCTTTATGACAATTTTCTGTAGCTATTTTACTTCAATAAAGAATTTGAAAGAATATTACAATTATTTTTTTCTGAATCTAAGGTCCCATTTCTGTTGTTTTTTTGAAATGTTCTAAGCTAAAAAAAAAAGAAAAGAAACTAATAACAACTGCTTTTATTTTATTTACTTAAAAAATCATCAAACATAAAATTTTATTAACTAGAAAATAAAAATACTTTCCTGGAAGGCTTTTATTTTCAGAAATTTTCTAAAAACATTTGCTAAGTATTTCAAACTCAAGAAACAACATAAATAATAATAACCATAATGAAAGTAACAATTATTGAGGCTTTGCTACCTGGTAGATACCATGATTTTTTAAAAAAATAAAATGTTACTTTGGCCAAGTATAGTGGCTCACACCTGTAATCCCAAAACTCTGGGAGGTCTAGGTGGTTGGGTGGTATGAGCCCAGGAGTTCGAGATCAGCCTGGCCAACATGGTAAAAACCCATCTCTACCAAAAAAAAAAATTAGCTGGGCACAGTGGTATACACCTGGGCATGGTGGCACACTCAGCTACTCAGGAAGCTGACATGGGAAGATCACTTGAGCCTGGGGAGGCGGAGGCTACAGTGAGCTGTGATTGTATCACTGCACTTCATAGGTGACAGAGTGAGATCCTGTCACAAAACACACACACATACACACACACACACACACACACACATACATATATATATAATCTTTATTTAATCCTTCAGATAAAGTTCCGAGTTAAGTATTATTATGCCCATTAAATCAATGAGCAGACAGAAGTTTGGAGAAGCTGAGAAACTTGTAAACTTGTGTCCGGACACGCTAGTAAATATCAAGGCTAGGATTCGCACCCAGATGATCCCCACTCTAATGTCTAACTTTGAATAACCATAACATAATGCATGATTAAATTATATTTGGCAAATGAGAGGGCATTTATGGCCAATCATTTGTAAATAAAATCATGGCTTAGAAAGTCAAGAAAGTTTTATTAACATCCATGTCACTTCTTAGTTAAGGTTATGTTGAGTGTATGCCTTTTTTTTTTTTTGAGATGGAGTCTTGCTCTGTTGCCCAGGCTGGAGTGAAGTGGCATGATCTCACTCACCAAAACTTCCACCTTCTGGTTTCAAGCGATTCTCCTGCCTCAGCTTCCTGAGTAGCTAAGACTACAGGTACATGCCACCACACCTGGCTAATTTTTCACACTTTTAGTAGAGACAGGGTTTCCCTGTTAGCCAGGATGATCTCAATCTCCTGACCTCGTGATCTACCCACTTCGGCCCCCCAAAGTGCTGGAATTACAGGCGTGAGCTACCATGCCTGGCTGAGTGTATGTCTTTTAAAAGAAATCTGCTTCTAAGTTATTGATCAAAGCCTGTAAAACTCAGGAAAGGAAGAAATCTCAGCTCTAATTTATTGACCACATATCCCTAAATGCAAACTGATATCCCTAAATGCTACTTGATTGACTAATCAAGTTAATCGCCCAATTTTAATAAACTTTGTCTCCATATACATAATCAGTAATATTAATTTAAATTAGATGTCTGGTATTTTTTACAAGAATAATCTGCAACATATAACACTTAGGGAGGAATATATGTGGTCATATGGGAAACATGACTTTATTGCACGAACGTCAAACTGAAATGCTTTAAATTAAACATCACTTGAAATATAATAGATGAATACACAATTTAAAAATCTCCTTGTAAAACTTTCAGTATTAATGAATATGAATACTCCTAATTCAGAGACTATCATTTGTCAAGCTCTATCAGGTACTTCACATAGTTATTGCACTAAATTGTCACACAATTTAATGAGATAGGTATTATCTCCAATTCGTGTCTGAGAAAATGGAGCCATATTGAGGGTAAATCACTTGTTCACAAACCCACAGACATTAAAGGATCTGGCAACAATTCATAGTGCTCATATAGTATGGTGGTGCTAAGTACTGCTGCTTTTCAACTATGTAAGATTGTTCACCTGTGTAAGTACTAGGCCTCTATTTCATATGACTTGCAATTTTATTCTATTTTATTTTACCAGCACTTATTTATTTATTTTTGACACAAGGTCTCACGCTGTCTCCTAGGCTGGAGCACAGTGGCATAATCATGGCTCACTGAAGTCTCAAACTCCTGGTCTCAAGGGGTCCTCTGGCCTCAGCCTCCCAAGTAGCTGAGACTACAGGTGTGTGCCACCACAATGGGCTAATATTTTTTCTTTCCTTCCTCTCCTCCTCCTCCTCCTCTTCCTCCTCCTCCCCCTCCTCCTCTTCCTTTTCCTTCTCTTTCTTCTTCTTCTTCTTTTTTTTTGTAGAGGTGGGGGTCTCCCTATTTTAATCATTCCTGTCCTGGAATATCATAAAACAAGTTAGGTTTATTGGGAAAAATGTAAAAAGTACACCTTAATTATATTTTTCTGTTTAAATTGTTTTGACAGTTTTACTAAGGCTTTTACACTAACCTTAGTATAAATGTTTGTGCAATTATTACAAAATCTTTATGGGTGCTGGGACATCAGGAATCCAATTATGAATTTTCTTGCAAATTTAAAGTAGCAATAATTCATGGGCCTTGGAACAAAAATCCCAAAGGTTAATGAGTGGATAAGGGTTTCTCTGGTTTGGGAAACAAATGTTCTTAGAAGGTACCTGCAAATAGATCATAAGAAGAATGTGAATGCAACACCAATCCTCCATCTCTTTCCTAGACTCATCCCCTTCTACATAGGGTTTGCTGTTAGGAATTTTTATTTTGGCCACCAGTAGTCACTAGTTGCCTGACCACAGACAAGTTGGTTAAACTTACTGAACTTCAGCTTAAAAACTAAAAGCTTATTATGAAAATAATAAGATTGGCCACGTATTGTGGCTTCACACCTGTAATCCTAACACTGTGGGAGGCCCAAGTGGGAGGACTGCTTGAGCCCAGGAGTTTGAAACCAGCCTGGTGAACATAGTAAGACCCTGTCTCTCTTTTTCAAAAAAAATTAAAAAGAATAAAAATGAGAATAATAAGATGAATATAATAACATGTCATCATAGGTTTTATTATATTAAATGTAATTGTGATTGTGAAAAGAGGTTTTTAATATGGTCCAAATGTGAATTTGCATTCCTAGTGCTCTTAATACAATTCACCCTGTCCAGTCTTTCAATTTTATATACATATATTGAAGCCCAGATAATAAAGTGAAGAATGCAAGGACATACAGTCACATTTCTAAATATCACAACTATGTTTTTCCTATTTTTTCATGCTGGCTTTTATGAGACATTACTCCCTCTCACAGCAGCGTAGTTCCACGGATGCCCATTGTACAGCTTGAGAGGGCACCATTCACATTCTGATCTATGAATAATGCACACTTGAAACACAGCTCAAAATGAACGGCATCCTCTGAAGTTGTGTGTCAGGTGACATTATTCAATATCGCCATCTCAACTCCTTTTTCTTTCCCCCATTAGATACCTATCAACAAACTTCATTGTTTTAGTATTTTAAAATGCCTGTCCATTTTAGTGATTATCTTTGCAACAACTTTTTTTAAATTGAATAAAAGACCTGTGTCGTATAAGTTTTTCTCAAAACATAACACCTTTAATACCTTTTTAAAACTCTGCAGTTTTGGTGACTGCTGGAGACTTCAACACCCACCTGAAATCTATTGCTTTTCATATTAGTATCGCCAAAAAATAATGGATTCTTGACTACATCCTGAGATTTTTCCCCATTGTTTGATAACATCAATTCTCAAGCTTTCAGAAATATTACACCACCTTGTATTGCTTTCTCCCATATCTTTCTGACATCCTGAGCGCCTTATTTAACCCTTGACCAGCATTTCCTCTCCAAACCCAAGACTGTTAACATCTCCCAAGGGTTAGTTCTAAGCTCTCCATTGTTTCTCATCTCCTAGCCATTCACTATCTTCCACCACCAAGATTAAGGCTTTTAGACTCAGACAGATCTATGTTTTGAATCCCAGCTCTGCTATCCATTATATGCATCTCCACTGAATGGAACCTGGACTCTCGGAGCTGACACCTTTCACTATCAAACAGAATCGATAACATTAACCTCACAGGATTGGTCTGAGGAATAAATAGTGCCATGTTTAGAAAGCACTATATGTCTTCACAAATTATAATCCTAGTATGTGCTAATTTTTGTCATTGCCTTTTCACTGGAATTTCAATTCTTTGGGGGCTGGAGACTATGCCAGGTGTGTTAGTCTATTTTCTTACTGCTGTGAAGAATTACTCAAGACTGGGTAATTTATAAAGAAAAGAGGTTTAATGAACTCACAGTTCCACTTGGCTGGGGAGGCCTCACAATCGTGGTGGAAGATAAAGGAGGAGCAAAGGCATGTCTTACATGGCGGCAGACAGGAGAGCGTGCAGGGGAACTGCCCTTTATAAAACCATCAAATCTCATGAGACTTATTCACTATCCCAAGAACAGCATGGGAAAAACCTGTCCCCATGTCAATTACTACCACAAGGTCCCTCACATGACATATGGGGATTATGGGAGCTACAATTCAAGATGAGATTTGAGTAGGGAAACAGCTAAACAATATCACCAACCTTGATCACTATTGTATACTTAGTGCCTAGAATGGTGCCTTTACATAGACCGTACCACATACATGTAGCCTGAATGCAAACTGGTACCCATGTAGTAGAGTTTCTGAGGAGAATCCTAGTGACATTCACCCAGCCCAGGAGCCAGAAATAGTGTAAACTGTAGCATATCCATTAACTTGCATTTCTCAGAAAAGAAAACTGTTCATTCAAAATTTAAAGTAATACTTTGTGAAATCCTCTTTTCCCTCTTTTTTCTAACCAGTTATCCTCTCATAGTTCCCATTTCTTCCTCATTTCCTCACCTCAAACTTCTTTGCAAACCTCTTATTTCTCTTCATTCCCTATACCCAGCAAGTTCAGCACCAGGTTCATTTTGAAATATATGTTTTCAATGTACCTTAACTATAAATAATTGACTCATGCTATTCCCTCATATTGTAAAGGATTCTGCAAAAGCCCTACTGCCTAACAGAAAGAGGTTACTACCAGAGCAGATAAAGTGGAAACTGGTGTAAATCCAAGGGGACCATTAGAGTATAAGAAACGGTTCATGTTTAGTCTCCAGATGGGACAATGAACATGTTCAAAGCAATAGAATGTGGAATCAGAATGAGGGAAGGCTCTGACATAAACCGATTTTTGTGTTGCACTTCCTAATAATTTTGTGAGGTTCTACTGTTTCCCTCTTCATCATAAGCTCCTGAAAGCAGGGACTTTAGTAATTCATTTATTCCTTTTGTAACAGTGTCCCAGCAAAGAACTAAGCATACCGCAGATTCTCATAAGTTGGAAGAGCACCTTTAATACAATTGATTTAGTTTTCTTTAGGCCTGTGGAGACAAGAAGAAATAATCCTCCTCATGGAGTTGAAAGGGGTAGCTAGGGGTACCAGGTGCTGAGAGAATTTCTCTTAAAACATTGGATAAATCTTGCTTAATTCCAATGCTTTATTTCACTCCACATACATTTGAATAGAGTGCTGGTAACAAGTCTCATCAGTAGGCCTACTGATGATATTACAGAGAAAATGTTAATTGTTGGTGAAGAGTAGTTTAGAGAGTTTGACTAAAGAGTAGCATGATCTAATGGAAAGGTGTAGACCTGAATTCTTATCTTGGCTCCAGCAATTATGAACTGTGTGATTTGAAACAAGTCCTTTAATCTGTCTGTCTTAATTTCCAGCTTCATCGGACTTCATCTTCTAGGGATGTTAGAGATAAACAAAATATTTAATGTAATACCTAGAATAGAATATTTCCTAAAAATTTGGTAGTATGTCCTTCATAATACTACAGTATTTGTGTGTGTATATATATATATATACACACACACATATATATGTGTGTGTATATATATATATATATATATATATATATATATATATTTTTTTTTAATCTATGAGACTGTTTTTGTACCAGTATCATGCTGTTTTGGTTACTGTAGCACATCCTCTCGTTTCTCTTCTGAAATTGGAGATCATTTAAGGTTACCTAGCAAGAAAGTAAAAAGAAAAAGGAAAGGAAAGAAGGAAGAAAAGGAGGGAGGGAGGGAGGGAGGGAAATAAAAAGACATATGCCATTCCTTAGAAGTCAGAAGTCAGAGAGGCACATCACAGAAACTCTTAATTCTCTAAAAAATTTTTTCCTCTTTTCTCTTCTTTTGTGAGGATTCTCTCCCAGGTGAAAAAGTCAATGTATGAGACAGAGATGAAGTGATAGGACTGGTATAAGAAAATCAGAAATTCTATATAAGGAGATATGAACAACTAACTAGTAACAGTCTGAAAGTCAAGATAAGGATTTGTTTTGATGAGGCTTTGCCCTACTGTGATTGTCACCTATTTAGGGGCATGACCCTGATGTTCTGCCTTTTACCTATTTGGTGTTTTAGAGAAGTGGTTCTCAAAAATGTACTGCACGTTAGCACTAGCTAGGGAGATTTTAAGGCTCTTGACGTCCAGGCTTCACTCCAGGCTAGTTAAATCAAAAATATATATATATATTTTCTATATATTTTCACCTGAAGTTAGCAACCCAAAAATACAATCCTAAAAAGAGAGATATTGAGATTTTACCAGCCAAGTTTTTTTTACACTACCATTTAATCTCTTACTTTAAAATACAGTCTCTGTACCTTCACTATTCCCATTGCATTTTATCTACACCTTGCCAGTTTACCCCTCACATCCTTCTGACTTGTGCTGATGTTTTTCAAGTCTTGACTTAGTCACCTTTTGAATGCAATATTTAGGTTACCTAATTGGGCTTCATAAACCAACTCCTCCTGGATTTCAGTTATTTTCTCTGCTTGGTTTTGAGTTTCCCATTTAGGTTTGTTCGGGATCTTGGTGCACGTCCAGATGAATGCAACATGCCTGGGGCGGGGCTTCCCCAGACACTATGTTTTGCCAGGTGTGGGAGAAGCCTCTATGCCTCGGGTTATCTTGCAAAACCTCATTTGCTTCTGGCTGAGAACAGATTGCTTTCCCCCTCCCCTTCACTTCGTAACTGTGAGAACAAAGAAGTCTGCTCTTGTGAGAGATAAAGTATTCAGCAGTGTTTGAGATGATTAGAAACAAGAAAAAGATTTCTTGTGAGTTTTGACGGGCTTTCCTGGTGGAAGACAGAGCTTCAGTCGACATTCTGCTATTAACCAAGAGGCTTACTGCAATTCTGATCCAAGCCTAGCCCAGCAAAACAAAGAATTTCTTCCTGCCGTGAATAATCTAAGATGTGTTCTGCAGGCTGGGTGACCTCCTTCCCCGAAATGAAGTGCATAAGTCACTTTCGATCTACCAAGTTCATAGAATGACTTCAGGGAAATCTCATGTTTAATTTGTATATTGACCATGTAAATATGCGGCTTTGAATGTGGTTCTTTGCTGCTGATGAGCATCAATCAAGCTGCAAGTTAAACTTGTTTTTGGAGCAGTGTTTACTTGAAATGAGTGTTTAGAAAAGAGAGGGAGGGAGAGAGGGATATTTTAGAAATGGTCTTTGAGGCTATTTTAGAGATGTCCATGACACCTATTTGCACATTTTGGGAATTTTATTCAAGTCAAAAAGTATTTACTGAGCACACACAATATCTTCAGAAATGAATTATATAACCAGGATATAACATAATCAATAAGGTTTTGTGCTTACTGTGGGGTAATACCTAGCCTACTTTCTGGGGATTACCAAGAGCTAAGAGAGTTGTATTTGTTTTCTAGGCTGCAGTAACGAGTTACTACAAACCTGGAGGCATAAAACAACAGAAATGTATTTTCTCATACTTATGAAGGCCAGAAGTCGAAACTCAAAATTTTGGCAAGGTCACGCTTCCTCCAGAGGCTGTCAGGGAGAATCTGCTGCATGCCTATCTTTTAACTTCTACTAGGTGCCATCAACCCTCAGCATTCCTTGGCTTGTAGTTGCATCATTCTAATCTTTTGCTGCTCTCTTTATGCTGCCTTCTCTGTGTTATGTCCTCTCTTCTTTATGTCTATCTCTGACTCCCTCTTCATTTCCCTTTGAAGGATACACGTGTGATTGTATAGTTTTTCGTATTAACTTGACTGGGCCAATAGATAGATGTTAGAATACCAAAATCCTCCATCTGTGGAGATGAGAACCTTGAAAAAAAGTTATCTGTCTCGAAAATATAACGGTGGGACAGGTATAGTTAATAGTTATAGACAATGCCATTTTAAGGGAGAAAATGGAAGAAAGAAAGTGGTCACTGATGCCAATCAAGATGAAAATCCAGCAAGGAAAATTTCATTAGGTTTTAAGACCTGACAATTATTTTCTGTTGCTTGAAGCTATGATCTCTGGGTCTGGAGTTTTGCCCTCCGTACCCCAAGTTCTGCCCTCAGAGTCATTCTTCTCTTTTTTTGAAGGATAACATGTGTTTGTAGCAAACTAGTTCTATCAGCCCATTTTCTACTTTTAAAATCCCAGAAGACTGACAGTCTGCCTTCATTATGTTCCATATATGCCCTTTCAGCTGGCAGTGTTTCTGCTGATATAATTTTCCCAAAAGCCTTGTGGGTCTCCCATGTGTGTCACAGGGGCTCATATCATTAGATAATAGCATACCCCATAGGTCTTTCTTGGATAACTCTAACTCTTCTTAGCTTCAGTTGAGATAGCTGAGTGAATTCGGAAGTCACACATCTGAGATTATTAAACTGCTGTCCAGCCACATCCTTGTCTTTCTCTCAAGGGCAGTTTTTTTCTAACAGTGAGATATAGTCTTAATATTAGTTAGGTTTCTTTTGAATCCTGATGGGTTGTAAATTTTTAAAACGATTAACTTCTCATTTCTTTCTGCTTAACAATTCCTTCCTCAATCCATTTATTTCCTCTTACATTCTGTGATAAGCATCAAGAATAAACCAGGTTGCACCTTTTGACAGCAGGCCTATTCATCTTCTTAGCTAAATATCCAAGTTGATTGCTTATAAATCCTCTTCTGACACAATTGTAGAATATAATTAAGCCAATTTTTCTGACACTATATAACAAGGATCCCCTTTCCTGCAGTTTCCAATAACATGCTCCTTACTGCTGGTGCTGAACCTTCTCCTGCTGTGCTTCTAACATTCATATTTCTACCGATATTCTGTTTATGACAACACATGTATTCCCTAAAACTACAGAAGACTTCCCTACTTTTTTTACTCATTTTGTTCTGAGCCCTCACCAGAATCTCCTTCAATGTCCATATTTCTACAAATATTCTGTTCAAGAAAGTTGAGTCGTTGTTATCATGCTTCCTCAAGTTCTTCCAGCATCTATCACTGTGCAATTACAAAGCCACTTCCACATTTTTAGAAATTTATTACTGCAAATATAAAAACATCTGAGGCTGGCATGGTGGCTCATGCTTGAATCTCAGTATTTTAGGAGGCCGAGGTGGGAGGATCGCTTGAGTCTAGGAGTTTGAGGCTAGCCTAAGCAAAATAGCAAAACACTGTCTCTACAAAAAAATAAAATAAAAATTAGCCAGCCTTGGTGGCTATTGTCAGGTACTACTCCAAGCTACTGGAGAGGCAGAAGTAGGAGGATTTCTTGAGCCCAGGAGGTCGAGGCTGCAGTGAGACATGATCATGTCACTGCACTCCAGTCTGGGTGGCAGAGTGAGACCCTGTCTCAAAACAAAGCAAAACAAAACAAAATCTGTATTTATTTTCTATTACCACCGTAACAAAGTACCACATATTTGGTGGCTTAGAACAACATAAATTTATATTCTCCTAATTCTAGAGGCCAAAAATCTGAAATCGGTTCCACTGAGTTGAAATCACGTCAGCAGTGCTGTGCTCCTTCTGAAGCCTCACGGAGAGACTTTGTTCTTTGTCTCTTCCAGCTTCTGGTGGCTGTAGGATTCCTTAGCTTGTGGGCCCAACATTTCAATCTCTGTCTCTGTCTTCACATCACCTACTCTTCTTCTTCTGTTTGTCTGTCTTCTTCTTTGTGTATCTGTGTCCAAATTTCTTCCACCTCTCTCCGATAAAGATGTATGTAATTGCATTAAGATAATCCAGGATAGTGCCTCCTCTCAAGGTCCTTAACTTTTGCTACATAACACAATAGGCATTCTTTGCCATGAAAGTGTAATGGTCGGCCGGGCGCGGTGGCTCAAGCCTGTAATCCCAGCACTTTGGGAGGCCGAGGCGGGTGGATCACGAGGTCAAGAGATCGAGATCATCCTGGTCAACACGATGAAACCCCGTCTCTACTAAAAATACAAAACATTAGCTGGGCATGGTGGCGCGTGCCTGTAATCCCAGCTACTCAGGAAGCTGAGACAGGAGAATTGCCTGAACCCAGGAGGCGGAGGTTNAAACATTAGCTGGGCATGGTGGCGCGTGCCTGTAATCCCAGCTACTCAGGAAGCTGAGACAGGAGAATTGCCTGAACCCAGGAGGCGGAGGTTGCAGTGAGCTGAGATCGCGCCACTGCACTCCAGCCTGGGTAACAAGAGCAAAACTCCGTCCCCCCCTCCACCAAAAAAAAAAAAAAAGAAAAAAAGAAAGTGTAATGGTCACAAATCCCAGGGATTAGAATATGGACATATCTTTTTGTTGGAGCCACCTCACTGCTTACTAGAACAATTAATAATCAGAGATACCCTATTTTATGGCAGACATTATGATAAGCATTTTAATTCTTATTTCATTTACGATATAGAAAGATAGATGAAAAAATGTGTTATTATCTCCATTTTATAGATGAAGAAGTTAAAAATCAGAGAGGAATAATCTTAATTTATTTGGTATTGCTATAAAGGAATACCTGAGACTGAATGATTTATAAAGAAAAACATTATTTGGCTCACAATTCTGCTGGATAGAAGACTGGGTATCTTATGAAAGGCTCAGGCTGCTTCCACTCAGAGTAGAAGGTGAAGGGAAGCTGGCAGGTGCAGAGATCACACACAGAGAGGAAGCAAGAGAGAGCATGGAGAGGTGTCAGGTTCTTTTTAACAATAAGCTCTTTTGGGAACTAAGAGTGAGAACTCACTTACTACCACACCTCCAGGGAGAGCATTCATCTATTCACAAGGGATCCATGCTCATGACCCAAACACTTCCCATTAAGCCCCACATACAACACTGGGGATCAAATTTCAATATCACATTTGGAGAAAACAAATATTTATATGATAGCAGGAACTGATACCCTAAAAATCTCACTGCCATTTTGCCTGGCTTCATATGCAGAGACCTTAGCTAGACTGCTCTGCCCCTTCCACTAGCTATTGTGCTTCAGGAGTTGAAATGCTTATTTAAAAGTGGAAAATAAAAGAGCACACTCCCCAAACAGTTACAGATTCCATCATAATCCATGCCTGACACACATTACTGTGTGTCCAATACATTTAAAAAATACCCAGTAAAGAGAATGACCCAACTGCAAATAGATATGTTATGGAGGTAGCATTGATTTTTGGATTACAAATGTCCATTAATTCTCACTCTCTGCCCCAGGTGAAAGATTCATTGCGTGATGGTAGCATTAAATTCAAGCAATAAGGGGGAGACTGGGCAACTTAAACCACCATTTTGCTTCATGTTTCTGATCTGGTGAAAGATTTAGAATAAGGAACCTAGACAGATGATGAAATGAAGCTGGTCAGTCCTGAGTGTTCATGAAGCAACAACTTGGCATCAAGTTTTCTGTGAGTCACCTTTGAGTAAGACAAATGAAAGAAGATGGAGTTCTTTTCTGAAAGAGAAAGCTAATATTCATTTAAGTGCACATGATAGAAAAATTAAACACTGGTGATGGAAAGAACAAATTGGAAAGTAAAAGGTCAAGTATCAGCAATGGCCTGAGATGGAAGAAGCTTTGGAAAATTGGCATAGATACAGTCCTCAGTAGAAGCATGTGGCTGAGCAGACAGAAAGGGAGAAGCAGATGGAGGTAATGGATGATATGCTATGTGTTTGTGTGTGGGTTTGTCTGACTGGGGCAGAACTCAAGGACTAGATTGAAGAGGGAAATAATTAGGTGATTTTCCCCAAAAAACACTGAGTTTTGATTCACTTTATCAAATAACACCTATTAGTTATCAGTACTATTAGTAGCAGTATTTCAGACACAAACTATGTCAATGTGATATAAAAATCACACAAATACACAAGTGAACACAGAAAACAAAGATTGCTGGTAATGGCAACTGGCAGAAATAACCACTATTAACATTTCATTCTGAGTGTTCCCTATTGTACATATTCACCTATGTCTATTTATACACTTTTCTTCTACTTTGGGATTATGATACACAGCCTTTCCTGTAGACTTTTTTTTTTAACTTAAAAACCTGCTGTAAAGATTTTTCAGAATACATATTCCTCGAAAACATGATTTTAATGGCTGCATAGCTTTTCATTATACAAGTATATTAACACCCATTTAAATAATTTTCTATTTTTGATATTTAGGTTGTTTCCTATTTTACCCTCTTATAACATTAATCTGATCAACAAATTTGCATCTATGTATTATGTGCATGTAAACTGGATTCTCATTTTAAGTGTGAGACAAGAAATTCTCAGCAATTATTCAATATTAATGTTTCTCTCTCTTCTCTCCCATGTATTACACACACACACACACACACACACACGTATACATATCTACACAGCCTTATAAAATAACACTACAAAACAAGTAGCAGTATACCAGCAAGGCTGGAGAGGTAACTAAGATACACAGATGGCAAATCCAAGATTCGAATTCAGTTCTCTCTAACAACAAATTCTAAATTCTCTCCTCTATGGTACTACTGCTAGTAGTAATAATAACTAACCTTAGTTGAACATTAACTACGTGTTAGGGAAGGTACTAAATATTTTATGTAAACTGTCTCATATAACCCTTACGACATCTATATAAGGTTGTGGAGGCAAAAAGGGAATGATCCCTTTTCTCCTCATAAAGGATCATGGCCAAAATTTCTATAACAAAACAGAATTTGATAAGAGACAAGCATAACACATTTATTATGTGCACAGGAATTCTATAAAAAATATTAAAAACTCAAAAAGGGCCAGATGATTGATGCTTAAATATCCTCTTCATTGGGGACAGAAAAGTGAATGAACAGACCTAAAGACAAGATAACGATTTTTATAAAAGATTCTCTTTGGATGCTGAATGGGACCAAAGGACAAACAATAGCTTATAGACAAGTTAGGGAAAGGTGTGAGGCAGAACTGCATTGTGAACAAAGGTGTCTTATTATGCAAGTGCAGTTCCCCCAAGTAGTTTGTCACAACTGCCCTCAGAAGAATAAATGAAAAGTCTGTCCAGTTTCTTCTCTTCGCCAGTGTTAATCCTTCCCGGTTATTTAATGAGATTCATAAGAAGAGGGTTGTAAGATAATTTCCTTTGATTTAGAAGAAGTTTTCTCAGTCAAATAGGGAAATTTCAGAGAAAGCCCCTCCTAATGTTTTGGAAAAGAAGGAGGATCAGAGAAACAGGGATACAGAGGAAGATCAGAGGGAGACCTTAAAGCTTCTTCTTTACTTCAACACACTAGAGCAGCATATTTTAAGGTACTGGTTTCTGAGCCCCAGTGAGGTAAACAATTATTATTATAACCACTTTAGAATTGAAAAAAAGGAGAAAAAATAATTTAATAATTTGTGCAAGTTCACACCACTAGTTACTCTATTTGTCAAGAAGTCTCAGTGTGTAGACACAAATTACAAGATCACTTTGTATTGGATATACTATTTGGGTTTGAGATAGAATCTACTGGTACCTATCATAGTCCTACTGGCAAACATTGCAATGTTGGCAGTAGAGTATCTTGGTTAACAGTACCGACTCTAGAGACAGACTGCTTAAATTTAAATTTCAGCTCTGGCACATGTAGCTATGTGACCTTAGACAGGTTAATTAATACTTCTGTGCCTAAGTTTTCTCAACTCTAAAATTGGGATAATTATAACAAATAATTATGAAAATTAAATAAGATAATTAAATAGAGGGGTACCTAATAGTAAGGCTTCAATAAATGTTAACTGATATCCAAAGAAGTAATAATTGCAATGACAAAAGTATCAAATAAAAAAATAACATGTAAATAGAGAAATTTGCTCTGGACTGAGCTATGAAAAATGAAACTTCCATTGGAAAATTCCAATTAGGCTCTTATCTGTTAACATTTAGAGTATAATGAAAATTAGATAATAGTACAAAACCATAGTAACTAACTAAACTTTGACTCTTTCGGATGTCATAAAATAATTAGCTATTCATCTTCTCAAATAAAGAGAGCTGCTAGCTCACTGCTGGGTGAGCCTTCAGACAGAAACTCATTCACAGAAAGAACTAGGATCACTTTTCTAGCATTTAGGAAAATAAAACCAAAGAGATATAAACAAAAGTTTGCAGACATGACCAGAGAAAGTCTGATATGTGAAGAGGAGCTCAGTGAACTAGGAAGGATGCCTTTCTCACTCCTCCAAATTGACACTTACAAGTTCCCAAGCTTGATGACCTTGGCTCATCCTAAATAAGACATCTGTACCACATATGGTAAGACAGGGACTGAGCATATACAGAATGAAAGAATTTTATACTGAAATGGGACATTGGTCCAAACACTGAGGCAATAGAGGTCCTGAGAGGAGGAGTAAGTGACTCACACAAAGTGGCTAGAATCCAGATTTCCAAGCATGGTTCAGTACTCTTTGATTCTACCATCTTATCTTGTTTATGTATGGGTGTGTATGTATGTGTAAATATGTGTAGCCACGGATACATACATATATATTTATTGCATGAATGTGTTATATATGTATATGCATGAATGTGTTATGTGATTGGATATTTATATGCATGAATGTGTATATGAATGTATAGGCACGGACATGTAAATATATATGCATGGATATGTGTGTGTGTGTGTGTGTGTGTGTGTGTGTGTGTGTGTATATATATTTCATTCTGTATATTCTATCAAATACCTACTGACAGCTCTGTTGCATAATTTATGTCATGAATAATTGATAATATCCATAAAGGAAGTTTAGGTTAATTTACATCAAGATGCTTCTTGAACATATTTAGAAATTTTTCACAGCTACACATACAGCTGCCTGGTTACAGATTCGGTTTTTGTGTTCATGGACTTTGTTTTGCTGATGCAGTGCTGAACTGCAGAGGCATTTTCAAAAAAGTGTATCTCAAAGGACAAGATCAAATGACATTGTAACTGAAGTCTGCATTTTTGGTAAGACTTTCCCTCTGCTTCTTTGTCACTATGCATGAGACAAGCTGTGCTGTGCTGTTTCAGACAAAGGAGCTTGCAAGAAAAAGGCATTAAGACTTTGCTTTATTTCTTATCTATTTGTTTATTCACAGTGTGCAAAACCATGCCCTCCCTGTTTACTCTTGTAATAAAAGGAAATTGCAATTCATTTATTTAATAAAAAATATACTATGGTTTAAACTTACATGTAGAAAAAAGCCATTTTTATCACCAGAACTATTGTTTTCCATAGTAAATCTCACTCATTACATCTAATCAGGATAACATTTCTTTTTCTCTTAACTCTTGCTTTTCCTTTAGATAGTAATCCAAGCTCAGTGGTGACAAAAGTTATGAGGGTCCCCTTGGTCAAATGCCATAATCTTCTAAACCTTCCCTCATACAGAGATCAGAACTGCAATTCAGGCACATAACTTGGATTAATTTCTTTGCATTGAAATAGTCGGCTTTTCCCCCATCACACTGGGATGTAGAAAAGGGAGGAATAATTGGTATGTTCTCTCATTTTGATCTTTATTAGAATGTGATGTTGGGAATCTGCTTATTGGCATATTCAGCCTTGTTACCAGGATGTGTGCTATTGAGGAAATAAAATAAACAGCTCAGTTTGAAGATTAAGGCAGTTGCATGCCATGATGTTCAATGCTGGTTTGCAGTTTGGGGATAGAAAACATGTCTGTCAGCCAGGCAAGTTCTATTGCACAGCACTGGTATAGTGCCTGGAACTTAGGGAACTAGGTGAAAGAATGAATAGACACATGCCTTTTGCCATTCCCCCATACCACTGATATCATTGCTTTGTCTATTTTTTTGCTCCAAATATTTTTAATTTTATAAATATTGTATAAAAGAAAGTTGTGTAATGCAACTATCTTTCACTGGTTATCATTAATAAAATACATTTATAAGTATAGCACTATTTATTTAAATTCAGGGTTGTATTCCTTCCACACACAAATGTAGGACATAGAACCCACCTTGGGAAACACTAAAGTTTGAAAGTTCTGAACTAATATAATAGTGATAATTAATAATAGTTATACAAAGCAGCTATCATTTAAGTACCTAGTATCTACGAAGTTAGCTCATTTAATTTAATTGTCATACCTAAGAGGAAATCGTTATTTTTCCCACTTCACAAATAAGAAAATTGAATTCAACAAACAATTCATATACAATTATAATAACAATAATAAAACAGTTATTGATAAAACTGATTTTATACTGAGATTTATTAACAATGTAATATTTGGTTTTCACAATGACCCTATGAGGGAGACTGGGTATCTTCATTAACAGGTGATGAAACTTAACTAAATAACCCATTCACTCAGATACGAAGTGGATTATTCAATATTTGAGCCCACCAGTCTCCATGACTTAATCCTGCAACACATGCCTTAATCTAGAAGAACTTGCATAATTCCACCATAGAGTCAAGAGCATATAGTAGTACCCCCTAATCCAAAGGGGATATGTTCCAAGACCCCCAGGGGATGCCTTAAATCTCCAACAGTATGGAACACTATGTATATTTTGCACAAATTTCTTTTTCCTTCTTCATAATTTCATAGGTAGAAGATTCATTCTTAACATAGATTTTAGCAACCTCACCATACCATTTATTTCTCAGCTTATTAAATGGAGAACTTTCACCTTTTCACTGAAAGGAAGCATTTTACACCTTCTCCTTGCTATATCCAAACAGACAGCATCACTACTCTTGTGCTTTGAGAGCATGATGAAGTAAAACAAGGGTTACTTGAACATAAGCACTGCAATACAACAGCAGTTCACCTGGTAATTGAGATGGCTACTAAGTGACTAACCCTGTTAGTGTGGTATAAAGTGTGGATATGCTGGACAGAGGAAGGATTCATATCCAAGGCAAGATGGAGCAAGAGTGCAGGAGATTTCCCCAGGCCACTCAAAACGGTGCATCACTAAAAACTTATGAATTGTTTATTTCTATAATTCTCCCCTTAATTTTTTTGGATGGCAGGTAAGCCAAACTGCAAATAAGGGGGAAGTACTGTACTTTCTAGAATGGAGCAGTAGAAGTGCTCAAGATATTCTAGTTCCACTGTGTCACTCACAGGAAACAATTCTAGAACTAAAAGTTACAAAGTTCATCAGTTACTGTGATTTCAAATGAATACAAGAACCAAGCTTTATAAAAAAATTTTTTTTAAATGTTTATTGGTGAAGGTGGCATCATTCAGCATCAGTGAAGGAACCAAGTATTTTTTGGACTGTTAACCAAGTTATTTAGAGCTGTGTGTATATAGCTTGTTTGCATAAATTGAGAAGAAAGTTACCCAGCTCTAAGAGCAATGGAAGATTACCAGTTGACCTTTTGTCTTCTTTCAGGAAGCACAGAGGAGCGAGGAACAATTCAAGTTTCAAGAGAAGAGGATCCACAAAGTGTTATTTGTTTTCTTCCATTTGATTTCTATATTCAGCTGGGCACTTCCTTGAAACTGATGCCCAGAGCTGTCATTTATCCACTTTTCCATTATCACATCCGAATCCCGCAGGCCCACTTCAAATGTGGAGGGATACACCTGCAGTTTCTGAATGGATTTCTTCAACAATGCCGCCCAATTGACTCACATTTAGAAATACTTTGATCGACCCATCTCTTTGTCACATGAAGCTGGAAACACTAAAGGAGGCTCTTGGAAAGAAAGGTCTGGTTCCATGGCCAAATACCTTGACTTTTCCAAAAAAAAAAAAAAAAAAAAAAAAAAAAAAAAAAAACAAAAAAAAAAAAAAAAAAAAAAAAAAAAAAAAAAACACCTATTTGTCTCTTCAAAAGAAGAATTACATGAAATGGGAAGATTGATGTTCCTCTGTCAAAAGCTACCTTGGAACAGGTGCTCCCAATTAATTTCCATGAGCCACATTTATCCTGTGGTCAGATAATTAGAAGAAATAACCTGGAAGAACCTTCTTTTGCCAGTCTAGTAGTCACATTTGATGTAGTAAAACAGCAAGCACTTAGGAATATTCCAATAATAAAGATTTATTTCTATTCTGGTATATATTGTAATGAATAATATTGTTATTATAGAATTTAAAATTACATTGCCAGAGCTATTTATGTTTATCATGCAAAATATAGTAAAATACAAAAAAAATTTCAATATATAGAAATATGGGCATGCTTTATTTTCACTCTATTTTTGCATGTATATTGACATAGATGTAGTCAAACATTATATAGAGTTTTATGAATAACACAGTCATTAAAAAGTAATTAACCAAGTAATATCCATAGTCATTGTAAACTAATTGGAAAACGCAGATAAATAAAATATAAGCATCACTTTCTTTTTAGTAGCACAATACTTTTTCTGATATATGTTATTGCTATTTGTTTGTTTTAAAATTCAAAGAATTACATTTATGTAGTAATGATTTCTGTGGTTGTTATGGAGCCCAAGTGCCCTTGGGAAGGATTTTAAATATCATGAAACTGAGTTCTTTTCAGTTTTCTTTCTCATTAAGGGGACTGGAGAGATCAGTCCCTTAGTAAAGATTTGACTGAGATATAAAAGATACAATTATGTGCTCTATTACCAACTCGGATGGACTTTATGGTATTTAAATGAACAAAGCTCTCTTTGTCATTGCATTAACATGATTCCTTTTCAGAGAACAAGCAGTTCTCATCTACTTCCTCCATTTTGGGAAAACAGCCCAATATTTCTCAATCTCATTTGAAAGGAAAATGGTTGTTGGTCTTTCCATAATTGATTGAGGATGTGTCTGGTCTCTGAGTGCACCTGATTCCATGGCTTATCTCAGACCACACTAGTGTGAGAAGTGCCATGTTCTATTTAGGTGGAATATTTAGACGTTCAAAAGCACAGAACAACCACCATTATTAATTTATAATTCCATGGCATTTGTTAGTTTGTTTTTCTCATTTTTTCTTTTTCTCTCTTAAAAAATGAAATGTGTAACATCTGTGACCAGAACATATTGTTCTAAAAGGGTTCAAATTTAAAATGCTGAATTTCTTCACTTGAACTTTGCACAATTATGAGTTTTAATACTTGCAAATTATTTTTTATTGTTTTATTTTACTTTAAAAAGTAATTTTATACATTAGGTAGTGTTACTAATTAAAATTCATACATCCAAATTGCCCATATTTAAGAAGCCATGTAAAAAATAAATAAAAATAATGCATCCAGATGAACAATGAGCTTTTATTTTACTTTGGCATATTTTAAGAACTATAAGCTCAGAAGTATGTATGTATACTATTGTATATATTGTACATTATTAATATGTACATTATCATATACACATAAGCATATTCATATATTACCTACCATAGGGTTCAATATAAAAAAGCTGGGGAGAATTTTTGCTCAATAGATACTAAGAAGAGGCCTTTAAATTGTCTCTTTGGGTCTTGGTGATGTTTATATAAGCTATGACCTTGTATAAGACATTGAACCACATACCTTGAGCCTGCTCTCTATTACTCTTTCAAGAGTAAAAAGAAGTAGTCCAGAATTGAACATTAGTTAAAATAAGGACCCAAATAACTGTGTAATTAAGTTCTTAAACAACAGAGTAGAAATGCAAGCAAATTTTAAATATCTACTTAAGATGAATCTGTAAAATTATTTGGAATCACCCAAATTTCTGGGTTACTTCATGTATCTTTTGCCCAAGATGAAACCTCTTCCTCCAGTGTTCTTTTACCCATTTCAAGCTACCCCTGAGACCCTTAATTTAGCAAAATCCCATTCATTGTTTGAGTAAAGTGAGTACAAATTTTGGGAATCTAAAGCATACCTAGGTTTGAGGAACTTATTTTTTAAAAAAGGATATAAAGTTACAAATATGCAAGGTGAAGAGAGCCCACATAGCTAAGAAAATCCTAAGCAAAAAGAACCAAGCTGGAGGCATCACACTACCTGACATCAAACACTACTACAAGGCTACAGTAATCAAAACAGCATGGTACTGGTACCAAACAGAGACATAGACCAATGGAACAGAACAGAGGCCTCGGAGGAAATGCCAAACATCTACAACCATCTGATTTTTGACAAACCTTACAAAAACAAGCAATGGGGAAAGGATTCCCTGTTTAATAAATGGTATTGGAATAACTGGCTAGCCATGTGCAGAAAGCAGAAACTGGACCCCGTCCTGACACCTTACAATAAAATTAACTCCAAATAGATTAAAGACTTAAACATAAGACCTAACATCATAAAAACCCTAGGAGAAAACATAGGCAAAACCATTAAGGACATAGGCACAGGCAAGAACTTCATGACTAAAACACCGAAAACATTAGCAACAAAGCCAAAATAGACAAATGGGATCTAATTAAACTCCAGAGCTTCTGTACAGCAAAAGAAACAATCATTAGAGTGAACCAGCAACCAACAGAATGGGAAAAATTTTTTGCAATCTACCCATCAACAAAGGGCTAATATCCAGAATCTAAAAAGAATTAAAACAGATTAATAAGAAAAAAACAAACAAACCCATTCGAAAGTGGGCAAAGGATATAAACAGACACTTTTGAAAACAAGACATTTATGAGGCCAACAAACATATGAAAAAAAATGCTCATCATCACTGGTCATTAGAGAAATGCAAATCAAAACCACATTGAGATACCATCTCACACCAGTTAGAATGACAATCATTAAAAAATCTGGAAGACAACAGATGCTGGAGAGGATGTGGAGAAATAGGAACACTTTTACACTGCTGGTGGGAGTGTAAATTAGTGCAACCATTGTGGAAGACAGTGTGGCGATTCCTCAAGGACCTACAAATAGAAATTCCATTTGACCCAGAATTCCCATTACTAGGTATATACCCAAAGGATTATAAATCTTTCTATTAAAAAGACACATGCACATGTATGTTCATTGTGGCATTGTTTACAATAGCAAAAACCTGGAACCAACCCAAATGCCCATCGATGATAGACTGGACAAGGAAAATGTGGCACATATACACCATGGAATACTATGCAGCCATAAAAAATGATGAGTTTTGTCCTTTGCAGGGACATGGATCAATCTGGAAATCATCCTTCTCAACAAACTGACACAAGAACAGAAAATCAAACACTGCATGTTCACACTCATAGATGGGTGTTGAACACATGGACACAGTGAGGGGAGCATCACACACTGGGGTCTGTTGGGGGGAAATAGGGGAAGGTCAGTGGCGGGTGGGGAGTTGGGGAGAGATAGCATGGGGAGAAATACCAGATATAGGTGAAGGGGGGGATGGAGGTATCAAATCACATTGCCATATATGTACCTATTGAACAATCCTGCATAATCTGTGCATGTACCCGAGAACCTAAAGTACAACTTAAAAAAATCAAAAAAATGAGAAAATAAGTCACAACAATTAACTGCACAATTAAGATTCAGCCCACTTTCTTACAAGGTCTCTTTAGACAATTTAATGAAAATGCTTAAGCAGAAATGATATCTGTTTGCATCCTGGATTTTCCTCCCCAACTTTAACACCTAGCTTTCCCAGGGAGCTGCCCAAGGGAGAAACCAAAAAACTGAAGTTTCTTTAAAAATTTTGTTTTAGTCACCAGAGAAATGCAAATCAAAACCGCATTGAGATACTGCCTCATGCCAGTTAGAATGGCATTCATTAAAAAATCAGGAGACAACATATGCTGGAGAGGATGTGTAGAAATAGGAACGCTTTTATACTGAGTGTAAATTAGTTCAACCACTGTGGAAGACAGTGTGGCAATTCCTCAAGGATCTAGAAATAGAAATATCATTTGACCCAGCAATCCCATTACTGGGTATATATTCAAAGGATTATAAATCATTCTGTTATAAATACACATGTACACATATGTTTATTGCAGCACTATTTACAATAGCAAAGACTTGGAACTAACCGAAATGCCCATCAATGAAAGACTGGATAAAGAAAAGGTAGCACATATATACCATAGAATACTATGCACCCATAAAGAAGGATGAGTTCATGTCCTTTGCAGTGACATGGATAAAGCTGGAAACCATCATTCTCAGCAAACTGACACAAGAACAGACAACCAAACACTGTACAGTTTCACTCATAAGTGGGTGTTGAACAATGAGAACATATGAACACAGGGAGAGGAACATCACATATTGGGGCCTTTCAGGGGATGAGGGACTCGGGGAGGAATAGCAGGTGGTAGGGGTTTGGGGAGGGATAGCATTAGGAGAAATTCCTAATGTAGATGATGGTGTGTAGCAAGCCACCCTGGTGGGTGTGTACCTATGTGATAAACCTGCATGTTCTGCACATGTACCCAACAACTTAAAGTATAATAAGAAAATTGTTTCAATTGACCTGTACATATTTATGAGGTACAATGAAATCTTATCACTTCTGACAATGTGAATAAGCTTGGATCACATCATGTTAAGCAAAATAAGCCAGACACAGGACAAATAATGATCACACTCATGTGGAATCTTAAAAAAAAGAAAAGTTGATATCATAGAAGCAGAGTAGAACAGTGCTTTACCAGAGACTATGGGGGGAGAATGGAGAGAGGTTGGTCAAGGCCTTCTTGAGCATTATGGCAAGTCTCAGACTTGCAAGAAATCTCAGGCTTCTTGCAAGAAATCTTCCCTGTTTGCTTTCAATATTCCTCTCCTGAGCTTCTGTAGCATATTATGTCCCCCTCCATCTTAGCATTTACCACCTTGCATTTAGGAGTCTCCCTGATTAGAACAGCAAATTTGAATTCCTCCCCATTTTAACCCCAATTTTCAACACAGTTCTTACATAATATGCACCAAATAAATATTTTCCAATAATAGCAAATAATTGAACAGTGCTTGCTATATGCTGGCCTGTGTTCTAAGTATTTTATATCTCTTCACTAGAACAAAGCTAACTTTATTATTAGCGTTATATAGATGAGGAAACTAAGAAGTAGAGAGCTTACATAACTTGCCCAAGTCAAGAGAGTTAGTTCACGTTGGAGCTGAAATTCAAACCCAGGCAGTGTGCTAACGCGGTTGGAGCTCTTGACCCTATGCAATATTGCCTCTCAAAATAAATGCTAGAAGAATGCTTCTCTTCACTCCTGCTTTGAGAGGCATTTAAACTCCATGCCTCAAGGCATGGTTTGCTACAATGGCCAGCTCCTTAAGAATTGATAATCCAATTTGTGAATTTTTGAAGACTTGCAGCCTCTTCAGCCCCCTACAGCTTCTTGCCTGTAGGAAACACTTACATGCTTGTTAGTACCTCCCCAGAGATGTTGCCAGGAGAGGAAACCATATTACTTCCATTGTCCTGTACAGCCCCCAGTTATTCTTAATGCTACTGGGGTCTCTAAAAGCTAATCTTGCAGTAGCTTGTCTGTATGTGTGGATTCCAAATAGGAAGCAACCCTTTATTATCCATACTTACCCTTTTCACCCCTTAAGGGTTGATCATCCAGCAATCCTCTCTTTCGAAAAAGATGTTAAGTACACAAATGGAAGCTGAGAATATGCCCCTTCAGCAATTGAAAGATTTTTAGTGAGAGAGTGACAGAATAAAAACTATATTTAAAGAGGATTAGGAGATGCATTTCAGAAGAGAAAGAGATGGGAGATGAGGAGGTAAGTGAAGAGCAAATTGGTTTCACATTGCAGCAGCTTTCAACGTGGACACTGATGCTGCACAGCTGCCAATCATTTCCAACACTTTAAAATAATTATTTGCTGAAACTGGTTTTGGTATAATTTCCCAAGTCCAGTGACTCTCATAACAGTTTGAGAACCTTATGTATTAGTCCATTCTCATGCTGCTGTAAAGAACTGCCCAAGACTGGGTAATTTATAAAGGAAAGAGTTTTCACTGACTTACGGTTCCATGGAGCTGAAGAGGCCTCAGGAAACTTACACTCACGGTAGAAGGGGAAACAAATGCATCCTTTTTCACATGGCAGCAGGAAGAAGAAACAGTGCCAAGCAAAGGGCGAAAAGCCCCTTATAAAATCATCAGATCTTGTGAAAACTCGCTCGCTATCATGAGAAAAGCAGCGTAGAGGTAACTGCCCTCACGATTCAGTTACCTCCAGCCAGGTCCCTCCCATTATATGGGATTATGGGAACTACAATTCAAGATGAGATCTGGGTGAAGACACAGCCAAACCATATCACCTGTGCGGAGAATATTTCTTTAGTTTTGAAGACAAAGTTGGAATAGGCAAAAGGTTAACTAAAATAATAATTTATGCTTATGTTTCCTGACCAGCAAGCAAAGCTAAAATTTCCTTATATCATGGTTTATTTCTATTATGTAGAATTTTCTGTTCGTAACAGGAAGAAATATTAAGCTCTGGGGAAATTTCTCTTGCAATTACAGGCATCTAAAGAGGGAAGGCTTCTCTAGCCAAGAGTGAGGTTTTGCGATTTTGTAATCCAGACTGTATATGTTTTATGCAACATTAATCTGCCTCATTTTGCTCAGATGAGAGGTTTTATATGTCACTCCCTGGGAAAAAAATTGGTGACCATAACCGCATAATGAAGTTGACTTCCTAGCAGCTTATCAGGATTGGGTTCCTGAAATATTTCAAAGCATTTACAAAGCCTGGCAGAAATGAGCAGAATTATATCACAGTAAAATTTTATTCATTTAGAAGGCACTCATTTGGAGTTTATGATCATGGGCAATGGCTGGAGTGACCTTTAACAGGCACTACCTACTCAACAGAGTTTTATAAAACCTATTGAGGAAAGCAAACTCTTTTAAAGCATTTGTTATCACTTTAGAGGCACCATTTCAAAAGCTGATGAATTAATTAAAATAATTATTACTTCCCTATTTAAGCAAGCCTTCTAGAATTTCTTTCTTATTAATACTGCTAGCTTAGTTTGAGTTCATTTACATCTTAAAATACCATTTTTAAAAATTTGATCTAATTCTTGTCCTTCCATTTACTATCACTTCCTTGTTTGATGCTATTTATTTTACATTGACTAAACAGAACAGTTATTTTTGTCCATCCACAAATGTTATTTGGCAAATATTCAATGAAATTATTATGCATTGGATACTTTTCTAATAGGTGGCCACTCTGGAGACTTTAGGGATGGCTTTTCATATAATACAGTTTCTTTAGTGCTCAGGCAGGCTGTCTTTGGGTAATTACAAGTTTCCCTGTCCTTGTGTCCAATTTCAGTGTAGGAACTGCTTTTTGTTAAATGTGGGCTCTCCTTTGTGCAGCATGGCCTAGCATTTAGTAGAAGCTTACTATTTTTCTTGAAAAACAAAGTAACGGTGATTCAACAAATGAGTGACTCAGGCTTTTATCTGTTGTGCACTAAATCTGAAGTCAATAATTTTGAAGATACAGAATTATTTGGCAAAGAAGATCCTGGCATAGTAGCCCATCTACGTGGAAGGGAGCTAGCAAAGATCCAAGAGAACAGGGAAGTGGAAGGAAGATTGCAAGAGGACACCAGGCAGGCACCAAAGTGCTACACAGGCAGAGAGTGTCCAGAGAGTCAGCAAGAATGGTCCCTCAACGAAAGTCCAACTATGGGGCCAGAAATGTTAGATATATCCCCAAATCAGTGAGAGGCAAATAGGGGGATATCTCCCTGTTTGAAAAACTATACATTTGTTCATTCACTTTTCACGCAGCTGTTAATCTCAACTATTTATAGTGTACCACTACTGTTTACCAGATAGTATATTAGTTGCTGTCTAGAACATGTGGTCATGTCTGCCATTTGATGGTTGCTATAGCTGTTTATTAAATGGAACTGAAGCTAAATGACATAAAGTAAGGCCGAAGTAAATCTGGATCAAAGGGAAGAAAAGCTTAGGCAAGATTTTTTAGCTGCCCAAGTATGTAATAAGCAGCCCACGAGTCTCTCCACAACTTTCTCTGCACCTTCTCAGCAACACTGAACCTCACCCAGAATGTTCTACAATCGTGCATGCTATCCAGATTTATTGTTACATCTTCTTATATAATTTCTCATTGGCTTTTCTGTTCTTAAAGTAGAAGAGGGAATTTGCTTTGGAGAAGATTGCCTGGCTCTTGAGGAACTGCACTCGATGTGACACAAGCTCGCAGTCCCATGTGGACTCAGTAATGCCTACAGTAGAATTAGCTATGACTGGATGAACACAAAATCATACATTTACTAGTTTGCTAACCCTTCTGTTTTGATCAGCTAATCTGTGTAAACATGGAGATGAAACACTAAGAGCAGGCAATCCCAAGAGCCATGAAAGAAACAGGTACATTTTTTTGGATTAAAAATGTTTTGATTTTGGCATTGAATACTACACTGAGCTGCTGAGTCTTATGGCGAAATAACGAGAAGTCTAAAGATATTCTTCCAGTTTTTCTGTGTATAACCAAAGGCTTATGATCCTATTAAGTATGGGGAAGAGAATTGTCATTGTGTATCTACAGTGCCTAAGACTATTTTGCATACAAGAAACTGACCAAAATCAGCTAACTTGAATTGAGTTTGGAAAACGCATGTGGATTCAGCTGTCAGACAGAGATCATGCTGTCAGATTAGCTACAGAGTATAAGGGCGGAAGGAGAAGAGAATGAAATCAAGGATGGATTAATCTCAAAGGGGAGAAAATATGCACTAAAAAATCCTGAAGTAGAATTGGAAGAACAGAGATAATAACCATGGATTAAGAAGAACAAAACAAGCTGCTAATTGAGGAGTCCTGTTGATCAATTCATATTTTAGATATTGGTTTTGACATTGTCAACTGATAAACATAGTCTTCCAGCATTTCTTTCAAAGAAATAGCTCATATGTCTATTAAATATGAGTTATAAATGACCTGAATATCTATGCTTCTTGTAGTAATAATAATTTGAAAATTTTAGCATTTTTAGAAGCTTCTATAGGTTGGGCCATATCTTCTCCCCCCAAATCTTGTCTTTCATGCCAGCAAATACTTGACATTGTATAGGTAAATCAAATGTTGCAAGAAATGTTTACATAGTCTCTATGCATTTACCCAGCAGCTTTAGTCCCTTTCTTTTAAAAGGGATTAAAAGTCAATTTGCTGCATAAGAACAAGAATACCTCACTACCACATTATCCCAAATGTAAAAGTCCCCTTTTGGGATAATGCGGTAGTGAGGTGTTCTGGTTCTTATGCAGCAAATCGACTATATCAGCATGTTTCAGCTATAAATTGTCTAAGAAACTATCAGCTTAAAAAATTTTTATTCATAAAATATCAATGACTAACAATAGAAATTGATGGCAAGCCTACTGTATAATGGTAAAATGGAATACAGCAAAAAAAAAAAAAAAAAAAAAAAAAAAAAAAAAAAAAAAAAAAAAAAAAAAAAAAAAAAAAAAAAAAAAAAGGAACCAAAGCCACTCCTGCTAAAAAAAAAAATAGATTAAAAAAGCAGTATATAATTTGTTTACTAATCATATGTTGTGGACTGAAATTTTGTTCAGAAGACATCATGAGTAAATATGAATCGTTGTAAAGGCCAGGAGATTAAACTTGATATGTGGTTGGCTCTGGATTTGACCTTGGGCCTCCCTGACTACAAAGTCACTGCTCTTTTCCAAAGACTCCAAAACTAGAAAAAGCTAGCTTAGAAAACTTGCTGAGCCAGGAAAAAGAAGAAAAACTGATTATGCACTAAACTCTAAGAAGATCAGAGAAAACATTCTCAGGACAAATCTCAAAGGTGAGCGATTGTCTGTTTCTAAGAAAACAGGACTTGCAAAGTCTACTCTGGCATTTTTGCCGAAGAATACTGAGTTTAAATTAAAGGCAGGCATAAAATGAGCTTTAAAAAGATTAGCTGAAAATATATTCTTAAAAAAAAATCTGCTATAGCTAATGAAATGGTCATACTAGTAAAAGATCATTTCAAAGCCTATTTTACACTTTTCTTCTCCAAAGAAACTCAAAGTTATTTATGTATGGTATTACCCAAGAGCCCAATCTGTTCAATAGTAGAGAAAGTAAAGGTATGAAGTGATGAAAATAAGTACTTGAATCATAGTTCTCATACCCTGACAAATCACCGATGCTCTTAAAGTCCCTTAATCTTGACTACAAAGCTTTTACACAGAGTAAGTGAAAAGTAAGGAGAGGTTGGTGGGTTTAAAATGGGTTCCTACACAATACATAAACAGGAGTATTATGGGGGAAGAAGGAAAGGCAAAAGGAGGAGCAGTCCCAGCACTAGAGTTCAAAGTTCAAAGCTTTCCCTTGTTGAACTCAAAGAGGGTGCAAGGAGCACACTGCCTTCTCCTGGCTCAGAGAAAGGCGCTCAGCTGTGAACAAGGTTCTAAAGACAATGTGTCTAGCTCTTTATCTTTATGCAAACACCCACACGCACATATACAAACAGGCACATATATACACATACGTGCACACACACTCACAATTTGAGATCTCCCTACTTGCCTACCAAAATCTCACAAATACACATGCAGACACACACACATGCACATTAGGAACACACACATACATGAACACACACCAGCACACTCTTGCACATGCCTGTGCACACACATAACACATGAACACACCACAATGTATATCTCACACTCACACACACACATATATGTACACAACCGCACACCACACAATGTATGCCAATGCATGTGCACATACTTGCATATGTACTTCCTGTAGATACGTATGCACAGACTCTCATACACACAACCCTCACACACTTATATAATACACACAGGAAAACACACAACAAAACTAACACAGGGATGCACACACGTTGGGTAAGTATTCACTCACATATTACAAGGCAGGCATGCAGACACTCCTACACATCCATGCACACAGGCACACGTACAGATACATTCTCAGACACAGGTGCACACATAATAATCAAAGACTATAGATAAATTAAATACATCTCTAGTAAAATGTTTAGGAATTTTAAGTTATAATGAAGGAAAATAAAGGAAAGGGAAATCAATAACCTTGTTACCGGATGAAGTAAACATATCTTCAGGTCCCTGAGACCTTCCCTTGCAAAATGGAGATTGCCATTTTAATTCAAGACGAGCCTAGCGTTAATGCCAAAACAAATTATAGTAGGTGTGTCTGACTCTAAAATGCTGGGCAGCACTGCTTAATCCTCTAAACACACAATTCAGTTCCCAGCTGAGTTGAGCAATTTGATCAAGGTCACTAAGAATGGTAAACAGCCTCAACTTGACTAACATTTGAACGTGAACCACAGGACCACTCCCCTACATTCATTTCAATATTTCATTTCATAAACAAGATACGGAAATGAATTTAAAATATAGATTTCTCCACCTAAAATTCTATTTAATTCATCATTATACATTAGAAGTTTGACAGTGACGAGGTGCTCATAATTTATATATGAATCTGGTGCATTTTAAGCACATTCATACACATATGGAAGACCGAGATTGTGTATAAAATTGGTGTTCTCTGCATTAAAGAGGTCCAGCTAGCAGCCAACATACTTTAAGGATGGTAAATCATACTACTTTAAATATGATTAACAACAGCAAATTAGAAAGAAAAACATTTCCAAAGCTCCATCTTACATACATTTAAATAATTATTTTTGTGTACGCAAAGAAAGACCAATATTCTGTGGGTGTGCAGATATAAAGCATAATTCTTTACCACCCTCTTGTGGTGATTTTAAAGAACAACTCTCTGATCACTGAATTCCCCCTCCATGTTTCTAAGTAATACTGAGTCTCTACAATTCCTTGAAGGTAAATCACAAGAAATTGCAGATATTTGACAATTTTTGACCTATAAAATGGTGATTTCATATGATATTGCTGCAATTAATCATTTCCCATTTGTTCTGAAGCCAAGGAGAATTCATGTACCATTTACTAGGATTTTCAAAAATTACCCTTCCCTACAAATTCCCTGCCTAGCTTTAAGGGTGAAAAGAATTGCATCTTCCCTTTCCTATCCACATTTTTTTGCATCTTATAGACATGGTCTAACTCATTAGAGCTGGCCCCATCCCTATGCTGTGTGCATGACACCTTCTTCCCTAACTCTGTTCCTCACTTCACTGGGGTCCCTTCCTGCCTCATCCAATAGCTATGCAGTCTTTATTAACCAGACAGATATAACTTTCTTGGATATATCCAGTGCACTTAGATCTGGGCCTTCTCTCTATTCCAGTGGCAATACCTGGACCTAATAAATTAATTGTTCTATACTGTCTTATTTACCAGCTGTTTTGTTATTATCTCCCTACTTACACATTAACATACCAACTCCCCAGCCATCATATGCTCAGAGGGGAGTCTCTCTCTCTCTCTCTCTCTCTCTCTCTCTCTCTCATAGGCAGAATAATGGTCTCCCAAAGATGCCCATAGCCTAATCCCCAGAAATGGTGAATATATTAGATTGTATAGCAAAGGACAGTTAAAGGTGCTACCAAGCTGACATTAAAATAGGAAGATTATCCTGCACTTTCAAGGTGGACCTAATGTCATCTCCTCAAAAGTTCAGGAGGAGACAAAAGCAAGAGAATTGGAAAGATGGCACTCTGAAAATTATTCAGCCAAGCCTTGTGGGTTTTGAAGATGGAGGAACAGAGCCATGAGCCAACGAATGTGGATGACCTCTAAATGCTAGAAAAAGCCGAAGAATGGATTCTCCCTAGAACTTCCAGAAGGAATGCTGCCCTACAGATACTTTCACTTTAGCTTAGTGATCTATTTTGGACTCTGACCTCCAGAACTATAACATAAAATATGTATTACTTGACACTAAATTTGTGGTAATTTGCTGCAGCAGGAATAGAAAAAGCTCCATCTATCCACGGCTTTATACTGGCTCTGCTAGGAGACGTTAGAGGGAAGCAACACAAAATGTACGAGTCTCTGTCTTACACAGGCTGCTATTATCTTTGGAGTTAGACAGACATGGCTTCTATTGACCCTACTACTCATTAAACTCTTGAACATGTGGCTCAGCCTCTCTAAGACTCATCTTCTTCCCTCATAATGAAAGAAAGGAGGATTTACAAGGCATCATCCAATACAGGCTTATTAGGATTTTAGATATATAAACTTCTAACTGCTAAGCTTTAAGGGCATTATTTAGTAAAATTCCTCTCTATCTAAATATATCTGTTTTGTAGAAAATTCTCAAGACTCAGAATAGATAACAAATGGAGTATGTAGAGGAGGAAAAACTCTTTCCCTCTACCCATTTGCAATGGACTGTTCCCCCACAATTCATGTTGAAACTCTAATCCCAATGTAATGGTATTTGTAGGTGTGGCCTTTGGGAAGCAATTAGGTCATGAGAGTGGAACCATTATGAATGGGACTGGTGACCTTACAATAGGACGCTGGACAGCTAGCTAGCTCTTTTTACAGTATATGAGGATACCGGGGGAAGTCAACTATGCAAACTGCAAGAGGGCTCTTACCAGAACATAACTATGCTGTCACTCTGATCTAAGAGTTCTTCCAGCCTCCAGAACTGTGACATATAAATACTTGGTGTTTAGCCACTAAGTCTATGGTAATTTGTTGTAACAGTTTGAATAAACAAAGACACTATCTTGTGTTCATTGTAAACTAAACTGACAAAAGATAGATTAATATGAGAAAAACAAAGAGTTCATTAACATGTGCAGACCATATCACTTGGGAGAGACCTCAGTGATGAGTGACTCAAAGGGGTGATTAACTTGAGCATATCAGACTGGGCAGTATAGCAAGACTGCATCTCTACCAAAAGTACAAAATTAGCCAGGTGTGGTGATGTGCACCTGTAGCCCTAGCTACATGGGAGGCTAAGGCTAGAGGATCCCTTGGGCTAGGAGTTGGAGGCTGCAGTAAACTATGATCACATCACTGTATTTTAGCCTGGGTGACAGACAGAGAAAGACCTTGTCTCTGGGAGAAAAATGAACTTGTGCATATACTGTATCTTAGAAAACAATAATAAATTTGTAAAAAGACTTAGCCTTCCAAGGGCTATAATCTGTGGTGGGCTGTATATAGGGGGTGAAACTAATAGAATATAAAGGTCTTTTAGTAAAGTTACATAGGTTCTTCTGGTGCCATCTCTGGGCTGATAGGTGTCTAGCATTGTCTCTGGTGATTAAGAATAGTTCTACTCTTCCTGGTAGATAAAGGAAGGACAGAGAGTACGTCCTATGCCTGTTTTCTTCTCAGTTGCCTTTAGCTCAAAACAATTATATGCCAGAGTAGCATATTTTGGGGTGGCATACTCTGAACCCCTTAAGACAGATAATTAGCTCAGAGAAGATATCACAGTTATGCAAAAGCCCATTGATGTTCGGCACATGTAAAATTTGTATGTATTAACAGAAGTAGCACTGTACCTTTAGGTTCATTTATCAATTCTGTCCCTCTTAGCTTCAACCAGCATTTATGCCTGAGGAGCACAGATTTTCTGTGATTGCCTGAGGAAGTCATTTCATTCTTCAACGAACTCAGTGGAATTGAAAAGACTAGCGACTGGCTTCCGTGGCTGCCATCCTCCCACCCAGGACGCTCTTGACATGTACTAGAATACTGCCATATCTCTAAATATTAAAAGAGAAATGAAAAATGTTAAAAATTTTAGGAGTCTGGTTCGGCTTTGACATGTCTGAACTTGGAGGTCATACTTGACCTATGACAAGAAATGGTTGAACCAACTGAAAATCAATAATTTTTCTCGGACTCATTGGTGTTTCCAGAGAGACACACCTGACATCTGCTTATCTGGAAGAAAAGAAGCTGGTGTCCTACACTAGTAGGAACATTCATTTGGTTATTTTAATGAATTGCTGGGAGCTGTGTATGAATTAGTGTGAGACTGAGAAACTACTAGGAGCTGGATTATTAGGGGTAGGGGTCCTCCACACCTTAAAGGGCTTTATATTGAAACCCCAACAAGTTCTCATAGTAAACATCTGAAAATATTTTTTTCATGGCTCTGGCAGGTGGAGGGAAAGAATAATCACTGTGAAATAGCTCAGTCTTCTCCTTAACAAAGGCTGACACTCCAGAAAAAAGACTCTACTAAGAGTTTATCACAGCAGAGACATTCCTCCCACTGAAGCTCCTAAGAAGGGAAAGCACATCAACAGAAATCAAGGTTTCAAGGAAGTATGTTGAGGATGCTGCAGCCAGGGAAGAGAATAGGGAGAAGCAGTGGATAAAAGCTAGATCATGAAGGTCATATCTCCAGATTTAAATGGCACATGGTGGTGGAAGTGCCTGTAATCCCAGCCTCTTGGGAGACCCAGGAGTTCTACCACATCACTGGACTCCAGCCTGGGTGACAGAGTGAGACCATCTCTGATACAGGAACTAAAAAGAAATTATTTAGGCAGATAGTGAGAGTAAAAGAGTCCTCAGCAAGCTTTTCCTTTTAATAAAAAGCAGCCCCCAAATAATTTCTTTTCTAATAAAAAGCAGCCTGAAAAATCAAGCTGCAGGCATAGATAGGCAAGCTGGAAACTTGCACAGGTGAATGCCGGCAGCTGTGCCAATAGAAAAAGGATACCTGGAAGTCAGATATATCCAACATAGAGGTTCCTTCTTCCCTTTTCTTTGTTGCCACTTGTGCATGGACAGCCTGGTACTGGCCAGGTAGAAAACTCATTTACATAATAAAAGATCAGGGTGGAATGACCAGCCTCTTTGCATGCTATGTAAATTGGTTGCACGTCTATTCCAACCAATCCTCTCTGCCCTATGTAAATCAGACACAGCCTCCTCAAGCTCATCTATAAAAGCAGCTGCATCTTGTTGCAAGCCCAGAAACCCAGTCCAATCAAAGGAAGGTTTCTTCTTTCTTCTGTCTATTAAATTTTTTTTTTTTTTTTTTTTTTTTGAGATGGAGTCTTGCTCAGTAGAGACAGGGTGTTACCACCTTGGCCAGGCTGGTCTTGAACTCCTGACTTCATGATCCACTGGCCTTGGCCTCTTAAAGTGCTGAGATTACAGGCATGACGCACCACACTCGGCCTACACTTCTGTTCCTAAGTGTATTCCTTGTGTGTCTGCATCATCGATTTCCTTGACATGAGACAATGAGCCTCCAGTATTTCCCAAGACCATGACACTGCTTCATAAACAAAAAATAAAAACAAACAAAAAAATTGTAGAACTATAATAATGCAATGTCTCTACTACATCTTAACACCATACCATTAGCCTTCAACACAATGACAGTGGGTCACAACTGAAAAAGCTCTCTCTTTGAAAAGAGGTACATACTTAGGGAAGCATAAAGTCAAGATGGGAGACCAAAGGCGGGGAAAAAAGATCATGAGCTGAATTTAAAGCCTCTGGCACCTACAGCTACAGCAAATATTAAACACAACCCTACTCCTAGAGAGGTTAAAGTAAATGTTCACACTGAAGACTTACTTATCTTAGTTCCTGTTAACCTGATGCATATGTAGATTTCTACAAAGTATTATAAGGCATGATAAAGGACAAGGACAAACACAATCTGAAGAGACAAAGCTACCATCAGCACAACACTTACATATGACTCAGATGTGGGAATCATTTTTAAAAAATATAATTAACATTTTAAGGATCCTAATGGAAATAGTAGTGGGTAATGTCAGCAGAGGGATGGAAACTCTTAAGAAACAAAAGAAAATGCTAGAAATAAAAAATTCTGTATATGGATATGGAAATGTCTTTGATAGGTTTATGAATGGATTTGACACAGCCAAAGAAAAATTTCAGTTATTTTAAAGACAGGTCAATAGAAACTTCCCAAAGAGAAATATTAAAATATAAAAAAATAAAAAAGGCCAGGTGCAGCAGTGGCTCAGACCTGTAATTCCAACACTTTGGGAGGCCAAGGCAGTCAAATCACTTGAGTTCAGGAGTTCAAGACCAGCATAGCCAACATGGTGAAACGCTGTTTCTACTAAAAATATAAAAATTAAATGGGCATGGTGGCATGTACCTATAATCACAGCTACTCGGGAGGCTGAAACAAAATGGCTTGAACCTGTGAGGTGAAGATTGCAATGAACTGAGATTGTATCACTGCGCCAAAACCAGATGACAGAATGAAACTCTGTCTCAAAATATATATATATAAAGTAAAAATAAATAAATAAACCCAGAACATCTAAAACTGCAGAACAATTTCAAATGGCATAACATATGCAGAAATACTAAAAAGAGAAGAGAGAACAGAACAGTAGGAATATTTAAAGCATTAAAAAAAAGCCATAAAGTTTGGAATTCTGCATATATCACCAAGTAAAGCATTTACCAAGATATTTCCCAAATTAACAAGTGACAGTATGGGGGCCTGTATTGTTGTAGAAAAGCCTGTATTTCTGTGAGCAATGAGTTCATTATAGCGGAAGGTAAGAGAAAAGGGGCCTAGTAAGAGAATGGTAAGCAGAAGTGATTGTGAAGAATCATGAATATCACTCTATCATTTCGACCTCAATCCAAAATCTGTGATGTAACTTTGCCTTAAAAAGACATAGTAACAATGAGATTTAGAGTAAGATGAGGCTGGAAAGCTGTAAGTCCGTAAGTCCTTACTGCAAAATTCTAGGAAAGGAATAGTGAGAGCCGTGTCTGGCAAAAGCTAAAGTCTTTTACCAGAGATAGGACATGGAGTAAGTCCTATAAGCAAGTAGAAAAAATAGTAAAAATAATAGACTAATACAAAGCAATCAAGTAAGAGACTCGAGCTGGGAAATCCCACTGACCAGCACCAATATGAAATTATTGTCCAACAAAGGAGTTAACATTTCTAATTTAGAGTTTTCAGAACTGCAAGTAGCAACAAAGACGTCATTTAGAACTTTCTTTGGAAAACCCCTACAATTTATAAATGCATAAGGAAGTAGATACTTAACCACTCATATGACCTTGAAAATCATGGAGAAGGATGTCCATGTAGATAGCAGTGGATAATGCCAATATGGCTGTTTAAAAAATTTCTGAGAGACCACTATTAAAGCTTCATATCTTACAAATACAGATGCTATGGGCATTTGATTTTGGCCTCACTGACTTCAACACTCTAATTACCAGTTTTATTTATGGATGAATTAGTCAAATAGCTGTGTGATTTATCCTGATTGATTGTCAACATGGCACATTTGAGAGGGAATAGTCAATGAAATGAATTTGTAGCAATAGCTATTCTGGCTTCCTTCAACATACATGTGGTGTCAAGGCCTGACAGTTATATCTTCCATATTTTAAGGCACCCTTTCTCTTGAGTATAGTATCTAAGAGTTTATTTGAGCAAAAATTATAATACTTGTATCATGGATGGTGTGATATGAAGGCAAGATGATTACATGGTTAAATAGGTCTTTCACTGCCTCTATTATAATGAATCGTCAAAAGCCCTGTCAAAGAGGTTACAAATTGGTGATCACATAGGGGGAGATCCAGCCCCTAGATGTCTTTGCTTAGACCATGAAATATTTTATGACTTTTAAAATAAACAAACAAAATATTGTTTTGGAAAAAAATAGATTTTACATGAACTACTCCCCACCTCCATGTATGCATGCACGCGCATGCACACACACACACACACACACACACACACACACACACACCCTTAGAGCTTGGCAATACTGTTCCTGCAATTCTGTGTCAACAATTATCTAACTGTAGTCTCCATTACTCCTCAAATGCATTCATTCACATTTAATCTCTGCGGTTTCCTTTATTTAAATTACTTGCTTAGCCCATTGTTATTAGTCAACCAGGGGTGCCATAACAAAATACCACAGCCTGGTATTCTCTCATAGTCCTAGAGGCTGGAAGTCCAATATCTAGGTGTTAGCAGGTTGGTTTCTCCTGAGGCCTCTCTTTGGTTTGCTGCCTTGATGCTGTGTCCTTGCATGGTCTTTTCTGTGTGCACATGACTTCCTGGTGTCTCTTCTTGTTATAAGGGCACCCGTCCTACTGGATTAGGGTCACAGGCTTATGATCCCATTTAATCTTAATTACCCCCTTACTGGCCATATCTCCAAATATAGTCATATTGGGGTTAAACTTTTAACATTACGAACTTTGGTGGGTCACAGTTCAGTCCATTACATCCCTGTAAACATTTGAGTTTGTGAACGCTTACGAGACATTTTTAATTTTGTATATTGGGAGGAGCCATCCAGTAGGATTCAACATAGAAGAGGCAGAAGGGGACTTGGATATCATTGGCTTGACTTCCTAACTGATATAACTCCTGCTTCATTGCTGATGTCCAATCAACTTTTGCTTCACCCTTTCTGAGATAGCTAAATGTTCTTGCTAATCATTGCCAACCAGATCCTCTTCCATTAAAGCATGCTGTTTTGATTGATCAGCTTGCATTTGTGGAAAGATTTTGTTTGAGTTATCATTCATTGCATCATGTAAAGTCTTGTTTATTTAAATCCCCGGAGAAGAGTTCCTTCCTGATAATGCTGATGGTAGTCGCCCTGCTGTTCCTTTGAGCAACTGGTCTCTTAAAAATAAATCATTAGGACAATGTGTTTTGCATAAAAGCCATATTTCCTTTTTGGCTGGTCACTGCAAAGTAGAGATGTCTATTCTTTTGGCTTTCCTGGGCCACACTGGAAAAAGAATTGTCTTGGGCCACACATACTGATAAGTTTTAAAAAATTGTCCCAAAATCTCCTAATGTTTTAAGAATGTTTACAAATTTATGTTGGCCCACATTCAAAGCCATAGGCCACAGGTTGGGCAAGCTCCCTGTAAAGCTTAGAAACAAACACAGGGGAGGCTATGCCACTTAGAAACCAAGAAGTAACTGCAGGCTGGCATTAGGCCTCATAATGGTAATCCCAGCACTTTGGGAGACTGAGACAGGAGGATCGTTTGAACCCAGGAGTATGAGACCAGCATGGGCAATATGGTAAAATCTCCTCTCTACAAAAATTAAACAAAATCAACAGGAGGTGGTGGCACGTGCCTGTGGTTCCAGCTACTGCAGATGCCGAGGTGGGAGGATCACCTAAGTCTAAGAGGTTGCAGCTACAGTTAGCCAGGATCATGCCACTGCACTCTAGCGTGGACAACAGCGTGAGGTGCCCCACTGTCCCCACCATCCAAAAAAACGTGCCTGGAGTCAGAAAGCATAAACTCAAAATCTTCCCCGCACTCACTAAGTGTTTAGTTTTTGGCAAGTTACTTATTCTCTTAGAACCCTGGTTTCTTCACCTGTAATTTGAAAAACACTGTAACAGTAAATGCTCTTAGTCCAGTTCTTGACAAAGTTTTATGTGCTCAGGAATCACCTGGGACCTTGTTAAAATGTAGCTTCTGATTCAACAGATCTAGGATGAGGCTAGAGTTTCCACACTTCTCACAAAGCCCAGCTGACACTGATGCTGTCAGTCTGTGGACTACACTTGGAGTGGCAGGGTCTTTGAGGATTAAATGAGAAATAGGTGGAAAGCAGCTAGAACCCTGCCTGTAACACTATAAGAATTCAAAACAGCCTTCCTCCAAAAGTTGGTGTTATTCAGATGGGGCTTTTAGGTCAGTATAATCCGCCTTTGTAGGAGGATTCATTGTAATCCTGATTGTGGCATTCCTTTGTGCATCTCCTTTCACTGCACTTTAAATTCATGCACTTGCATTATATTTATGTATTTTTAGAAACCACCTGAAATTCTTTTTATTAAGAAAGATTATATAAACTAAATGCATTGATAAATAGACAATGGGAATGTACTTTTAAAAATTTATTAAAAATACTGTGATTCCAAAAATGAAATCAGAGTACCCATTGTAATCCCCACCGCTCCTTATTCAGCAAGACACTTCCACAGACTGCACCCTGGTGCACCTTATCACACCCACCTTTTCATGATCCTGGAGCTTGCACACCATAATCCAGTTTCTCCTAAATTCTTTCAGGTCCTTCAAAACTATTATACATACAAGTGTCCTGTTCTTTGTGTTTCCTATTTCCTCTGATATTATTTATCTGCCCTCTGCTTCAGCTTTCAGCTTAGATACCACTTCCTTCAGGAACTTGCCTGATTGCCCTCTAGATCTGAGTTTCCTGCCCCTTCAGGGGCTCTCATAGGACCTTTGCCTACTCTTATGTCTCTGCATTTCAAAATGTATCATAACTGTTTATTTATTAATTGGTCCCTGTCACCTCCCATCTCCCTGATCTGTAAACTTCAGGAAGTCAAGAGCACTATGCTTATGTCCTGTTATATTCTTAATACTCAGAACAGTGCCTAATGGGTGTTATAGTAGGCACCATAGTGAAGACTCAATACATATATGCTCCATTAATGATGAACGGATGAGTGGATAGATGGATGGATGGATGGATGAGTAGATATAAAAGCAGATATCTCCATTGTTTGAAGATTTTCATACAACATTTATTAGCAGCAACTTGGATTAATTTTATTCGAACTGAAATCCCTGAACATAACAATCATCTCAACACGTATACACTTACTGGTAGTACCAGCAAAGAGATCAACTTAATCTCCTTTGCCCAGCTGTAAAGACGTTTAGGAATAATGCAATTGTTATCTGGATTTTAGCATGTGGCAAATGGCTCTCCCTGAGACCTGCTATGAAGGGGTTCCAGGGGGAATTTCATTTAACTTTATCCGTGAATAAGACTGTACCTTCATCAAAGCCAGTAATCTAACATATGTAACAACTGTGCACAGAAAGAAACAGGCAGATACTGAGGAACAGATTTTCATGAACTCACCATCACTATAAGAAACAAAAAAAAAACCTTCAAATTGTATACGGGATTGATCATACCTCAATCTCATAATTTCCATCATTCAAAAGAGAAATAGTTCATGATTATTACTAAGAGAAAAATAATGAAATTGTTTTCAGCTTCTGTAACATGATTGTGTAATTCTCTGTTCAATTTAAAATAAAACAAATTCTTCCATTTTGGATGAGATTGGATACACTGAGTGCTTATCGGAAATGATGTTATATTTTCAGAGAACGATAGCCCCAAGCTTAATCAATCCTCTGAAAATATAATGTACATTCACAGAAATACGTAAAAAACATATCCTGAGGTTTTTATCTTGGTTGGAAATATAGCACACTCTATTATATAGGACAGAAACCATTCAGCATGTGCCTTGAGGGCCATTAAGTTCCCCAGGACTTGAGATAATGAAGATAAACAGTTTAACCTTTGCTAGATGTGGGACCCTGGTTACCACAATGTCTCATTAGGAAGAGGCACACTAGGCAAAGCACAGAAAAATGCATTACCAAGCACCATGCCTCTAAGTGGTGACCCAGCTCCGCTACTTTTATACTCCATTTTTGTTTTCTCACCCCATTCTAGCTATTTTCTATAGCCAGATCACAGTGCTTTTGTGAAAGATTTTTGTCACCAAATTTTCAGCTTAAGTTTTGAGAGTTAAAAATGACCTACATGTTGACCCGATAGCTTGCAATGTATTCTATAAGCTGAAATCCTTTAGGAACAAACATTAGGATATTCCCTGGCATTTAGAAAGATTTCCTACATTTGATTTGCAACTATGGAAAATTCTATTTGCAATTATTGAGGAATAGGGGTAGAAGTAAGGAAAAGGTATTAGACTATTTGTGATTAGCAAAATCTACGACAGAAAAATAAAAGTAACAATCTTATCTTGGTTGTTAGAGCCTGGTAGCAGTATCTTAGTTTCTTATGCAATAAGATAAGATAGTGGAACTAATAATGACTTACTCTGCTTCTCTTGAATGGATCTCAGGAGGAAGTAAGCCAATGACAAAATCTTGCTTCTGAGCCCCAACTTGCAAGAGACAGATGGTCCATTGAGGAGCAGGCTCTTGTTTCTCTCAATAGGAGTAAAAGGAATATTATAAGGCACAGCTATAGGTGGAGAAAAACATGGATACTATTTGGAAAAGACACTTAGACTCTTGAGAGCTTGTGAAGACTCAAAACAAAGTCAAGTCACAGTGTCAGATGTTTCAAGATGGACTTGACCTTTCATCCTTCCCAAGAGAGAAAGATTGTTTTGCTTAGGAATAAAAGTGGATAACAACTTCACTGAGATGAATCATTATGTCATGTCCTTATTCGTCCTTATTTCCCAATGGATGTAGTAAATTAGGCACCTTTTTTTTTTTTTTTTTTTAAATAAAAGACCTAGGGTTGAGTGTCTTATCCAATCAAGTCACATGAGGAAATGTGTGAAGATTGGAACAGGTAACATTTTTGTAATTCTAAATCCATTGGTTAAATCATGGAAAGTGAAGAATCTCTTACTGCATTATCTCGCAACATTCATGGTAGCTCAAGAAGTTTAGCTTGCGATGACCAAACAATAACGGGTACAATATAATCTGGATATATTTAAAGTCTCCAAAAGATAGTTCCTAAGAAGGCTGGAAAGTAAGGAATACCATCAAGGCAATAATAAAACTAGGTTTTTTTTTTTTTAACATATTAAAACAGAATTCCCTTTTTTCCTTTTATAGAGAGCCATGTTAGGACTTTGATGCACTCAGGGACTTTTATCTTCTTGGGTCCCTTTTCCCAAAAAAACACTTAAAATTATATTTTATGACTACATTGTCATAAAGATGAATATATTAATATTATGTATTATTTTCTTTGACCTAAAAGTTAATTCATTTTTTTCTGATTAAAAATAAAACACTTTCTTTGGCCCTTAGCAGTATTGTGGACCTTAAGCACTGTGCTTCGTGTACCTGCTAGAAAAGTCAGCCATGCTATTATATAGTTATATCTAGAAACTGTATCTTCTTTCAATTCACAATACAGATTCTCATGCCTAGGAGTCACATCTTAGCGAACTAACACACTAGAAACTGCAATACCAAGCAAAACATTAAGTGTAACCTCAAATGCTTTTTTCTCCCCTCCAAATTCATTATATCAAGTTTATTTGATTAGCAAGTATGTCAGCTGATGAAAGTACATTCGCTGGTACCCTTTGAACAATGCTAGCTTTCATCAAGTGTCCTCTGAAGGAAGCTCCAACTCTCGAAGATTCAAATCGTCTATATTTTTATTAGCTGCTGTGTGATGATAATTCATCTCTGCATCACAGCCCACCTTCATTAAATCAGTGGGTTGGACAAACACAACCACAAGAACATAAGCTCCAAAAGGGAGACATGTTTTTCTCTTTTTTTGGTCTGTTTTGTTCATTTTTTTCACTGATGAATCTCAAATACCCACAACTTTCCCTAACACATAGTGAATGTTCAATATGTACTCAGTGAACAAAGTTCAGTTGATTATACCTCCTTTAAATCTCTTTCTACAGTCTGTTTACCACCTCTGTTAGTTTTTGTCACCATTGTCTCTTTCCTTCATTGACCCATCTGCCTCTTTGCTCTAGTTGGTCTCCCTCCTATGTGCTTTTCTGAGTGTTCTTCACAAAGCTCAATGTTGTTGATGTAGTCACTTATTCTAAAGTCTTGTGATGGTTCCTCATATTCTTCAGAAGCAAACAGAATCCAAAGTATTTAAGTACAAGGTATAAAAATCTCTTTATGTACCAACACCATACTATATCTACTCTTGTCCCAAGTAGGCTACTGAATTCTTTGATAGAGGAGAGAATCTGCTCATCTCTTTAGCCTCCAGTTCTCTGCACATGTCATTCTTGTGCATGGATAATCCTTTCTCAAGCCTTTCTTAAATTCACTTCCCTTGACCCTACACCTAACCTGACTAATTTCCACCTGCTCATCACCTTCTCTTCCCTTTATGATTCCTAGGCATTCTCCTACATTCTCGTATATCATCTGTAAATTCCTTTTATGATAACATTCATTTGATTTTACTGTGACTAGGTGTTTAGGCATCTGTTTCTCCCACTGCATTCTAAGTTTCTCTAGGAAACGGCTTCACTGTGCAACATTTTATCCCCAGATCATGGCACAGTATCTGAAACTTGTAAGAAATGTAATAAACAGGCTAGGCATGGTGGGCTTGCTCCTGTAATCCCAGCACTTTGGGAGGCCAAGCTGGGTGGATCACGAGGTCCGGAGGGGAAAGATATATGCCACAAGATAGTGCAAAGGTATGGCATCAAACCCTTCCTGTAGGAGTGAAAGATGTCAAGGCAGAGAGATTTGCATGTCCCACAAGTTACCTTTAGAGGATGCAATGACACTCTCGAGGGAGCTGAGAGAGGCTCGTGACTACTGCAAAGCTAATGGTCTAGGACAAAGAAAGAAAATGATTTCTATGAAAATAAAAGAATGAAATTGGCAAAATGATGTGTGCTGTTGCTGAAGCTAGAGAGTACAAAGGCAAACAAGCTGCATCCTAGGTCTGCTTACTGTAGATAAGATTTCTCTGAATGTAAGTGAGTGCATTGAAAATTCAAACAATCATTCAGTTGTCTTAAACTATAAAACAAAAAGCATCCACAAACACACAACCCACAAGATGGCTTCTGCTACCATTACTGACAGGTTTCTTAAAAGTAGATCAAAAGACACTGTACTCAGTTTTCCCATACACAAATGAAAGTGACAAGGATGAGAAACATGCAGTGTGTAGTATAGATAAAGGAAAAGAAGATTTTCCAACAAATACATATTCTGCTGACAATGAAAAAAAGCAAAAGAGAAAGAAGTATGGTTATGAATGTTGAGGGCCATATTAATCAAAAGAGACTTTGGGAATGAGTGCTGTGCTTTTACCAAAGAGAGTATAGTTTTTAAAGAGAAAGGTCAATCTAGAGTACTGAGTGGCTTGGTGTAAACTGGTGCCTTCTAAGTCTGTTAATTTATTTACTGGCTACGATAAAATCCAGAAAAGTATCAGTGGCTATAATAGCCCAGTTGTATTTACACAGAAGGTCAAATATTACAAGCCTACTGCTCAAGAAAATAAATGTGTGGATAAGCAGGAGGCATAGTTACTAAAAGCAAGAAAGCTGGGTTTAATTCTAGCACTGCCACTGGCTGGCCCTATCAGTTTGGGTAAGCTGCCCAGTGAATCTGTTTCTCAGGCTCCTGGCCTGGAAATAAGAAAATCAAAACAAATGCACTATTAAATCACTTTCTTTTTAATATTTTGGAATTTTATTAAATCCTTCTGATATGCGGTGGAAATAAGAATAAAAAACTGTTTTGTGGAAGAAAAGACATTATTTTAGTGAATGATAGCAGACACATGTTATTGTATTTTACTTTTGTTGTGTTTTGAAACAAAGTCTTGCTCTGTCACCCAGACTGGGGAGCAGTGGCATGATCACAGCTCACTGCAGCCTCAAACTCCAGTGACCCTGCTGTCTCAATCTCCCAAGTTGCTGGAACTACAGACACTTGCCACCCTGCCTGACTAAATTATTATTATTATTATTAATTATTATTTTGTAGAGGTGAGGTTTGTTACCCAAGGGGGTCTCAAACTCCCAGCCTCAAGTGATCCTCCCACCTCAGCTTCCCAAAGTGGTTATTGTACTTTACAAATTGCTTAACATATGTTTTTCAAATCATAGATTTAGAAGTACTTGTAGATATTAGAAAGTTACTGGATTGCAAAATTGAATACAGAAATCTGTCTGGCATTTTATTTTCCTTTCTTTGATGTACCAGAAGAGCTACAAATATTTCCTCTTAATTTCTGACATTATTTGAAGATTAGGCTCTCCTTGCCTGCAAATAAATAAAAATTAATTTTGGAATTAATGATGATTTTGGTTTTCCATTTAGAGCAGTATCAAGGTTTATTTTGAAAGAGCAAAAGAAGGAAAAACCTTGAGTTGCACACATATCTCCTATTCACATTCCACTGGCCCAAATATGTTCACATGGACACATCTAACTGCAAGGGATGCTGGAAAATGTAGTCTTCAGTGGGCAGCAATGTATCCAAGTAAAACTGGAAGTACTTTGTTACTAAAAGAAAAAAAAGTGGATGCTGCTTGGTAAAGCAGTTACTGAAGAAGGGAGTAAGTCTAGCGCCCTAAAAGAGCTGAGTAGGAAATCTGACAGAATGAAAAAAGGAAATGTTTTAAGTGTGGAACTGTCATGGGAGTGCCAAGTCATTAATGAAGAACACCCAGATATCACTGCACAAGCACCTTTTATCCCTTGTTTCCAGGGTATAGGTGGTTAAAAGAAAAACTTTAGCCAAATTAAATCTAAAGTTTAACTGAGCAAAGAGTGAATCAAGCAGTCTCCCTGAGCCAGAATAGGCTCAGAGACTCCAGTGTAGCCACATGGTAGAAGATTTATGGACAGAAAAAAGAAAGTGACATACAGAAAATGGAAGTGAGGTACAGAAGCAGCCGAAGTGGTCATGCTCAGTGTTTGCATTATTTGAATTGTTTGAACAGTTGGCCACCTTTGACTGGCCAATCAAATTTTTCTCAGGGATTGGCACAAGAGTACGCTATAGTCTGTTTACAACTCCATTTAGGTTATAGTTCATGATATATGGAAAAAACTTTAGGCTCAACTTAAAATAAATATGTAAGCAGGAAGCTTTTGGCTAAACTCGATTTAACAACATCAATTTTACTCAAAGCCTGTGGAGAAAACTTCATCAGCATTCAGAAACCTCCTCACTGGCAAGAGAAATGCCATTCAATACCCAAGTCTTTTCTTAGGCTCTGACAAACTCTGTATGACCAGACACTGGAAAACAGAGGAGAACAGGTGTGGAGCTCTGGACAGCTAGGGTAGTGGTCCACCTGAATAAGCCAAAGACTCCACCATAAATTGGAATAAATGTTAATATTTGCTACTAATATTTATATAGATATGACAATATGAAAAAAGCAATGTACACAGATACTTTAAATGTAATATAAAGCCTATATAGGGCAGATCGAATATTATCATAAATAGAGCAGAACGATATTTTGAAACATCACCATTAAGTAGAAAATTTTGTCAGTAGGTGCCAAGGTGATAGACATTAATTATAGGAAAGAAAATCAGTTTTCTTCTAAATGTCTTATTTAGTAATTACTTTTATAAAGATTGTACAATCCCAAGTGTAGATTTCTCACTTTGGCATGAGAAAAAACTACTGTGGATGTGCATGTTGAATGAGAAACGTGCTTTTTAGCTCAAACTTTTTGTTCCATTATTGGGAACAAGAAAGAATTTCTCCTGACAGAATATACCCAAGGTAAAATAGAATTGTTATTAGGAAAACTTTTCCATAGTTGTATATATACCTAAAACATATTTGTCAGTAAAAAGGCTGCTTTAAAAATGTTGTACACAGTATTTTCATTTTCATTAATTGCTTTAGTGTGGCAGCAATTCACTAGGAAGAATATGAATTCACTAGGAAGAATATGAGATGTTCTCTCTCCCAGGACTGCTTTAATTTTACGGAAAGCCACATACGATATTTTGAGAAAGTTACATTTTTCAAATTGAGTGCCAAAAAAAGGTTTTTTTCATGTCTGTTTTACCACTTGACAATCTTTTGACTGCTTAGAAGCTTTGAATATCCTGTGCATGTTGGCTAATTTTCCAGGTTATGAGTCTGAGCCTTCCCAAGGTAGAAGCCAGAAATTAAGTTCTCAACCTCTTTCAAAGTCGGGATAGAGTCGTATGACTTGCATGCTACCAATTAGGTACATACATGCCAGTTTTTGAGTATAAAACTACAAATTGAAGAAGCAGATATCATGCCCGATCCATTTCTGTTCTGGTGGTTGCACGCTTATCCTGTTTCTTAAGATCGAACCAGCAAAAATTTTAGTGTTATCAGCCAACATCCAGTGTTGTGTCTATTGCCAAGGGTTATTGAAGCAGTTATGAAGTGTGATTTTGAGGTTCTTCCTTCCTTGATTTATAGATTTCTGTCTAGTCTTCAAGATTGCTTGAGACAGAAGAATGGGAATTACACTGAGTATATAATTACTTATTTTATATATCTTACTTTTTTTTACTGTATTCAGTGTAAACATATCCCCATTCATGAAATCACTTATGAATATATAATTTTAAGTAACTGCACAGTATTTCCCATTTTACCCTTCAAATCTGTGTTTCATCTTTTTCACACAGCTTTCTTTCTGAGGCTAATCTGTGTATGTGAAATAAAACAGTTCCCTATATCTCTGATTTCAGGTGGGTTTGGACAATGGGGAGCTAGGGTAAAATAGCAGAGAACGGAAGAGGCCTTAAGTCAGGCATTAGATTCAACTTGTTCCTTCTTACCGGATCAACTCTGATTGGCTGCTGCTCTCAAAGATACTCACTTTTCATCCATATTCTGTTAATTGATCCTTACTCACTCCAGCCCAGACATTGCATTCCTTGTGATTTACTTCCACATACTTAGATTCTCTTCAAATAGCTTGAATTTGTGACAATTATGTGTTTTCTTTAGGGTTTCTGACATGAGTTAATATTCCATTGTAGGAATACATAATTTATTTCACCATTTTCCTAGTGTTTTATGTTTAGGATTCTCTTGATTATTTTAAATCTAAACATTGCTGTAATTAGATGCTAATATATAATTCTGATGGTTGTCTCTGGTTCTTTCTTAATTATATTTTCTAATTGCTGCTATGCAGAGACTCTGCTTTTTTTTTTTTTTTTTTTTTTTTTTTTTTTTTTTTTTTTTTTTTTTTTTTTTTTTTTTTTTTTTTTTTTTTTTTTTTTTTNTTGGTATGGATCTCTTTCATTCACCTACATTGCTAAAATCTAACTAGTTATAAAAGGTTAGCTGTAGAATTTCTTGAATTTTACAGAGACAATCCTATCAGCTATAACGAAAATTTTGCTTCTTTCTCTCCAATATATCTACTTTTCATTTCTGTTTCATATCTTATTGCATTGTCTGGCACATTTAGTAACATGTTGATTACACCGTTTTATTTTAAATTAAATTGTACCTCTTTATGGGACACATGTACTATTTTGATAGACACATACAATGCATAATGATCAAATCACGGTATTTAGAAAGTCTATCACCTCAAACATACATCATTTATTTGTGTTGGGTACATTTCAAGTCTTCCAGCTATTTTGAAATATAGAACATATTATTGTTAATTATAGTCACCTTGGTTATCCCTTAAATCTAACTGTATTTTGTAATAATTAACCAATGTCTCTACACCTCCAAGCTGTTTTTAATGGGCATATTTTCATCCTAATTTCAAAGATAATTCTCTTAATTTTACCACTAAATAAAAGCTATTGCTTCAGGATGCATTTCTAGATGCTGAATTATTCAAACAGCATAAATATTTTAAAGGTTCTTGGAATATATTATGAAATTTCTCTCCAGAAAATTCCAACATTTTATACCATCATCATTATTTCCTGGCAGTGTCTTGACCCTCATAACCTTGCCAACATTAGCTGTGAATTAGATATATTTTATTATTTGTAACTGGATTACCTTTTTCTGCTCCCTGGCCACACCTAAACCCTAATGTGCCACAAGAACAATAATAACAAAAAGTAGGAATAAGATTCTGCTGAGAATTAATCAAGAATGTTATCCTTGTCAGTAGCTGACAACATATTCCATTTGCTTTATTATTTTATTTATTTATTTATTTATTTATTTTTGAGACAGAGTTTTACCCTGTTGCCCAGGCTGGAGTGCAGCGGTGCTGTCATAGCTCACTGCAGCCTCATCTACCAGGCTTAGGCAATTCTCCCACCTCAGCCTCCCAAAGTACTGAGATTACAGCTGCAAGTCACTGCACCTGGTCTCTATTTACTTTAAAATCAGGACTAAGTTTTCTATTTCCTAAATTTATGAAACCAGATTTTCTATGTCAAAATATTTCTGAAGCATTTTGATCATTGGGGACATTTTTTTTTCTTTCACATAAAGGACTTTAAAATTTAGAAATTACCCCTAAGCTTGGGGGTACTGTTTTGCTCTACATAAACACTAGACACTTAAAAAAATAAAATTAGAAAACCAATTTCACTTTACCTGCTACACACAGTTTTCCAAAGTGAGATGTTTGTTCCCTAGCTGTATAAATGTAAGTCATAAAAAATACTAAATGTTGACAGTTTTACTCCACCAGAAATTTACATTAGGTAGTCACTGGGCTATGGAAGGTACAATGTCTACGAGAGAACTCATCAAAAACACTGATATAAAACATATTACCTGCCTTTTGTCTCAGAAGGCTGCGTGACTTTTATCTCATACCATAAATAATGGAGGCATCAGCACATTTATCTGCACACAATAACAAATCTCATCCTCTTGGTAATTGTAAAAACACTGAAGCCTGTTATTGACCTTGTGTAAAATATAGGCATGAGACAAAAAGACGAAGAAACTTTTTGTCTGTCTATATCCACGTCTAAAGCCCCATCACACACTTTGAAAACCATTAAACTGAAAGTCAATGATGTGTAAAGGAGAAGGAAAAACATATTATTGAATAAAGCAAAACGGACAAGCTAAATCAAAAGTTGCATCCATCCATACCATGTCACTCAATGTTCCTATTTTCTATGCTGAAGTTTTTGAGATATTTCCATTAAAGGAAGGCTGAAATCTTCAGCTCTCAAAGCTCTATTGTTAGTTATCATTTTTTTTTTTTTTTACTTCTCAGATTCTTTTCCTGTGCTTATTTATTTTGTAAATGAACAGTCTGTGGATAGGTTTTTAAGGCGCCTTTCCTATATTGTTAGAATACAGGTTTCCTGATTGAATTACAGTGAAAATGGTGAGCAGCTATTTATTGATCACCATTTGCAAATATTTATATCCATATCCTAATCTCTACCAGTTTCTTTGGGCTGGGCTCAAGAACTACAATGCTGTGCATTGCCCTGTGCATCACAGCTAGATGGCATGAGAAATGATAAGTAATGACGTCCTCCAATGAGCAACACCCAACAATTACCATAATATTTCAGAGAAGGAAGAGGCAAATGCAAGCCACAGCAGTGACAAGAGGTCCCTTATGAGAGGTATGCTTGAGTTGAATCTTCAAGAATGAGATTGAATTGATGGAAAAAACGATAGAAATATTTCAAAATGGCCAAAAAAGATATATATTATCGTTTTAGTACATTTTCACATTGCTATAAAGAAATACCGAAAATTGGGCAATTTATAAAGGAAAGAGGTTTAATTGACTCACAGTTCTACATGATGGAGGAAGCCTCAGGAAACTTACAACATGGGAATGCAAAGGAGAGGCAAGCACCTTCTTCACAATGCAGCAGGAGAGAGAGAAATGAAGGAGGAACTTCCAAACACTCATAAAACCATCAGATTTCATTAGAACTCACTCTCATGAGAACAGCATGGGGGAAATTTCCCCCATGATCCAATTATCTCCCTCTCTCAACTCATGGGGATTACAGGTCACTCCCTTGACATGTGAGACTTACATTTTGAGATGAGATTTGTGTGGGAACATAGAGCCAAGTCATATTATTCTGTATCTTGCCCCTCCCAAATCTCATGTCTTTTCACATTTTAAAACCAATCATGCCTTCCCAACAGTACCCCAAAGACTTAACTCATTCCTACATTCATTCAAAAGTCTAAGTCCAAAGTCTCACCTGAGACAAGGCAAGTCCCTTCCATCTATGAGCCAGTAAAACAAAAAACAAGTTAGCCCCTTCCAAGATACAATGGAGGTACAGGCATTGGATAAATACATCCATCCAAATGGGAGAAATAGGGCAAAACAAAAGGCCCTATGCAAGTCTGAAATCCCACAGAGCATTTCATTAAATCTTCAAGCTGAGAAATGAATGCCTCTGACTCCATGTCTCAAATTTGGGGTATGCTGATGCAAGAGGTGGGCTCCCCAAGACTTCAGCAGCTGCTTCACGGGCTAGCATTGAATGTCTGTGGACTTTCCAGGTTCATTGTGCCACCTGTCAGTGGATCTACCATTCTGGGGTCTAGAGGTTGGTGGTCCTCTGCTCACAGCTCCACTAGAACCCAAATGGAGACTCGGTGTGGGGGCTTGAACTCCACATTTCCCTTTCACACTCTTCTAGCAGAGGTTCTCCATAAGGGCTCTGCCTTTGAAGCAGACATCTGCCTGTATATCCAGGCATGTCCATACATCTTCTGATATGTAGGCAGTGGTTCTGAAACCTCAATTCTTCCCTTCTGTGTTCCTGCAGGCCCAACATCATGTGGAAGCTGCCAAGGCTTGGGGCTTGCACACTTGGAAGCAATGATCTAAGCTGTACATTGGCCCCTTTTAGCCACACCTGGATGCAGTGCACCAAATCCCAAGACTGGACAAAATAGCAAGGCTTTGGGCCCAGACGTGAAAACATTTTTTCCTCCTAGACTTCTAGGCCTATGATGGAAAGGTCTGTTGCCAAGGTCTTTGACATGTCCTGGATATATTTTCCCCATTATATTGGTGAATACTATTAGGCTCCTCATTACTTATGCAAATTTTTGCACCTGGCTTGAATTTCTCCCCAGAAATTGCATCAGTACCTGACTCTTTGTACAAATTTTCTGTATTAGTCCATTCTCACACTGCTATAAAGAAATACCCAAGACTAGGTAATTTCTGAAGCAAAAAGTTTTAATTGACTCACAGTTCCACGTGGCTGGGGAAGCCTCAGGAAAATTACCATCATGAGGGAAAGCAAAAAGGAAACAAGCACCTTCTTCATAAGGCAGCAGGAGAGCTAGAAATGAAGAAGAAACTTCCAAACACTTATAAAATCATCAGATCTCATGATAATTCACTATCACAAGAACAGCATTGGGGAAACTTCCTCCATGATCCAATTACCTCCCTCCTTTGACACATGGGGATTACAGTGCATTTTCAGATGAGATTTGGGTGGGGACACAGTGCCAAACCATATTAAGTATCATTAGGGAGATGTATATGAATCTAATATGTATTTAAAAGACAAGATAATGAATTTACTTGGAGGAAAAAGGGATCTGAGTTTGGATAAGGGGTATAGTAAACAAATATTAAAAGTCTTCAAATATAGGCTGAATAGTTTAAACTTGATCTGAAAGGTGAAGATCACCAAATATTAGGAATAAGAGCCTCAACTTGCCTTCCACATCAGATACCGCAATTTGGTCAAAGCTCTCCATCTCCCCAAAGCCAGGTAGAACATAAGATTTCTTAATTCTTGATATAAACTATCAAAATTGGCTCAAAATGTTAATCCATTTTGCCATGCCAGTATACGTAAACATTTTGAACCATAAAGGAACAGAAGCATGCAGTTTTAAAGGATGACTCGTGGTGAAAGACAGTTAACCAAAGTGTTTATGAAATAATCCAGACAAGGGATTCTGAAAACATTTAAATTAAAAGGGCAGGATCTAATGCAAGACATGTTGAAGGATGGAGCAGAGACAGAGGGTTCACTCATACCAGGTTAAGGAAAAACTCTTTCATTTAGCTAAAATAAATAATTCAGCTTCAAATTATTCAATAAAAATTTATTAGTAATCTAATATATTATAGTGTAGGGCTAAAGCAATTACAAATTTTATCTGAATTAATTCTTGTAAAATTAGTATTAATTTTGCTTCTTAGAGATTATGCCTTTTGGGGCAACGTGGATGGAGCTAGAGGCTATTGTACTTAGTAAGCTAAGGCAGGAACAGAAAACCAAATACCACATGATATCATTTATAAGTGAAAGCTAAATGATGAGAACTTATGAACACAAAGAAGCAAATAACAGATACCTGGGTCTACGTAAGGCAGGCGGGTGAGAGGAGGGAGAGGAGCAGAAAAGATAACTATTGGGTACTGGGCTTAATACCTGGGTAATGAAATAATATGTACAACAAACCCCTGTGAAACTTGCTTATCTATGTAACAAAACTTCACATGTACACCCAACCTAAAATAATTTTTAATGAAAAATGGCTCAGAGAAATTAAGAAACTTAGTCAAGACCCCATATTCTTTCAGCTCTATCACATTTCTGAGATGAGATGAAACATGAAAAACGATTATAGCCTAGTTGAATTTACATTTTAAAAATATTTACTAGAAATTATAACCTAATTAGAAGCTCAACACTACAGTGAGTTTAGCATGAAATGAACAGTTTATTACTCTTTTTGTTTTGAGAGTTAAAATTGTTCTTAAAGAAATCTGTTAAACTTGATAGCAATAAACTTGCTGACATCGAACTTTATTTTTAAGATTAACATGGATTGAAAAAAATAATAATTTTAATACACAGGAGTGGGATGTAATCAAAGGAAATGGTGCAAATTATATGTGGAGTCCTTTTTGGTTTATATAGTGACTTACTTGGATCATTCAGAAAAAATAATTGAGAATTTTTCTTTGGATGTTTTTGTCATTGTTTTTGTTATCTTAAGTAATTAAGTTAATAGTATATATCTTATCAAACAATTGTCAGTTCTTCAACTCACAGTGCCTGAAAATGTGCTCAATAAATATTAATTGACTGAATGGCAAGACATTGGGCCAGAGATAGTATTTATTGTTATAGCAAAGATAATTAGCTAAGCAGCCAAGAGACATTTCTTTTTTCAAAATTCTACAATGTCTCAAAATGTACTCAAAGTAATTGCCCAAATTCTCACTATGAAGGAGCTCCAAGGTCTGACTCCATGCCCACCCTCAACCTTTCTCTGACCTTATCTCCATCTTCTCTCTGCCCCAGTATCTTCAGTCTGGTCACACTGGCCTGCCTGCTGTGCTCAAAAGCCCACATTAGCTTGTTCCTTACAGTTCTCTTTTCCTATTGTCTCTTCTTGAAAGTTCTTCCCACCTTATTCCTTCCTTCAAGTCTTCACTCAAATCTCATCTTCTCAATGCGTCCTACGAAAAGCACTCTATGTAATTTTGCAACCAGCTGCCACCTGACACTTTCATTCATTTTCACTTGTTCTCCATTATTTTTTTCTGCAGCCCTTACCACTTTTAACATATGTTGCTTACTCGATAAATAAATTTATTTGTTATTTTCCCATTATAATTACAAGTTCAATGAAAGCAGAAACCTTTGTCATTCTTGATTGCTGCTGTATCCCAAACAGCTACAAGCTATATAGTCAATAAATAGTTTCTGAAAGAATGAATACTAATGGTAAATAACAATGGTTATGCTATTTGAGAGCATTTATTTCCCAAGAACATTAAATGTTAAACTACCTGCTAAGTACAATCACATTTTTTTCATTTAAGCCTCATAACAGTTTTTTAAGGGAATGAGAATTTACATTAAGTAATATAGGCTACAGATTTCCTAACCATAATTGGCCATCTAACCCAAGTCTCCAAACTCTTGCTCTATATTGCTATGGCTGAAACATAGAGAAAAACATGTTTACTCCAATTATAGTTAAGACATACCAGCATCCAACAATGAAGTCATATCACATGGAATTTATTCACCACAGAAGAAAAATTCTTTTGTAAAGGATGTTGGAATTTGATCAAAAATCTAAATTTGGATTCAAGGCTGAAATTAATGTGCTATAGCACTACTGCTAAGAAAACAAAGGAAATTCTTCTTAAATTATGTGACTATTCTATTAGCTGCTAATTATGATTAAATTCATAAACAAAAAATTTTTCAGTCTTATGTAACTAATTTATGTTTTTCAAAGTCATATGTAACTAATTTATATTAATTTACAACTTTTGCACTCAAATTTTACAGTTACTGTTTGTAATATCGCTATTATACCAAGGTAAATTACACCTTAATTCAAAAATATTTCAATGATTAAATTTTTTGAAGTTTCATTTTGGAGACCTATATAGCTTTTCTATCATATAACTAATATACTATAACCTTCTTTTTACATTTCTGAAATCAGATGTCAGAGGTCACCTAAGAAGGTTTTAAACATGCCAACCACATGTATTAGATTCCAGTAAGTTTAGAAACCCTATAATTATTCAACAGCCTGATTATCATCAAGTATTTTAAAATGCAATCTTATTTTCAACCCACCTTAAGATGAAATTGTAGCAAATAAGAAAACATCTCCAACTTATCAAAATTTCTACCTACAAAATTTTCTCTGTAAAAGCAAATGAAAACAACTAGGAAAAAGTATATTTTAAATCAGCATGACTGTAGCTATGACAAAATGGAAAATGACTTCCCTATGAAAGGGAATCTCTTTGTTAAAGTGCTGACAAGCCAAAGATAAGTTATTTATTGTTCTTATTCATTAAAAAATGAAATAATTGTTTCAAGGAAATAAAAACAGGATAAAGAGTTAGGCTTCATTGCATAAAACCAGTGAAGACAAAGGTAATTTACAAAACCATGTATGTTCTATGATATTCATTAAAGCAAAAACACTAGGTTTGCTGTTCTGATAAGTCATTTATTACTGCAGTTTGGAAGGCTACTTCTTTATTTACATAGGGAGGCTGTGTCATCATGAGAATACTTTGGAGAGACTGCTAACAAGACCACTTTTCTTCATGTATCTTTTTTCTCATTATAAAAAAATTATGGTAAAATATACATAGCATAAAGTTTTTAATGGTACAGTTCCATTAAGTATATTCACATTGTTGTACAACCATCATTTTTTATCTCTTTATACTTTCAAATAAAACTATCATTCCACTGGATTTATCAAATCTTGTTCATCCAAGTCACACAGTAGAGAACAGATTAGGGTCACGAAGAAATATCTTAGAAAGTTTCAGGACCCCGTAATTTATATTTCCCAAATGAAGTGCTAAATACAAGACCATTGAAGGCCCTGGCAATTCTTACCCCTTTGCCTATTTCTGTTAATAACTGCTATTTTGTTTTGTTTTGTTTTCCCATGTTTCTGTAGATTTATGTGTATCTCATGGCCGCATCCCAAAGTATGTTCCTTGGAGCATCAGCTATAGGGGTGTCCACAGGTGTTACCCAGAAAAGGAGTATGTGATCAAACAAACTTAGATTCACTCAATTAAACAGGTGTCCTTTCTGCAGACCTTCTGAGAATTTCTCATGTGCTTGTGGGCATTGTGGCTGTTTAAGTCAGAGAGGTGGCCTGCATACTTCACAAAGATCTTGGACCACTGAATTCTGTTACTGCTTGAGAATATTTTAGAAGTATTTTGCAAAGGAATACACCTTGGAAAACATGAGATTACAGCACTATACTCCTGTCATTTTTATTATTGCGGTATCTTTTGGCATTAAAAACATTTTTTTTTAAAGAAAACATTTTGTTTGATGTTACATCATCTTGGAAACTTGTCACTTTCCATATCCACCACCTTGTGCTATATTGTCCACATGTTTACTGCAAAACTCCTCACCTTTTTGGTATTTGTTGATTCTGCCCAGTATTTTTACTTTTAAAGTTTTACCTACTTTCACAAGAGGTTAAGGCAGAAAATGTACAACCTGAGAAGGAGAAAGAAATTTACTACATAAGTCTTAAATGAAAAAATAGAAAATCCGAAGCATACAGAAAGGAAACCTTGCAAGAGGAGAGGTTCAAGAGCATAGCAAGACACCAAGAACGTTCTAAGAAGGCCAGATCAGGATGCCCTCTGCTGACTTTCAACCCCAGGATCAACACTTCACAAGCATTAGCAGAGGGAGGGAGATAAATCAGTATTTTCCATGTTTTGTGCTGTATCTATTTTGTTCCCTACCCTAATCCCCAATCCACCACTCCTTTGAAGAACAGGTTGACCTCTCCGGATTCTGGGAGGAGATCTGTGTATTCAGTCCACTTCGACTGAGCATGAGGGCAGGTACCAGACTCCAGTTGGTGACTACTAGTTAGATTCGAGCACATGAACTATCCAGCATGGACTACTTATAATTGTTGGCCTGTGTTAAATTTTGGTCTCCTGCAAAATCAATCTTGAGGCACCAACAATTAATAAGAAGGTTCCGGGCAATTTTAGCAATATTTAGTTACATTGTATGTTCTGATAGGCAATGAACCAAATCCATTAGCATTGGAAAGGCTTTTATTTTTTATATAAAAAAAAGTTAAAGGTATTTGGACATGGATACCAGGATCAATGATCTCTTTAGGCAGAACTTCCAAAGCAAACCTCCTGCAAGTGCCAATCTAAGCCTACTGGGGTGTTGGAAAATGGGGAAAATGCCTTCTTTAGAACATTCTGGTGGTGGTTGGTTAATATCTTAATTGTTCAAGACCATCTGCCCTGTGACAGGCAGGAGGTTGATAGTTGGAGTTCTCTGAGAGTTTACTTTTTCCCTCAGATCTTCTCATCTCCCTGAAAATTGCTAAAGCATGGTCATTGGCTCTGCAGGGCTTTCTCTCTCTCTCTCTCTCTCTCTCTCTCTCTGTCTGTCTCTCTCTGCTTCTCTCTCTCTCACCAACTCCCTCCTCACCCTAGTCCCTCTTTTCTGTTTACTAATCCCCCTCTCATAGTTTCAACAAGCACATTCACCACACTAACTTCTGCAGGAAGACAGACTGTCTAAAGGCAACATCTGCCTCTGACTCTATAATATAGTCCTCACCAAAGATAAATGTTATGGGTTGAATTGTGTCCCTCAAAAAGATATGTAGAAGTTCTAACCTTTGGTGTCTGTAAAGAGGACTTTATTTGGAATATACTATTTGCAGAAATAATCCAGCTATAATGAGGTCATACTGGGTTAGTGTGGGCTCTAAATCCAATAACTGGTGTCCTTATAAGGGGAGAGGGAGATTTAGAGGCACAGCTTAAATATGGATGGTAAATGTTCATGTGAAAATAGGGAAAGAAATCAGAATGATAAAACTATAAGCCAAGGAACATCAGAGATTGTTGGCAATCTCTGGAAGCCATGAAGAGTCAAGGTAGATTCTTCACTAGAGTCTTCAGAGGAATAATGGCTCTGCTAACACCTTAATTCCAGAGTTCTGGTCTCTAGAACTGTAGAAAATTAAGTTGCATTATTTTTTACTTTAAGCCATGCACTTTGTGGTAATTTGTTACAGTAGTCTTAGGAAACTACTAGAAGTGAGTACAAAGGTCTAGCTTATTGCATGGAAAAGGAAGACATACTGTAGTAAAAATGAAACTCAGATTATGAATCATTGTGTATTCTTGAGCAGGGGGACTAAAGTAGAAGGAAGGCCTCCAGAGGCATCTAGAGACTAGGATTGGAAATGCATCTGTGTCATGCTAAGAGCCCAGAGCTGACTCTGTAAAAGAAGGGAGCTAATGATGACTTAAGCTAAGAGGTACTATGGTGACATTTTCATTTTGCATATGTCACTTTGGTGTAGAACATGAAATGGACAAAAGCAAAGCATCATGCATAAGAATTTGTCTTGGAGGCGAGGTGCGGTGGCTCACGACTATAATCCTAGAACTTTAGGAGGCCAGGGCAGGTGGATCATTTGAGGTCAGGAGTTCCAGACCAGCCTTGCCAACATTGTGAAACCTGGTCTCTACTAATAGCTGGGCAAAGTGGCAGATGTCTGTAATACTAGCTACTTCGGAGGCTGAGGCTGGAGAATTGCCTGAACCTGGGAGACAAATGTAGCAGTGAGCCGAGATGGCACCACTGCACTTCGGACTGGATGACAGAGTAAGACTCTGTCTTGAAAAAGCAAAACAAAACAAAACAAAACAAACAAACAAAAAAATAGCTGAGCATGGTGGTGTGTGCCTGTAGTCCCAGCTACTGGGAGGCTGAGGCTGGAAAATCACTTGAACCTGGGAGGTGGAGGTTGGAGTGAGCCAAGATCACACCACTGCACTCCAGCTTGAGTGACACAGCCAGGCTGGAGTGCCTTTCCTTCTCTATCTTACTGGAATGGAGTAGTCATAGGTGTTCTGCATTCACCTAATAATCAATTTTCCTATAAAACTAAGATGGTTAAGAGCTGGACATGGTGGCTCACACCTGTAATCCCAGTACTTTGGAAGGCCTAGGTGGGCAGGTCGCCTGAGGTCAGGAGTTCGAGACCAGTCTGGCCAACAGGGACAACATGGAGAAACCCCGTCTCTACTAAAAATACAAAAATTAGTTGAGCATGGTGGCAGGCACCTGTAATCCTAGCTACTCAAGAGGCTGAGACAAGAGAATCACTTGAACCCAGGAGGCAGAGGCTGCAGTGAGCCAAGATCGCACCACTGTACTCCAGTTTGGGTGACAGAGCAAGATTTCATCTCGAAAAAAAAAAAAAAAAAAAAAAAAAAAAAAAAAAAAAAAAAAAAAAAAAAAATAAATAAAAAAAAAAAAAAAAAAAAAAAAAAAAAAAAAGGTTAAGCACTATATTTTCCGCTAATGGGTTCATCCATATGAACTCTGTTCATCATAATATGCTCAAAGAACAGACTGAAAGCTGCAGGAGATGGAATGCTGATTTTCTCAGTGCCAATTGTCGATTGTGGCAGGGAGTCCTGGGTCACCAGAATGCCCAGGTGCCTTTGTACATCAGGCTTTTGTGATTTGAGACTTGATGGTGGCTCTGCTCCACTTCAATCACAAAGGCTTAGCCAGTGCTCTCAACATGTTCATCCATACCTGTGCCTTTGAAGGAATGTCACCTATGACATTAATTTCCCTTTGGCTCCTAGGTAACATTCATATGAAGTCATTATTTCTTTGCCTACTTCTAATTTTTCCTGACTTACAATGACTTGAAAAGCCAGGTAAATGGCTCTCCCCTTCTTTGTTCATTAGATACAGAGTGATTACTTTCACTGAATACAATTTTTCTGAGGCGATATTCTCATTAAATCCTAATCTGCTGTCTTCTAACAAGAAGGATACTCCAGCAGGAGAAACCACATGCAGAGTAAAAGGATAAATCAGTCATCATCTATATGAGTTAAGCTACAATAACCTACACACAACCTCAAATTTAAGAACATTTTGCATTTTATTAATACAATGCCTGGAGTGCAGTGGTGTAATCTCAGCTCATGGCAACCTGTACCTCCCAGTCGCAAGTAATCCTCCTACCTCAGCCTCCCACAGAGCTGGCACTACAGGTGGGCACTGCCATATCAAGCTATTTTTTTTAAAGTTTTTTTTTGTGGAGACAGAGTTTCACTATGTTGCCTAGGCTGGCCTTGAATTCCTGGACTCAAGCAATCCTCTTGTCTAGGCCTCCAAAAAATGTTGAGGTTACAAGCACGAGTCACTGTGCACAGACTGTAAAAAACTGGTATGAGCTATCGCGCCTGGCTTTACCTTCTTTCTATGTAATTCTTTTGCACTGTGAAACTATTGAGCCATATAGATGCAGTCATAGAAACTATTTTTCCCCAGTTGAAATTATCCCAGCTTAAAAGCTAGAAAGAAAGCATCTCACCTCACATAGCCATCTCTGAAGTTTCTGAAAAGTATTGTGATTGTCTACTTGGCTCTACGTCCATTTTGGAGCCAATCACTATGTCTATATATGGAACAGAGAGTGATTAACTATCCTATCAAACTACTTGGAGTGAAGGTAGAGGCACCCTAAAAGAAAGGGAATGTAACCAAGGAAGTTATCAAGTGCTGAATTGAGAAAAAGAAAGGGTTTATTAGTGTTCTGAATTTCAACAACAAAAAGGCATATCTGAGAGAAGGTGGATATTTCTCCTAGCACTGTAAACTTACAGGGAATACAGGCAAACAAATCAATGGGGCATTCTACAACAGAGACTGTGTAGAATTCTTACTTCCAATCAGAAGTTTCTAATGGAGAAATTAATGTGGTGACCAATGCTGCTTTCCATCCAAACTAAAATGTCTGTGGGCATACACTCCCCCAGCACACAAATCATATTTAATGTACAGAATAACGTCTCAAGGGATGAACAGTTTCTCCAGTTTTGTGGGTAAAGAATTCTTTATCCTAACAGATAAAGAATTTTATTTTATTCACTAGGGAGCACTGTTATTCCTTAACTCTTTTCTAAACTTATCAAAAATATAAATAAACAAAAGCACAAATGTACCTACCAGTGTTTGCTTTCTTTGGGAGATCTTCTCATTGCCAGAAAAATATATCTCTATCCTCCCAACCTCCAGGATTCTTAGTTTGTACCATTCATACGAGATGAAAAAGGTTCTGTTTTTAAATTTGTGTTAATCATTACATTTTTACATATCCTGCTTGTAAATTTTTTGAGTAATATCCACCTAAAAGACAACAGCATAAATAGCTAATTTTGAGAAACTCCTATGGTCAAGTTATATGCTAATTATGTGTGTGTGTCTTGGTTGAAATCCATCTATAAGATAGATTCATTCCATTTTAAGATGACAAAACTTTGGATCACAAAAGTAGACTAACTTGTCCATGATCAATTGCTCATGAAAGACAGATCCAAGATTTGAACCCCCATAAGTGTTGCTCCAAAACTCTTGAAATAGTCTGAAGGGAGCATGATTAGAGAGAGGCCAGTTAGATGTCTATGGCTGTGATCCGGGCGACAGAGACAGTAGCTTAGACTGTGATGATGGCAGAGGAAATAGAAAAAAACGAGATGGATTTGAGGATATTTTAGGGTAGCATCAACAGATCTTGATGTGAAGGTTAAGCTCTGTTCCATCCACCAATGTTTCAGCCTTCTGGAAGTAGCTAGGAAATGTGCTATGAGTGACAGATGGAAAGCGGTAGAGGTGGTAAGGCTGCCTGTAGTATTTATACCTCTTCCACCTGGGACTCTCTCCTGAAAGTCTCAGGCGTTCACTATGTTAAGAGCACATGGAAACTA
>NW_016107467.1:3753150-3822292 GCF_001604975.1 Cebus imitator | reverse complement strand
AAGATAATCCAGCAGAGGGCAAATGTTCTTTGCCTAAATTTTATAAACCTGAAAGTGAATTCTGAAGCCCTGCCTTTCTCTTTCAACTTGAGGCAAATACTAGATGTGCACACTTTCCTGAGTCCCTAAATGTTCTTTCTTCTCTTGCAGTTCTTTCTAGTTAACAAGAACATGGTGAACACACTAAGAGATAATGATCTCTCTTTTTAAACTGTTTGTTATTTCTAAATAAAAATGTGTTCTATTAGACATATTTTCAAAGCCAGTTAAAAATGAAGTGATCTCCATGTCTAATTTTATGTCTCTATCAAACTCGTTTCCCTAAATGTGTAAGTAAGCATCAAATAGTAAAATTAGAAATCTCCTTGTCTTGTAAACAAGGAGACAAAAAGCAGCATTAAAAAAGTAGTTGCATTAAAGCTCATAGAAGTTATGGCTCAATTTTAATCAGTATAATGTAGTTGCTTTGTATTTATGTCTGTGAGCAGTAGTTTTACCCTATGCAGAAAATGTTTCTGGAAGATACACTGTGGAATTACTTGTGAACTTCCTATTGGTTTTGGATTATCAAAAATCTATTCAATCTTTAAATGAGAGAAAATGTAGCATACATTTGTGTTACTCATTTAAAAAAAAAAGAAAAAAATTTAACCTATTTGGAGTAAAGTCATTTCTAAGATTCAGTATTTAGTCTATTGATACCTTAGAAGGCTTGCTTCAATTCAAAGTGCTTGCTCTTAGAGTTTAGGTATTTTTTTTTCTTAGTTATTTGTTAGGTAGGTAGGTTGGTTGATTTCAATTTTATGAAGAGCACACAAATGCAGTGCCTTCAATTTTTATTTTATTTATTCATTGATTGATTTTTGAGACAGAGTCTCACTCTGTCGCCCAGGCTGGAGTGCAGTGGCCTGATCTCAGCTCGCTGCAGCCTCCACCTCCCAGTTCAATTGATTCTCATGCCTCAGCCTCCTGAGTAGCTGGGACTACAGATGCGTACCACCACATCCAGCTAATTTTTGTATTTTTAGTAGAGACAGGGTTTCACTGTTGTCCAGGCTGGTCTTGAAATCCTGACCTCTAGTGAGGATTTCAAAGTCTGGGATTACAGGTATGAGCTACCGTGCGCAGCCAGTGACTTTAATTTTTAACTTAAGAGAAATATACAGTGTAAAGCAGAAGCATTTATTCATTCATTCAACAGTAACTGCTGAACTTCTACATACCTACAAAGTACATAGACATTCTGTACATGTACAAAGTACAAAGACATTCTGTGATGTTTATCCTGGCAAGGATGTGAAGATATGATCCTTTTCCCTGCGAAGCTTTTGGTCTGGAAGCTTCTCTTCACATTTTTTCCTCAATTACCAATTTAGTGCAAATTCTTTCATACCATTTGATATCCATTTTTATACATATATGCCTTTTAATCGTATATGTGTGTTTTTTCACGTAAATGGAATTCAACTATTTATGTTGTGTGATGGGACTTGTTCTTCCCTTGCCTCTAGGCAAAACCTTGGTTAACTTAGTTTATAATATTTATGGTCACTTTTAAATAATACAAATAGTATAGATTTAGAATTTACAAATAGTGTGCAAATAGTATAGAGTTAGAAAGTGTGTTTCTCATTTGATCATCAAAATATCAAAGTTGTTTTTAGAGTAAGGTAGAGGGAAGCCTTTGATGAAGAAAGGGGGTTGTGGTTGGCTTTTTCATCCTTTCTTCTAGTCTAGCAGTTGTGTTACTTCTCCTGCTTTGCTGACATTATTAGCTCTGGTCCCTGCTGAGTTTGGGTGAATATTGGAGAGAAAAGGAAGAGAGCTAAGGGGCAGTGAAGAAAGTTCTTAATTGATGTGATTCAGGAGAGAGGCAGGGAAGTGCTGGGTAGAAAAGGGCAGGGTCCCTGGCAAGGGCTCCACCCTCAGGCCTGTGCACATGGACCTAAATGAGGACAAACATTTCTGGGTTTGCCCCCAAAAAGTTGCCTTTGGTTCCTCATCCTGTGCCCATAAAAATCTGAGACCATAGCAGGTACACACACAAGCAGCTGGATATCAAGAGGAGCAGAGGAGCAGATGAACAGACACCAGCAGATGCCAGCAGGCCATTGACCTTGGAATAACCAGGATGTTCAGGGGAATTCAGACAGGGGCTGTAGGAGGAGAGTCCAGTTGCTGGGCAGCCCAACTCCAGGGAAAGATCACCTTCTCACTCCATCCCTCTTCCAGCTCTCATCTATCTCACTGAGAGCTACTTCTACCACTCAATAAAACCTAGCACTCACTCTCCAAACCCAAATGTGATCCAATTTTGCTGGTGCACTGGGTCAAGAATCCGGGATACAGAAAACCCTCTGTCCTTGTAATAAGACAGAGGATCTAATTGGGCTGATTAACACAAGCTGCCTGCAGATGGCAAAGCTGACAGAGAACACTAACACACACGCACTGGGGCTTTGGGAGCTGTCAACACTCAACCCTAGAGGCTGCCATGGTGTTGGAGCCCAAAAATGGTCCCAATGACCTGTCCATCTGTATGCTCCCTCTAGGGGTTTGAGCATTGAGGCACCAAGAAAGTGAGTCACACCCCTGTCGCATGCCCTGTGAGGGAGATAAGGGAGCTTTCCCTGTTTCAGATGAATCCTGGAATAAGATGAAATCTTGTTTTCTCTCAGCAGATATTCAGAACTAACTCTCACATGGGGCTTTGCATGAGTTCTGTTGGGATGTCTCCTTTTGATCTGGGAATCCTGCAGTTTATCACTTTATCTTGCTGTGGTTTGTTCAGCCTTCCTGGACAAGTCTTGAAACAGCATCATTCAGCATATGTTCAGGATATGACCCAGATTCTAAACACTCATACATCCTGACACATTGCCTTGACAATATTTTGAGAGAGAGCAAACAAATCCGAATGCAACAGGAACTTCTGTGGCTTACCAGGTCAGCAACTCTCAAGCCCATCCCTCAACCCTGACATTTCTCTGGTGGAAGTCAGTCATGCTTGTTACCTCCAAAGTCAGTTGGCAGTTAGCAGGCTCTCCATTTGATCCAGGGAAAGTCCTTCTCACTAGTCATAAGATAAGGAAGGATCACTGTGCATATTCTCAGCAAAGGGAGTGGGGTGGGATTTTTCATGACAGCAACAGTTACCTTCAGATATCCTCTTTATAGACACTTCAGTTCTCAATTCATCCCCTTCCCCATCATCAAATATTCAGAAGGAGTTAAAAGTTATATTACTGTTTTTCAGATATCTTCCTTAAAAATGTATAGTTTGACTTGATAACTCACTTTTGAATGTCTATCATATCTTGGATTCAAGAAGCAACCACCAACTTAAGAGTGGTAAAAAAAAATACTGTCTTCCTAGGCTGTGACTGGTCTTTTAAAATGTTTTTTGGTCACGCTAAATCTTACAATTTTTAAAATCAAACTTTCTAATCTTTTCCCTGAGGTGTGCAAGAAGACGATCTTTAACCCAAGATAATACAAATATTCTTCTCTATTTTCTTCTAAATCTTTTACTGATATGTTTGTTTATATTTAAATATTGACTTCATCTGAAACTTCCTTTGAAGTATTTTGTAATACAGGTTATCTGATTTCATTTTTTCCCAAATGGAAAGCCAATTGGTTTTAAAATTGCCATGATGTTCCCACTGGTGCCAAATGCCATCTTTATCACATGGCTAATTCCTGAGTAGGATTCAGACCTTAGCAAGTATATATCCCTTTTCCTAGGATAGTCATGCTATATTAACATAGGCTAGATAACTTAGCTGCTATTCTGGGCAACATCTCAATTTTATGTTTCCATATAGTCTATAGAATAGGCAGTCTATTCTATGGCAGTATTTTAACTGCCTTACCCATTCTAGGATTGTTATAACCCTAGAAATAAAAATTAGATAATGTGAACAAAGGTCTTTGGCAAACTTAACCATTTACATGGTTAAGTTTACATGGTTTTATATATATATATATATATATATATATATACACACACACACACACACATCTTTTAAAATCTTCTTTTATTAAAAAAATTAACAAAAAGAAAAAAATCTGGAGTGAAACGTCATTGTAAAACATAGCCCTAATTTAAAAAGTCTCCATCTGTTTCCAAACATTACTTTCAATAGCATGAAAATGAGCCATTGCAAATTGCTCATTTTAAAATTAGTTCTATGCAAAATAGTATGTGTGACATGCTATTTCATTCCAAAATATTATATAATTTAATAAATGTCAATTTGGTACTTCTTTGACATTAAATCTACATGTGGTTCAAAATGGCAAAATAAAAAAAATGATTCCAACAAATTGACCCCAAATTCAGCTGAGTCTGCTAAGTTGTGATAATGGAACGACATGATGAAATGACACAAATATTGTTATAGCTGCAATAAATAGAATTATGTTTTCCCCTGTGAGGGGAGAAAACAGAAGACAGCAATATCAGAAAATTTTATTTTTGTCAGTTTCATTCTGTAGGTAGATTTTATATGTTTTTATATTTTAAAATACAATGCACTGAGCAGCTCTTATCAATCCCAACAGTTAAAAAGTGAAATAACACCAATTTTCTTTGGGTAAGCTATATTGAAGGAAAACTATATTTAGATTAAAGACATAATGAGAATATACCACGGGATGCCATCCACTGCACATCTATCTAATAACATATCTTTGTAAGGATGGAAACTTAATTAAAAGTTACATAGCAATCTGTTTCCTAGAAGTTTGAGGTCAGGCTTGGCAGATAAAAACTCAAAAGCTCCTTTACCATATGCTTGAATTACCATGTGGTTTCAGGAGGAATTTATTTGACAGCTGATTGCATATATTTCAAAGGAATTACAAGAGGGTTTTAGGGAAGTAACATGGTTAGACAGAAGCCAAATCTAGCTCTTCAGTGATCTCACTTGAATGAAGGTAAAAAGGCAGTCAGCGTTGAAGAAATACTAGTTTGATGATTACAGGAAGACAGTGGGGAAGGGAGGGGAAAATGTAGTATGCAGCAAAAGCATCCCAAGTTTATATATATTTAAATCTAATGCATTTTAATATGAAGATAAAATTTTTAATTAATTTTTCCTTTCAAAGAAATAAGAAGCCCATCAATTCATATCAGGTTTTTACTTCAACAAGGGTATACAATAAACTCCCATCTCAAAGAACCTTCTGCCTCACTCGTTTAAGCCTTTCTGTGGGTTGCTATCAAACCTGTGAATACACAGCAGCTGTCTGCTCTCTCTGCCCTTCTGTCCACTGTGATCCAGCCAACAAAATTGCTGCCCTGGGCCCTCCTATGGAGTCAAAACCTGTGGATCTGGCTTGCTCTGTTCCTTCTGTCTCAAAAGTTTGGCAGTGACTTCATGGGGGCATGCAGGTCAGAGACTGGTGCAAAAGCAATAATCATAAGAAAGATATAACAATCATAAAAGCAACTAATAGTTTATTGACTGTGTATTTAATGTGTCAAGGATGGTGTTAAGTGCTGTGTGTGTGTCCTTTCATATAAACCTCACAATACCTTTTGCATTAGACACTTTTATCATCCCCATTTTTTGAAAGTGGGATACAATCCAAATGACCTAACTCCTAAGTGAGAGAGTGACTACAAAAGTCAGGGCCCCTGTTCTGAGCCACTGAGTTTTCCTGCTTCTACCAATGTCCTTGACAATGAGAGTGAAAAATAGATGTTACAGTAAACCTCTGCATTGTTTATGTCAAAGGACGAAGAGGACCAGGACAGAAGTGATGCGGTGAAATGCTACTCTCTGAGGGCTGAGCCAAAGATAAGAGTAATCATGGTACTTACCTTGTTGAATGAAGAAAGAGGCGAGCAGCCCAGAAACTCCTTGGAGAGTTCAAAGAAGCTAAAACATCACTTATGCCCTTATGCCCTGGCATGATAACAGTCACATCATGTGGCTTCAGGGATACTTCATAAAAGTTACAGACTATATGTCATCTTTTCAAGACTCAAATAAAAAGCTTTTTAGAGAAACATCCAGTGTCACCACAAAGGCTCAGAATCCAAGCGGAAGAATTATAGAGATTAAATTGGCACCAAATTAAAGACAGATTTGCAAAATTTCAGTATCCACCCAAATTGAGAAAATATTTGGAATAATATTTTACAACATTTTACAAAATAAAAATAAGAGAAACAGAGAATGAAAAGATCTGAAATTGACTTTTTAAAAAAATAATACTTTGGAAATGTTGATTAGTAATACAAATGGAAAGGCAAAATTTTCCCAATCTTATAAACTTGACTGAGATGGGACAGAATTTAGCCATCAGGACATATTGATTCATCATTTATTTATTTGAAAAACATTTATTAATGGTGTCCTTAGCACTAGATGCTTTTCTCGTTGCTGGGAGTAAAATCATGTACAAAAGAGAGAGAGAGATTCTCTGCTATTATGAGATTATATTACAGTGGAAGAGACAAGTTAACAAGTAAATGATGAAACAAAATATCATATGGGGGTGACATGTTATAAAATAGGTAACAATAAGTACCGGCCAGAGATAATAATTGGGGGTTTCATTGTGGAAAGGGAAGGCTATCTATGGAGGACACATTAAACTCCTTGAGACTTGTAGAAGATGGGATTAGCCCTGGGGAACTCTGGAAGAAGTGTGTTCCAGGAAGAAAAAAGCTCTGTGCAAAAGTTTTGAGGTGAAGACACAGAGGCAGCAGGCGTGACTAGAGCTTAAAAAGAGAGGGTATAGTGCTGGAGATGAAACAGAGGAGTAAGCAGGGCCAGAGTATGACCTAGCACATTAAAGTCCAGAGTCAAGATTTGCACTGGACTATTTTTAACTTTTAACTTCAGGGGTACAAGTGCAGGGTTGTTACATAGGTAAACTTACGTCATGAGGGCTTGGGGCACAGATTATTTCATCACCCAGGTATTAAACCTAGGACCCATTAGTTATTTTTCCTGAACCTCTCCCTCCTCTCACCCTCCGCCTTCCACAGGCCCCAATGTGTGTTGTTCCCCTCTATGTGTCCATGAGTTTTTGTTACTTAGCTCCCACTTATAAGTGAGAAAGAATATGGACTATTTGGTTTTCTGTTCCTGCATTAGGTTGTGAAGGGTAGTGGTCTCCAGCTCCACACATGTCCCTGCAAAGAGCATGATCTCTTTCCTTTTTATGGCTGTATAGTAATCCATGGTGTATACATACCACATTTTCTTTATCCAGTCTATCACTGATAACCATTCACGTTGATTTCATGATTTTGCTATTGTGAATAGTGCTGCAATAAACATATATATGTGTGTGTCTTTATAGTAGAATGATCCATATTCCTTTGGGATATATCCAGTAATGAAATTACTGAGTTGAGTTGAATGGTATTTTTGTCTGTAGATCTTTCATAATGGCTAAACTAATTTATACTCCCACCAGCAGTGGATAAGCATTTCTTTTTCTCCACAACTTTGTCTCCATCTATTATTTTTTGACTTCTTAATAATAGCCATTTTGACTGGTGTGAGTATCTCATTGTGGTTTTGATTTGCATCTCTCTAATGATCATCAAGAGAGTAAACAGACAATCTACAGAATGGGAACATTTTTGCAAACTATGCAACTGATAAAAGTATAACATGCAGCAGCTATAAGGAACTTAAAGAAATTTATAAGGAAAAACCCAAACAACCCCATAAAAAAATGGCAAAGGACATGAATAAACACTTTTCAAAAGAAGGCATATATGCGACCAGCATTCATGCCACATTGGATTTTAAGTACAACATGAAACTGCAGGAAGATTTCAAATACAGTGACAATATAATTTACCATACAAATCAGCACATTTCTCAGAAAGGTGTTTTTCCCAATGAATACATCAGGATAACAGGCATAAACTGGTACCATCTTAAGCAAAGTGTGATATATTGTTACTCTAATTTTAAATAAGTGAGCCTAGATCTGATGACATTATTTTAAACAACTGCCATGAGTGCTGAGTGATCAATGGATTTTAGTAGGAATGGAAGTAGGGAGAGTGAATGAGTGGCAGATTTGATGAATGTGGTAGTGAAGATTTTATTAAACAAATGCATATGTGCCAGACAATGGGTGACACACATGGGAGTAGAGACAACAGGACTTGCTAAGGGGAAGGAGGACAGGAAGCCCTCAGAGATCAGGGCTGATGAAAGGTGGAATAAACAATGACTCCTGGTTCTCTGGCTTCAGCAATTAAATGGATGCAATTGCTATTTACAGTGATCTGGGCTAGGGAGAATTTGGAGCTGGTGGAAAAGAGAGTTCTATTTTTGCCAGTGATGATTATTAGACATCCAGTCAGAGATGTCAAGTAGTCAATTGGTTTATGTGTTTGAAATTCAAGGGGAGACATGACTAGAAGTATGTATTTTGGAGGCCATTGATCTATAAATTATATCATCTTCAGGATCCATGAACATGTTAAAAAGGTCAAAGTCTACCTAGTGCAAGTTTCCCCAGATCCTGGCCGTCCAAACAGTAAAATCAGAATCAACCTCATTGTCTGCAGATAAATCAGCGCTTGGGGTCCAATGCCAGATATTATAATTTGATAAAGCATATGGTAGGGTCATGGGATATGGGTTTTGAACAAGTTTCCCAGGGATTCTTGAAGCTCACTAAGGTTGTGAAGCACTACCTTTGTTGTTGCCAAAGAATCACATAAATAGTCAAAGAGGCAGAGAGCAGCAGTTTCTGAAGATACAGATAGGCTTGTGGTAGGAGAAACATTATACTGTATCCTTCCTTAGTGCCTTAATTTCATCATCATTATTATAATTGTTTATTTTGAGCCCTTGTAATATTATTGTGACTGTTTTTTGTTTTACCTTAAGGCAATGCAACACTGTTGTTTCCAAAGTTGACATATAGAAGCAACTGGATCAAGTAGCTTAATAAAAACTTGGACTCCAGTGATAGATTCAAATTCACAGCTTAACTTCAGAATCTTTACTTTGACGAGTGCCTCAGGTAATTCCGAAACTTTGATGACCTATGTGATTCAGCACAAATCCCTATTTTGAGTTTCTCTCCATGTGAAAGCTTCTAGTCACTTTGTGGTTAATCTCCTATTATCTGGACATGTTCATGTATAGTATTTGATTTAGATTATGTTATAGCTCCACCTTTTAATTTTCTTTTTATGTTCACAGAGAGCAATGAGAATAAATAGCTAAGCTGTACATTGCGCTTCTGAAAATATTTTAAAAAATCAAATTTAATTTTTTCTTCTGAGAATCTTATTATATTCCCAAGAAAAGAAACTCTTCCTATTAATCTTTAAGTATATGTTCCCAAGATGTGAAAAAGATCTTCTCAAATAAAATGTTCAAAGGAAAATATTTTTAGTACTTTATGATAAGCTGCTACTCGTTGTTAGATTTATACATCAGATTTTTCCAATTTGAAGTAAAGTAATTCTAAAAACATGGTAAACTTGAACATATTACGTACAGGAAAAAGATAGATGCACACATGGGAAGAAACTACTTGACGTAAGTGAAAAATTTTACTTTCTTATTACTTTTTTTCTATTTTTAGGCATTCTAGAATTTTAAAAGCTTTTACATATCCACAATGATTTTTTTCTTATATCACTGAAGATAAGAAGGGTAATTATTTTTATTTTAGAACCAAGGCCCTAAGGAAATAAATGACTTGGCAAGGTCTTACACATTAAGTGCTGCATCAAGGGTTTAAACACAGGCCCTTTTTACTAGAAGCATAAGATTCATCCAAAATATTTGAGGAGTCTTGTCAAAATATGTGATCAGTCACTTCCCTGATATTTTGAGTCAGGTTCTCCCCTTGATTCCTAGCTGTTCCTGACAGGCTATTAAATAGCCTCCTCACAGCCCTCTTGAGTTTTAACAATCTTTATTTCAATAAAATGAGGAACTCTCTTCGTGACACTTTTGATCCAAGAGACTTAAAACCCACCTCAAACTGACTTCAGTAGAAACAAGAAGGGGGCAGGGATCTATTTTCTCACATAAATGATAACTCTAGGAATAGAAAATCTTCAGAGATAGCTGGATCTAGGATATTTAATGACGTCATCAAGACCAGATCTCTCTCCACAGTGTGTGACTCAGTTCTTCTCTACAATAGGAGTAGGACCTCTTTTCCTGGTGGCCTCCAGGTGCTCCAGGCTTCATTAAATCTTCATGTCAAGGAGAGACAGCTCCTTCCTACACAGTGTTCCAGTAAAGATTCTGGGCTTGCCTTGGATGAACTCTGACTTAGTGGCCCTGGGAGAGGTTGCAATGCTCTGTCAGCTGAGGCTTTCTTCCTAAGCTTGCCATCAGCTAGACACTCCAGACCACAACACACATCAGGAGAAAGTAAAGGCTGGGTACTGCAGAGGCAAATTCATCTAACGTTCACTACACTAAGAGCTGCAAAGGACATTTAGCTCAATTTTCTTCTAACTCAGTATCCCCTGAGAGTTAAAGAATCTTAGCTTGTTTTATCAGTAAGAAGACTTTAGGAGTTTTATGATGTGGCAGTGTCAGTGGGCTTTTGACTGCCAGTGGTCTGTGTGGAAGTGGGAAAACTGAACATTTATAGATTAACTGACTTTTCAATTCGTTTATCTCCATTTTAACAGGTACAGGTGATGGAATAGCTGGAACTTGGAAAGTTTGGAACATTCCAAAAGCCCTAATGCTTTGATCTTAGACGGTGAGGGGCTATTAAAGTCAGTCATTGTAATAAATTTATTATACCGTGGTGCTTGTACCCATCCAATGCCAGACAGAGTTCAGATTTATGGGCAATCATACATTATGTATCAGCTATAAAAATAGTTTTATGCTATTGCACTAAATTTCAAGAAAATAAAAATTCTGACAAAGAGGACACTACACTAAAAAAAATCTTCAGCTTATGATCAACACCTTGGAGTTGCTTCAGCAATCAACTATGTGTTTGTGTTTAGAGTCTCTCAAAAGCACATTGAGACCTTAATAGTGGTTTTCAGAAGCAAAAGTGGTGTTTAGAAGGAAGAAAGCTTTTAGTTCAGAAGAAATTGAATCAATTTTTCATTTTAAAGTCATAAAGGTTTTAGTGTTACTAAGCCCTAGAACCACCCTAACAAAAGCACATTAGTCCTAAGTAAAAGCGTGTCTTGTTTTGGATGGTACAGAGAAGTGCAAGAATCAGAAATATATTTTTAAAGTTAATAAAATATGTTAAATAATAAAAACATAAGTTTATAAATATTAGAAATTTCCTCCATGCATAAAAGACAGAAAAACTGAGAACAAAATGAAATTAAAATAGTGCTTGTCACCTCCAATTCATTGCTGAGGCAGTCATCACATTGAAAAATAAAACTCAGGATGTAGCATTCAGCTAAAATGCTTTTTTAGTTTTCTACAATCTGTACAGTTTATTGAGCTTTCTTTATATTTCATTACCTTGATATTTTTGAATAGGGTAAGATATTCTTTTGGTAGGCGGTCCCTCAATTTGGATTTGTCAGATATTCTTTAGGATTTGATTTACATTTTTGGTAGCAATACCTCAGTGTTAGTTCATAGTCATGATGGTATGAAGAAATACTAGAGACTGGATAATTTATTTTTTTTAAAAAAAGGTTTAATTGACCCACAGTTCCGCATGGCGGAGGAGGCCTCAAGAAATTTATAATCATGGTGGAAGGCACCTGTCTCCTGCCACAGGGTGGGAGGAGAGAGAATGAGTGACAGCAGGGGAAATGCCAGACACACATAAAACCATCAGATCTCATGAGAACTCACTCATTATCATGAGAATAGCATGAGGGAAACTGCCCCTGTGACCCAGTTACCTGCATCTGGTCTCACCCTTGACACATGGGGATTACTACAATTCCATGTGAGATCTGGAGGAAACATGAAGCCAAACCGTATCAACTGCAGAGATCCTGTTGCCTTCTCAGTGCATCATGTCAGGAGACACACCATCAATAATGGTGATTTTGACTTTAATCACTTAATTAAGATGGTATCTGCCAAGTTTCTGTACTTTAAAGCTACTCTTTTTCCATTTTTTAATTTAATATGCATCATTTGGGGAAACACTCTGTTTATTTTCACATTTTTACTCAGTAGTTTTAATGATAGTTGATGATTCTGCCTAAAATAATTACTACTCTGGTAATATTCTAATTCCATTATTACTTCTGTCTCATTAGTTTATGCTCTACAGTAAGGAAGAATTCTATCTCATTCATTCATTCATTTATTTCATTGTGGAATTATGAACACTTGTTATATTTTATTCTATATTTTCCATATTCCATGACTATCACTATTTATTTTAATATTCAAATTTTCCAGAAATTTGTACTGCAAATAAATAATATAACTACACTTAAGAAGATGAGGGAGGAAGCTAACTTGAGTAAATTTTGAGCACAGTACTTTGATTATATACCCTTATATTAAAGACCAAAAAATTTAAGAACATATTGAACTCTAATTTGTAGATATTTTCTCCCTCTAACATTAACTAGCATTTCTGAAGCAACTTTATGTGATTCTAGTTAAATAAAATGAATTATTAATAGTGAAAAATTGGTTTTTCACTGTTGGAGAAGGGAGTGACATACATGGATAGGTTACAAAAAAAATTATGTGGAATTATAATGAAAAGTATCAATATAAACTTAAAATTTTTAATTTTTTAAAATTTTCTTTCTTCTAGACAGGGTCTTGCTCTGTCACCCAGGCTGGCAGATCGTGCAGTGGTCTAATTACAGTCACTGTAGCCTCAATCTCCTGGTCGCAAGTGATCCTCCCACCTCAGCCTCCTGAGTAACTGGGACTACAGGCGTGTGCCACCATGCCCAGCCTATTTTCTTCTGGATTGTTTGTAGAGATGAGGTCTCAATATGTTGTCCAGGCTGGTCCCAAACTCCTGGGCTAAAGCAACCCCCTGCCTCCACCTCCCCAAATGCTGGGATTACAGGTGTGAGTTACTATGCTAGGCCAAGATTTTAAAAGATGCATAAAGATCTAAAACATTGAAATAAATATAGCTGCATGTATGTATAGTTGTGTGTGCATGTGTATATTAAGTTAAAGAATGCCAATGGTCTGATGTGACAGTCCAACTTTCAATAGGTTATATACTCTTTATGTATACTCTCTAATGCTCATCGCAAGTAACAAACTCATTAGAGTTTGTTCTCATTCTAATTGTATAAGTAAAAATATAAAGGACACCACAATTATTAAGTACTATGACATCCTTAATGTTATTTATTTCATTACTTTTGGGGTAAAATCAGGTGTTCCTAGGAAGCTGGAAATGCGGGAAGTAAACTGGCTTTTAGAGTTAAACATTAAACAGTAAAATCAACCCATTGAAGATCAAAGGAGTATAAATCCATATAATGTCAGCAGGACTTCATTATAACCTGATGGAATATATTAACATATCTAAGAAAAGACTATGTGTAACAGAAGGTAGAGCTGGCAGATATGCAGTAAGAAGTAATTTAAAAAGCACAGATTGCCTGTCCCCATCCTTAAGTATTATCCAAGAGAGGAAATTGCAACTATGCATTCAGGAATTAATAACTTCAGTCTCAGTGGATGATACTCAGTAGATGATACGACTGAAACGTTACAGTGTTAAGATTTTCAATTCCATGCCCACCATGTGACTTTTAGATCTCAATTTAGTGCAAGAAACATCACCTGAGAACCAGTAGAGAATATCTGAGACACCACAAAGCAATCTCAACAGTCACAACCTTCACCATAAACTACTATACCTGCAGTCTTATTCTACGCATCAGTCTCACATATTTGGTTACCATGAATCTGTAGTGTAGTTTCCCTTAGTAACTAAGCTATGATGTTCTGATGGTAAATCCAGTTTTTAGCTACAAGATTACAAACCAGGAAGCTCCTTGGGGAGAAACAAACCAAGCTTGACAAAGTAACAAACTCCTTTGGGTCTCCAAATCTGGCTTGTTAAGGTCTTCAGAATTCTACAGACATGAATAAATCAACTCAATAAATTCAATTTATTGAGTACAGTACCTATTCTTAGCCAGCCACCATCTTAGGTGCTTTTCCAGTAGAATTGGATTAATTCATAGAGCATATCGAAATAACCAAGTGAACATTTTTATACATTGAGACCTATAATTAAAATACAAATTCATTTAAACCAACAAAGAGCCAGACTTTTACAGCAGAAGCATAAAGAGAATCTGATTAATAAACTTATGATAATTTCCTGCCATTCTTAATAGCTTATTTTCTAAGAAATAAGTTTGATTGTGATTCTAAGCCAGATACTCAGCAATCCTAAGTAATTTTTAAAGAGCTATTTCTGATAAGTATTTGGTTAATATTTCCACTGCCAGGAAGAATTTTTTTTACATGAACATATTAGATGACTTTTGGTCATTTTTTAAAAAGTAGACACAACTATTTAATACAACAATCTCACTGCTAAAAATGTACTCCACAAATAGGTATACTTGCAATTGCATGCTTATGATGCAGGGATTTTTGCTCATTAGTTCAGCTAAAATCCAGGTTCTTGTTGCATAACCAGGAAAAATTAGGGCCACAGACAGACACATTGAAGGGTGAGGAGAGTAGAATTTATTAAAAGAAAGCTCTCAGTGAAATAAAAAGGAGTTTAGTTCACCTTGCACAAGCTTGCACCTCACAGGTTGAAGACCAGCTACCATACAGGAGATGAAGAGACCAGTCTCCCAACTCTGCCCAAGGATTTCCGGTGGCTCCATCCCGCTTTCCCAGCATGCAGGTGGGCCCCCAGTCCATTGCCAGCATGCCCAAACAAGGCTCTGGGCAGGTTTCCTTATCTTCCTGCTGCATCTATCATTCCTTCCTTTAAGGAAGTGCATCAAACTGCCATGACAGTAAGGATAAGTATAAGGACAATGATTATTCTTAACTGCTTCCTGCTGGCGGGGGCTCTGTTTTGGGAAAACAGAAGTCAGAGCTTCCACAGAGGCATTTCTAAGGGCTCTCAGCAAAAGGGACCATCATCCCAGGCTCTGGTTACATGACCATTTGGAGTTTGATGGCTTGAAGGTGAGAGGGGACATACCTGGTTATTAGAAAACATGTATCAAAATGCAAAAAGGGGGTGGGTAAGGACAGTTCAAAAAATCCCAAGTCCTTTTAACCGTTTGCCCAGGGAGAGGGAGGCCACAAGCCTAACTAGTAAAGAAACATTTATCTTTCTGCTGGGATGTCAGGCTTCTGGGTACCCTTCCCGTGAGCCCAATCCTAAACCAACCAGTTTAAAGTCTGGGAAATTAACCTTTCCCAGTTTGGAGGATGCATCTGAGGGAGTGTCTGATAGTACAAAGACACAATTACCTCATAGTAATTGTATATATCTATAGGGTAAATCTTGTTGTGCAGTCTTGATCTTTTATCAGCAGCAACAGGGAAGCTAGGCAGGGTAATCCCAGCAGGATCACCTGAAACCTTGTATCAACCTGCCCTCAACACAGTGGCATAAGAAGATCTAGGTTCAGTGGCTTTTCCCTGCCTTCCTACTGTACCAGGTGGCTCAGGGAAGCAATTTCCACCCACTCAGGTAGCACTGGAAGTGATTTGAATGGGAAGCCCAGCAATGCCAGAAGAACAAAGCAAACCATAATTTTATTTGCATGTGCCCTAAAAGCTAAAGAACTACTGGAACCATTGCCTACTAAAATAGGCCAGAACCAACATGATCAATGTAAACAGGGTAACTGTCTAATAAATAGGAGATTCAATATGATTAAGGGTATCCTAACATAAAAACCAAATATCCAGGATACAATAAAAAAAGCACTCATCATATCAAGACCCAGAATCCATAAATTAAATGAGAAAGACAATCAACTGATGTCAAAGCCAAGATTAACCAGATATCAGAATTATCTAAGAAGCATTTTTAAAGTAGCCATTATCAAAATGACTAAACACTTGTGAATCATCTTGAAACAAATAAAAAATTTAAAAGTTATAAAAATAACCAAATGATAATTAGATAACTGAAAAATATGGTTAGTAAAACAAAATCTTCAATATATAGAGTCGATAGGAGAGTAAATTAAAAAGGATAGACTCAGAGAACTTGAAGACAGATCAATAGAATATACTCAATTGAACAACAGAAATCAAACTTTAAAAAATGAAAAGAGCCTTGGGAAATTGTAGGACAATAACAAAATATATAATATGCCATGTGAGTTCAAGGAGAGGAAAAAGAGTGTAGAGCTGAGAAAATATTCAAAGAATAATGGCTGTAACCTTCCAAATTTGGCAAAAATATAAAAACTTATAGATCCAAGAGCCTGAACCAACTCTAAATAAGGTAAGCCTAAAACATCCACACTAAAAGACCTTACAATTAAACTTGTAAAATCTAAAAACAAAGAAAAAACTTTAATACCAGTCAGAAAGAAGCAATGCATTATTTATAGAGGTGTAAAATTCAAAGGATAGTGTATTTCTCATCTGAAATCATAGAGGCCAGAAAGAAGACGCAAAGCATTTTTCAAGCTGAAAGAGAAAAAACGACAAAACTGTCGACTGCAAATTTTATGTCTAGTGAAACTAACCTTTAAAAACCAAGGGAAAATAAAGACATTCTTAGATGAATTCAGGAATAGATGCTGTCTTACCTACTCATAAAGAATGACTAAAGAAGAAAATCCAAACGAAATTAAAAAAAAAAAAAATGAAGATTGGGACTTTCAGAAAGGAAAGAAGTATGAATTAAAATAAAGGTAAACATTTTTCTTCCAGTTTCTATAAGGTTAGAAAAAATAGGTAAGCAAAATAAGCTATTCTTTACCTCATGACTTTTTTAAACCACTTTGTGTGACTGAAATAAAAATTATAACACTCTTTGATATGATGTGCAAGGTATGTTGAGGAATACTTAAACTAATTAAAATTAAGAAGTATGGGAGGTTAAAGAGACCTAAACAGAAGTAAGACTTTTGCACTTCACTGGAAAAACCAAAATGTCAACACCAGTAGGCCAGTTCAAAGTACAAAATTCGTCAATATAATCCATTTTTCTAAAAAAGAAAAATCATAAAATCATATCAATTGATATAGAAAAATCATTTGAAAGTTTGACACCCATTCATGATAAGAAATACTTAGAAAATTAGGACTAAATAATTGTAATCATTTGGCATAAAGCATTTTTCTTATTTTGAACAGGATTCTGTAACAGACTTGGTGGCTGATAAACAACAGACATATACTTCTTGTAGTTCTGGATGTTAGGAAGTCCAAGATAAAGGCACCACTGTTTGGAGAGGGCCTGCTTCCTGGTTCATAGATAACTATCTTCTCCCTATGTCCTCACATGGCAGCAAGGGAGCACACACTGATCTCTTTTATAAGGACTCTATTTTCTTTATAAGAGCTCTTTGTTCATGGCCTAATCATCTACAAAAAGGCCCCATCTCCTAGTGCAATTATATTGGGGGTGAGTGTTTCAATAGCAGCATATGTAACTATAGCTACCATTGTATTTAATGGCAAAAGATGGAATGCCTCCTTCCTAAGATTAAACATAAGGTAAAAATGTCTGTTCTCATTACTCTTATATAACACAGTCCTGGAATATCTAGACATCTCAATATGGCAAGATAAATAAGTAAAAAATAAGTAAAAGCTATGAAGATTGTAAAGAAAACAAATAAAACTATACCTACTTGCAGACAACGTGTCTATGTAGTAAATTCCAAGTAATCTACAAAAGTTCCCTTAAGAAATAAGCGAATTTGGTAAGATTGCAGCATACAAGTTCAAAACATAAAACTCAATCTCATTTCTGTATTCTAAGAATGAACATGCAGAAACAAAAACTGAAAATATAATACCACTTACAATTACTCAAAGATTCAATGTGTAATTGCTTTTATTTTTAAAAAAGAAAAAGAAATCATGTAGGTATACATTTAAAAATATACATATATGGCCAGGTGTGGTGGCTCATGCTTGTAATCCCAGCACTTTAGGAGGCCAAAGCAGGCAAATCACTTGAGGCCAGGAGTTTGAGAATAGCCTAGCCAACATGGTAAAATCCCCTCTCTACTAAAAATACAAATGTTAGCCTGGCCTAGTGGTGCATGCCTGTAATCCAACTACTTAGAAGGGTGAGGCAGGAGAATTGCTTAATTGATTGAGCATGGGAGGCAAAGGTTGCAGTGCACTAAAATCAAGCCAGTGTCTTCCAGCACTCCAGCCTGGGTGACAGAGCAAGACTCCGTCTCAAAGAAAGAAAGAAAGAAAAAAAGAATACACACACACACACACACACACACACACACACTCTCACACACACACACACACTCTTTGTGCACTAAAAAGTAAAATATGAAAATTTAAAATATTTAAATAAATTAGAAACACATTTTATTTGATGGATTGGGAGACTCAGCCTAATAATGATATCAATTCTTCCTAAATGGATCTATCTATTGGTTTAACAAAGTTTCTATCAAAATCCCAGCAAGATTTTTGTAGACATAGAAAACTTATTCTAAAATTCATATGTAAAGGCCTGGCTCAAGAATAGCTAAAACAATCTTGATAAAGCAGTATAGTGTGGGAAGAATTATTCTACAAGTATTAGGTCTTATGGCTGCAGAATCAAGGCAGTGTGTTCTTCACAAAGAAAGAGACACCGAGATCAATGGACCAAATAGGAAAATCAGAAATAGGCCTAATCAAATATGCAAAATTAATTTTTTTTAAAACAAACAGTAGATGCAACTCTATAGAAGAAGAAAATTGTTTTCAACAAATGATGCAGAAGCAATTGGATGTTCATAAACATAAAAAAGTGAACCTCAATCTAAACATCACATCCTATACAAAAATTAACTTGATATTAAAATGGATCACAGACTTACATGTAAAATGTAAATCTATAAAATATCTAGAAAAATAGGAGAAAATCTTTAGAATACAGGATGAGAAAAGGAATTTTTAGACATGATGCCAATGGTATCATTCAACCTCATCAAAATTAAAATATTTTTTCTTTGTAAAAGTCCCTATTAAAAAGATGAAAATATAAAGCTGCAGACTGGGAGAAAACATTTAGAAATCACATATTTGACAAAAGACTAATATACAGAATATGTACTTTTATATAATATCATATACAAAAATTAACTCAAAATAGTTTAAATATTTAAACATAAGGCTTGAAACTATAAAACTACTAGAAAAAAATGTGGAAAAAATATATAACATTGATTTGGGTGGTGATTTTTCAGATTTGACCCCAAAAGTACAGGCCAGAAAAGTAAAAATAGATAAATTGGACTGCCTCAAAATAAACAGATTATGCAAAACAAAAGAAACAATCAACTAGAGTCAAGAAACAACCTGCAAAGTGGGAAAAGATATTTACAAGCTATATATCTGATAAAGGGTTAAAATCCATAATACATATGAAACCCAAACAACTCTATGGAAAGGAAACAAAAAAATCTGATTAAAAATGGGGAAGGAACCAGAATAGACATTGCCTCCAGAAAGAGATATAAATGGCCAATAGACATATGAAAAAATGCTCATCAACACTAATCATTAGGGAAATGCAATGAGTACCATTCCTTAAAAAAGCAAGAATTTCCGTCATTGGTGACAACATGGTTGGATTGAAGAACATTATGCTAAGTAAAATAAACCAGGCACAGAAGGACAAATATCACATGCTCTTACTTATATGTGGAATCTAAAACAATTGAATGAAGAAGAAAATAGAGCAGAATGATGATTACCAGAGGTTGGGGGTTGGGAGTAATGAGGAGATGGTGGTTGAAGGGTACAAAGCCTTGGTTACACGGGGAAATGAGTTTGGTTTTTTTGTTTTGTTTTGGAGATGGAGTGCATAGTGCGGTGAATGTAATAAATAATAGTGTGCTAAAAATTTTTAAATTGCTAACAGAGTAAATTTCAAATGTTCTTACCATAACAAAAGATAGACGTTTAAGGTCATAGATAGATTAATTAGCTTGATTTAATTATTCCACATTGTATTAATAAATCATAACATCACTTTATAATCCATAAATATATACAACTATAATTTGTCAATTTACAATTAAAAAATTAAGCCATTGGGGATAATTGGAGAATATTTAAATAACACATTAGACGATAGTCTATTAATGATAATTTTCTGAGATATGATAATAGTATTGTGTTTGTAGAGGAGAATGTCTTTTCTCGAGGAGATACGCATCAAAATATTTAGAAATAAAAGTTCTAATGCTTTCAAAGTACTTTCTTATGGTTTAGTAGAATGAAACAAAAAGTGTATTTTGCTAGATAGACAAACATGCAGAGGGTAGTAGGTCAACAATTATGAATGAGGAAGGATAGCCCGTGTTATTATACTATTTCAACATTTCTTAGGTTTGAACATTTTGAAACTAGAGAAGTCAGGGAAAATGATAATATGATATTAAAGAACGACTAATAAGATATTAAATAACTTATTTAACTATGTGGTATTTTACTTTGTTACAAGTTGTTATGCTTAATGAGAATGTTCTAATTAGCATAATAAAGCAGACTAGTGTAAAAATACGTTATTATGTGCCTATTGCATAAAATAACTTTACAGCCAGTATTTGTGTGTGATGTTTGGACTCATCAGCTCATGATGTGTCTAGAAGTCTAGAACTGGTTACCTTAGAGCCTATATATTCCTGTCTGCTTAGAATAGCTCAATACAATGTGAAACACTTGCAGTTGCCAACTTAAGATAATAAGGATATACACATTGCAAAAATAACTGAATATGGATATAATGCATATGACTAGAATCACATTAGGTAAAAGAAAAAAAATAGGTCAGTCTTAAGGAAGATTTAAGGACACTTAAGGACACTTTCTTAAACCACAAACTTGCATAGAACATTCCTCCTCTCAGATGAAGGAAAATACTGTGTATGTAAGAGCTCTAGAACGTCGGGGGCAAATGGCAGTGTTCCACGTTAGATCAGACAGCTCTGTCTCCAGCAATTCCCACACATGGCTGTGCCACAGAAATACTTGACTGTGCAAAGGAAATACAATAGACAGAATGTTAGGCTCCACCTCATACCTGTTACTTCAGAGGCTAATGAACGACATTCATTTCCAGAAATATATCTATTGTTAAATTCTTCTAGATGATGGCAAAGCACAGTGAGATATAGGATCCATTGAACAAATTACTATCACAAGACTGAAACAGATTCTCTGGAAAGAGCTGATTTCTGTATGCTTAAAATATTTCATTACAAATGCAAATTATTCAGTTTTTTACTAACAATAGAAATAAATGCATGGCAATTTAAATTGAATAACTGCTTTTTAAGTGTGTTTTTGTAACTTACAATTTATTTAACACAGGACAAATAATTTTATCTCTCAAGCCTCCTCTGTAAAAGGGGAGATAACTATAAGATAATTACATTGGTAAGGCAAGGAGCCAACAATTAGTTATGTTACTATGTTTATGCTTCTGAGAGATAGCCATTTTAAAGATTTTATGTTTGAGGAACTTATTTCAACAAATATACAACTATGCAGAATAGGTAGGCACAGTGCTGTAATATACAAGAATCGAAATTTAAAACAGCTTGTTGAATTCAACACAAGTAAATGGGAGCTATTAATATGTATTTTGTTTGACTCTGGTGTTTCTCAGGCCTTTCATTTAAGGGTAAAAGAATACGCTAGAACCTCTGCATAACACCAAGGCAAAATCATCTAAGTTCTAAGCATGTTGAAGTATTCTAGTACCTACTTCTCTGTGATTTGCTTATATCTTCAATCTATACGGATGAATATCATCACAGAAAATGAGTTCAGGGACCACTTGCCAAACTGGTGTTCAAGTTTCCATCTGTGGGGGTTTACACGGAGCATTAGTAATATGGCTTAAATTTTCATTTTTAAACTGTAGAAACAGTAACAGTTTTGATACATTTAAGGAGACTTCAGTAGGTAATAAAGCAGTGTTGTGCTTTTGAGGGAAATACTCTTAATGATAGCCTAAATATCACTGGCTTAAATAATAAAGCCTATTATATTTTTTAACAATTTTGCATGATTGCATCCTATTCTACTACCCCAAACCCCTGCATTTTAAGAGTTCCACAAAAATTTCCAAGCAATTAATTTTTAGGCACACACAAATGTTGAATAAATAAATAAAATTTCCTGCATTCTTAATGTATTTATTAAAAGCCCTCAAAATGCTGGGAATTCAAAAATAATTTTGAAAAAAGCCAGTGCCACAGGAGAATAATAACATATATATGAATATAAGATTTGTTTTATTTTGTAAATGTGCATGCATACTCTCAACAATCAAGGATAAATGAAAATGGTCTTAAAATATGCACCTATTAGGCTAAGTTGCTCATTAAGTAAAAAAGCTTAAATGTATGCTTAAAGGCTAGGTAGTGGGAGAAGGAGCTGTTTAATCCTTTAACTAGTGTGTGAAACCATTTTGATACATCCAATAATTCTCAGTAAAATTAAATGTAGAGATAAAATTTCCTGTTTGTGGAATGTTTTCTTTATCCCCCTCTCCACGGCAATCTACAGGAAGCCATAGACACATTCTCATCCAGGTGTCCTGTGGTTTATGTACCTCATCTTAGCAGATGCCTCTCCAATCATAAATTAAAGGAACATTTTATTGCCTCTCATTTCTCAGACATTATTAGGCTTGTCACAGGTCTGGATACAACATTTTATGAGACATACTAGATCCTTCTTGGTGTTTTGTTACATGTAACTCTATTTCTTTGCCATCAATAACTTCTTAAAGCACACCCAGACGCATGCGCACACATACACACATACACACACACACACACACAACACACATTTATGATAAGAGAAAAAATTTCAAAGCTTGCACTTATGAAGCGAGTTTATAGTACTACAGTGAAATCTAATGGAAAGAAAATCTAAATATCTTTGATCATGTCAAAATTACTAGTTGAAAGCCAATTGTCTCTATGAAAATGCAAATAATTCAATCACATATATTATCCTCTTTCCCTTAAAATTTAATGAATGTCAACATTTATAATTCTTAGGGGGTTTTCACTCTGATTATTAGATATATTGGAGCCTAAAAGATGAACAAAGAGGATACATTTCCCTTTGAAAAAGATAATTGTTCAAAAAGTGGCAGAAGATATTCTCCTTTAGTACTGTACCCAAGCAAAATGACATGGAACAAGATCTGTGTCAACCTTTAACTTGCAAAATGTATGTTTTCATTCAAGGATCAGAGTACTTTTACAACACTTGGGATATAAATTCTTAAGTAGACTCAAGAGGATCAAAAGATTCTAAATCCTGTCAATTAATTATTAGTCTATTGTGACAGCTCCAAGATAGTTGCTTCCCTAATTCTTTATCCCAGCTTCTTCAATTCTTTGCTTTCTTTAATATTTACTTTTTTACTTTATTATATGATTGATGAAAACAGAAATACATCAGTTTCTTTTTTTTCAGGGTCTCCTAGTACACTTACACCATGATCTGTGCATTGAAAATTTAATGAGATGTTTCATAATTCCTTAGTACGGAACTGCTCATTCATGGCTGCACTGCATTATCTGGCACAAGTGGGCTTCAATAAGGTATGCTTTTCTTATGAAGAAACTCATCCTTAGGAAGGGTATTAGTCAAGGTTTTCCAGATAAATGTACACAGAATCCTCTTTTTTTATATATGTATATGTGTGTGTGTGTGTGTGTGTGTGTGTGTGTATATATATGTCCTGTGTATTATATAGAAGTAACAGAACCCATTTTTATGTACATATTCATTAAAAGTAATAGCAAAACTGCAATTACATTTGTACTAACCTAATATAATCTATAGTATATATATAATTGTGTATTACATATAATATATAATTTACTACATATAATATTAATATATATTATATGCTATATATGTTACATATATTTCATATAATATATATGTATTATATAGTATGTATATGTAATATATATTATATATAACATGTATTATATATAATATACCATATTATATAAATATATCCATTTATATAATATATAAATATATCATATTATATATTTATATATCATATTAATATGATATAGTGTATCAATATTTACATTATTATATTAAATACATTATTTTAAAACTATAAAAAAGAAGTTATTGGCCAGGCATTGTGGCTCACACCAGTAAACCCAGCATTTTTGGAGACTGAGTCAGGAGGATTACTTGAGCTCAAGCACTATGCTTTTGAGGGTAATAATCCATGTAGTTGCATGTGTCAGCAGTTTGTTCCTTTACATTTCTGGATATACCACAGGTTGTTTAGTAGTTCTAGAACTTTTAGTTACCCTTCCCATTTTCAAATTCCCTCATGATGGTTGAAGGGATGGGAAGATTATAGAAAAAGAAAAAAACAGATTTCATAATCTAGAAACTGTGCTATAGAGAAATACTCTCAGAAATCATATAATAATAAAAAAAAAACTATTGTTGAACGACAGTAAAACCAACTTTATGTATATTGAGTTGAATGAATCTTTAATGAATTCTGTTTTCAAGGCATTGTTTATGTTTTCAGTGAAAGCCTGGTTAAAGAGTGAGGGTAAATTATATGAACCGTGAACTTCCAATACTGGCAAAACTACCATTTTTGATGCTCTTTTATCCATTGTAACAATCAACTATTCCATGTTATCATATTCCTTCTGCATGAAAAAAATCCTTTAACACTTCTGTTAGTGCAGATCTTCTAGTGATGAAACTTCTCAGTTTTTGTTTAACTGAAAATGTCTTTATATTGTTTTTATTTTTAAAATACATAAATGTTTAAAAAACTCTAGATTAACATCTCATTCTTTCCCCACTTTTTTTAAAGTTTCCCTTTTATTATTTTCTGACTTGCATACTTTCTGATGAGAAGTCTTCAGTCATTCTTATTTTTGCTTTTCTTTTTGTCTTTGTCTTTTTTCCCTTTGGCGGCTTCTAAACATTATTTCTTCTTTAATAGCTTGCTTTTAGCAGTTTAATATGTGAAGCTGAAATATCTGAGACAGTTCTCAGTTTAGGACGTTTATTTTGCCACAGTTAAGGATGCGTGCGCATGACACAGCTTCAGGAAATCCTGATGACATGTGCCCAAGGTAGTCCAAGCACAACTTGGCTTTATACATTTTAGGATGACATGAGACATCATTCATATGTAAACCTCGGTTTGGTCTGGAAAGGCAGGATAACACAAAGCAAAGGCAGGACAACATAACATGGGGATGGGGCTTCCAGGTTGTGAGTGGGTAAGAGACAAATGGTTGTATTCTTTTGAGTTTCTGATTAGCCTTTCCAAAGGAAGCAATCAGATATACATTTACGTCAGTGAGCAGAGGGATGACTTTGAATAGAATGGGAGGCAGGTTTGCCCTAAGTAATTCCCAGACTGACTTTTCCCTGTAGCTTAGTGATTTGGGGACCCAAGATTTATTTTCCTTTCACAGATTGTTATGCATATCATTGTGCTGTTCTTTATGTTTCGTCTACTTGGGTTTGCTAAAATTATTCAATCTGTGGTTTTCATTTTCATTAGACCTGAGAATATTTATGTTACTGTCCATAGGTCCTTAGGCTCTCACGCAACAGAAATTGACATGAAGTCAAACAAGTTTCCCGGACAAAGCTTTATTAGGGGCTTATGCTGGAACACAAGGGAGACAGCCCTGGAGCAAAAGTTCTCCAGCCGTCTCCTGGAGGGGAGTGCATTGCAGTGTCCTAAGGAGGTGACATGAATAATTCAAGAAGTTGGTGAGCATCCCTACATGTATGGGGTGGAGTGCGGGATGCTTAGGTATAGTAAGGGATCAGGCTAACACATGCATCATATGATCAAAAAATGGTGGATAAGGACCCCTTGGCCAGAGGTTTTAGTGTTATAATGAGGTGAGGGGTAAAGATCAGTCATTCTTCTGGTCTTGTGCACTGCAGATGATAAGGTTAACTTCTTCGAGTAAGACTTATGGTGGGACACTGCTTATCTTAGTTTCTTCAAAATCCCATGGTCGGCAGTTAGAAAATGGAAAAAGAAAGAAAAGGAAAAAAATGTATCAGTAAATGGTGGGACCAAGTCCCATCTCTACACTGTCTCATTTGTACTATTATTTGTTCTTGTATTTCCTTTCAACTTTCTTCCCTACTTTGGGGTCTCTAATGACACATTTATTAGAAAGATTAACATCATCCACAGCTACCTAAAGTTCAGTATCTTTTTTTGTTCACTCGTTTTTCTCAGTGCTTTGCTAGACCTTGAAGGCCACTTATCTTTTCTTTCTTGGTGTCTATTCTTCTGATAATCACATCTAGTGTGATTTTCAACTTTTTCATATTGAATCATTCATTTCTAGAAGTTCATTTTGGCCTTTTTAATGTCTCTATTTCTCTTCACAGTAGTTGTATGATTTTTCAAATCTCTGAATGTACCTTTAGACTTAAAATAACTGTCTCAAAGTTTTTGGGTATAATTCCATCATTTGGGTCAATTTTTTAGATGGCTCCTTTGCATGTCTGGCAATTTTTAGTTTAATATTGAATAGTCTTAATTTTGTGTGGTGGGTATTGGATATTGTCTTTCCACAGAAGGAACTACTTGCAGATTAATCTTATAATCCTTTCGAAGTTTTCATTCAAGGCACATTATGGCAGGTCCAGAGCACACTTCAATCTCGGACTGATTTTGCCTTCCTAAGGTGTGCAGAAAACTTTATCATTGTTCTGCCTATTACAAGGTCTTTCTGTATTGACTGGTGGAAATGCAAAAATCCCCAGTCCTTTGTGAGCTTTGTGAATTGTTCAGCCCAGTGTTTTCCAGTTGTTCTTTCCTCGGTTTGGGGAAATTTCATCCTATTCATGCACAGATTAGTTTTCAGCCAAAAACTCAATGGGACTCTGTGTGCAAATCCACAGAGCTCTCTCTCTCCCTGTGCAGATATTTCGTATCCAAACTCAGTTCTCCTCTCAGTCAAATAAGATTGCCAGAATTTGGTCCCCTCCCTGCATTGTGGCCTGATAATTTCCTCCGGGCAATAAGCTGGGTCTATCATATCTCATTTGATTTCCTTCTTCCAGTCATCACAGTCATGCGCTGGCTGTAGTGTGATGCCTAAAAATCATTGTTTCATATATTTCTTTCCAATTTTGTGGTTAAGTAGAAGAGTAATTTTTTAGTAATTGGTTCTTCTTTGGCAGTCGTAGAAGTGTTGTTGCAGGTACTTATTAATAAAATAATTAAAATATAAAAAGCACACAGAAGTTTTCCATTTTGCTTCCATTTTCTTCCTCTTCCCTTCTGAGTAGCAACTGTTATCATGAATGTGGTGCATAAAGGTAAATATTTCATTCTTTCAGGAAGATGGGAAATGAGAGTTTGATATTGTGAAATATCTACAGGGTCTTCATCCCTGTTTCCTGTCACACAACTTCTAAAACCCTTGGAATCTCCAAAGTGATATCTTTTTGTATGTTAATGATGGATGGATGGCCAGCAGCCCCTCAGCTTTGAGATGGGGAATGGTCACCAGAAAGACAAAGGCAAGATCCCCAACCTTCTGGGAGGAAAGGGGCTAATAGCCAATGGTTTAATCAATCATGCCTATGTAATAAGGCTTCCCTAAAAGCCCCAAAAAGATAGGGTTCAGAAACTTTCATATAGTTAGATACACGGCGGTTCCTGGAGGGTGGCACACACACAGAGGCCTGGGAAATTCCGTATGCCTTCCCCCATAGCCTGCTCTATGCGTCTCTTCATCTGTTTCCTTTGTAATATTCTTTATAATAAACTGGTAAACATAATTGTTTCCCTGAATTCTGTGAGCCACTCCAGCAAATTAACCAAAGAGCCGGCCATGGGAACCCCAACTTGAAGCTGGTTGGTCAGAGGTTCTGGAGGCTGAACTTGGGACTAGTCTGAAGGGGGGCAGTGTTGTAGAACTAAGCCCTCCACCTGTGGGATCTGATGCTGTCTCCAGGTAGAGTGTGTCAGAATGAAACTGTAGGATACCCAACTGGTGTCCGGTGGAGACTTAATTGCTTGCTTGGTGGTGGGGAGAAACCCACACACACACATTTGGTCCTAGAAGTCTGTCTGTGTTGAATGGTGTTGTTGAGTGTGGCATGAGAGCAGAGGAAAGCACAATTTGAGTTCTTCCCTCAAACAGAGGGAATTTTGTTTTAAGGTCATTAGGTTTAGAATACAGTGTTTGACTAGAAGATTGTATCAGCATGGATTCAAAGATAAACAGAGAGTAATTTAGACAAGAATTATTTACTAAATAAGAAATTGAAGTAATAAGGGACTGGCTATTAAAAAGTGCAAATAACTCTCAATAATATAAGGTAGCAAATAGAAGGAGCAGCTACAACCCTAGGGCTAAGATAGAGCAGCTACAGGAAAGCAGCTCCCCTACCCTGTCACCCGCCACATAGGGCTGAAATCCAGACCTGCGGGAGACAGCTGTGGCTCACTGAACGAAAGAAGGGCTGGGAGAACTTGCTGAAACCTGTCCTCTGGAATTTACCAGTCATTCTTCTGCTAAGGTGGTAGTGAAATCTGTTACCAGGAATGAGTCTCATTGGAGACACTCCAATATAAACTCGCTAGAAGCAGAGACAGTGGAGCTGGCAGATACCACTTACCACCACACATTATAGTTGCTGGGCACCGAAGAGGCTACAAGTGCTGAAGGAGCTGGTAAACCATCACCAGCATCAGGAAACAAAACCCTGGTATCCTTCAGTGTCTTTCTGGGGCCCTGTACTGATAAGCCTTAACATTGTGTCAGCTGGCAAAGAAAAATATTCTAAGTGTTAAGATCCATTTCACAGAACAGGCAAAAGGACAGATTTGGAGCTGAAAGGCAATAAATAAATGACACAGGGATGCAGAAAAAAGGTTAGATTAATTGCTAGATATTTATTTTAATGTTACTGAATGTAGCCTCATTTAGCCATATCAAGCAGTGGAACCAAGAAAAATTAGGTGCCCATTTCTAACTTGTCACACTTAAATGTGAGTATGCCAATTAGGAGTGAGTTCCCACATCTGAGGGAACAATCTGCAGGAAAAGGCTAAACAAGGAACAGAGAAAAATAGGTATAAAAAGACAGCTCCAGAGAGTAGATGGAACTGGGCTTAGCCTGCTTAATTGAATGATGCTATGACCTGTGACTCTACCCCTTGATTTTTCCCCTTGAACTTGGATTCTGGAGTTGAGCAAGACAAGAACAATTAATTAATATATCCATGGTCTAATAAGGCTGTTAACATTTAAGTGTTTCCCATCCATAGTCATTTGAGGTGGAAAAATGATAGCATTCCATTTAGAATTCTTAGAGAGAGATAAGGAGAATCTGAGAACTGGGGCTTATTACTGTAGCCCTTCCCCACTCCAAGGTAATGGATCACAAGGAATTTTTAATTGCACTTGTCTACATGAATGGATTGGTTAGGGAAATAAGCTGTTTATACTGTTGAAAAAGTGAGGCCTTTCCCTGAGCTCCTGAATACTATGGAAAACATTATAACCACACCAAATACATAGTTCACCAAATACCAAAAAGCCAAATAATAAAATCAATATTGAACCAAGGCTGAGATGAAAACAAATACCATCATTATAAAGTTCTGAGAACCAAAATTAAATCCTAAGGTTTTCTTGTTTAAACTTAATTATTACTAAAATTCACTGTTGAGTATTTTGTCAGTAAGATTTTAATAGTGCAACATTAGATGACAGAAATAAACATTCTTCGGAGCCCTGTAGATTAAACCTCAGGTCACTTGCATCTGCAATTTTTGAAGGTACATATATTTTTTTTTGGTTATCATTGCTGGTATTTATGCTGTCATCTAATTATTCAGCTTTCCTTTATCTAAATTAAAGGCACTTACTATGGTAAATTAATGTGAAGACATTTTCTCTTCCAATTCTGCATTAAAAGATTTAGTCAGTAGTAAAATTGAAATCCTTTTGAAACAATCTCACAAACGAAACATTTTTGTACTGCTTGAAGAAAATGCTTTTAGCATATTTTCAGAAGCCGACTCAAGGTGGATTTCTTCATTTAAAGAAAAATGTAATATTCTTTTCAAGTACTTGCTGCTTCTCACAATCCCTTGGGACAATTTTGTCTTTATACTTTTCACCCAGGCGTAATTTGGCAAAGTAGCAGTGTTGGCTTTCTGGAAAACAAGATCATTTCTAGAAATATGTTTCCTTCCACATTGCTCACATGCCAATTTCAGCATCTCCCCAGGAGGACAACAAGAGAGGAATCTTTAAAGGAGAAGGCATAAAAAAGTATTAGCCACAATATTTTTGTCACTTCTAGGATCAGAAGATTGTTGGCACTGTGCAAGTTCAGAGATGATAAATGATGTTGAAGTTGGCAATTGGGCTTGTTCTTGAACTAATCTTGGAGAGATGGTACTCAGAGTTCTCAAGTTTTTTAAGCAGGCTGTCCAAAGCCTCTGGACAGGTGGCCTGGAAAGCACAGAACTTAGCTAAATTTCATGACCTCTGAGACAGGGACCCTGAACGATGTGGATCCCCACCCAAATCTCATGTCAAACTGTAATCCCCCATGTTGAAGGTGGGGCCTGTGATACTGTCGCCACCACAGTGCGTAAGTTCTTGTGAGATCTGGTTGTTTAGAAGTACAGCACCTCCTGCCCCTCTCTCTTGCTCCTACTCCAGCCATGTGATGTGTGTGCTTCCCCTTTGTGTTTCACCACAATTGTACATTTCCTGAGGCCTCCCCAGAAGCTGAGCAGATGCCAGAATCATACTTCCTATACAGCTTGCGGAACCATAAGCCAATAAAACTTCTTTTCTTTATAAATTGTCCAGTCTCAGGTATTCTTTATAGCAGTGTGAGAACAGACTAATACAGACCCCCTTATTACTTTAGTCAAACTAACTCAAGGTGAGCAAATTATCATTTCTTTCTAGGGCTAACCAATCTATTTTTGTTAACCTGAATTTTCTGGAAAATCTGGAATGTCTTTCTTAGTCCTTTTACTCCTTCTTTGCAAAAACACAGACTTGTCTATCCCCGTCGAAGTGTTTTATTTATCTCAGCACCTCACCATCTCCTTTACTATGTCTCCTTCTTCCATTTGCCCTTCCATGTCTCAAATATGTGGTTTATATTCCTTACTACTCAATACTTTCCTCTCTAATTTTGTTTCCATCATTGCCACTCTGCTAAAGATAAGCTCAACAATTTCTTAATTCCTTTGAGTCACTTTTCTTTAATGTCAGTCTTGGAGGTGGAGCGGAGACATTACTATGTCATTACATTGTTTTTGCTTAATTGAATATTTTACACCAGATTTGCATGACACCATAGCGAGGGAATTCCTTTCCTTTCTTTTTTAAGGAGGCTTAACCTCTTTTGATTAATAGCTTGCCCTCAATTAGCACATCATACGTATAATCATGAAAATTACAAAAGCAATTTTCATTACAAATTACAAATACAAAAAGAAAACATTATCTGCACTAAGAATTTATCCATTTTATTGTCTTTTGAAAATCTTCGCTAATATGTCATTTAATTTAGAAAAAAATGAGTTACTATAAAATGATAAAAATATTAAATCTTAATGAAACCAGGAAATGAATTCCTTTACATAATAGAGGTATAAAATATTAATTTAAATGTCAGATTTGACCCCTTTCACTATTCTGAGACTCTGGCAAGGAAATTCAACATATACATGAAGACTGGTACAAATCTACACTGTATGAAAGCTGTGAAGGAAGCATTATCTGTCTCTGATGGGCTCAACACAGAATTCACCATAACAGCTGTTCCAAGTGCATTCCACCCTCCTCAATACAAAGCAGGAGAATTATACTGTAGCCAGATGTTAACCCCCTAGAGCTCGGTGCATTTTAGCTTCTCAGGGAGCTCCAGCTGCAGCTGTACAGGCAGGAATAAAAAAACAACAGAAAAAGAGAGAGGAACCATAAATTTCTGGTAGTTTGGGGGCATCTGCTTATTGGCATCTGGAGAACTAGGAAATGGTATCCAACAAGGTTTCCTTGAGGAAAAAGAAAGCGATGTGTCCAACTTAGTCCCCTAGTGGTTACTGGCATGGGTTTACCTGGGGTCCTTGAGGTAAGTGCATAAAAGATGCTTGAGGGGCAATGCAGCAATCATTTTAAAAGGAGGAGAATTCTGGGGGGCAATCTTCCCAGAGGGAAAGGTGGCTGGGAATTTGACAGTAACATGGAACCAGAGGTACAGCAGTAGTCAAACTGACAAGAGGAAGAAAGTAAGACACAGCACATGGAAAAAAGATCTTTCTAAAGATGGAGACATAACTAAGTAATCTAGCTATTGAGAACTGGTATGAAGAGAATTTCTTGCATGCAGATAATTTTGCAAGGCAGAAGATGCAGATGGGGTATATGTTGCTTACAAAACTGACCCTTGGATTTGGCTCTCCTTTCATATGCCACTAGGCATAAACTAAAATTTTTTCTTTTTCTTTTTTTTTTTTTTTTTNTTGTTGTTGAGATGGAGTCTTTCCCTGTTGCCAGGCTAGTACAATGGCGTGATCTCGGCTCACTGCAACATCTACCCACCTTGGTTAAAGCCATTCTCCTGTCTCAGCCTCCTGAAAATTTTTACTTTTTAAATAACATTTATATGTCTTGCAACCTAAAGTAACAAGCTCCTACAATGTACTTTATTTTTGGATACAAAGAATAACTCTTTAAAGAAATAGAACTTATAGAATCTTGAGAAAATCTAGATTAAAAAAGCTGGTCAAGTCTCCAAGGTATTTAAGATCGTCAGTATAATTAAAGATTTTCTGAACACCTCGTGTGGCAGGCCAGATCTCACTAATGCAGGCCTCCATAACAACTGTTTCAGTGCTGACTGAGTGGTTAAGTCAAATATTAAAAGCCAATGTCCTTATACAAAGGTTGGGTTGTAACAACAGCCCATCAGTAATTTTGCCTAGGCCTTTCCTGGGCTTTAAAGCGTAACAAAATAACTAAAGAATTCTTAACAGGACCCATTTAGGATTAAACAAGTTTTATTGTGGGTCTAAAGAAACTCCCAGGCCACCACAAATAAGCTTATTGGGGATTTGAAGGAACTCCTCAAACTTCTGTAATTAAGCAGAAGACAAAATAAGGGTAATCACCCCAGCATCTAGACCCATTTAGATTAAGTAAATTTACTGAGGCTTCAGAGGAAGGTCTTTAGGACTCAAACCTTAGTTATAGATTAAAAGAAGCTAATCACTTATATCTTTGGATAAATGCACAGTTACATATAAACATGCAGCTTAGAGGGTATATACGCTCTGGAAAACTTTGTAATTTTGAGTTGGTCTGGTGATAATTTCCAGGCCTTCTCTCTGTAACTGGTTACAGAAATAGGAACTGACTTCCTCCCAGTTCATTTGCATCTCATTATTGGGCCATGAGAAATAGCAGCCTGACCCTCAGTTTGGTCTGGGAATACTACCACATGAAAGGGATTGTGTTTCTTTGAAAACTAACACTTATTGGGTGCTTTTATGTGCCAGGCACTTTCTAAATCCCTTATTTGAATCATCTTGTTTAATCTTCACCATGGCTCTGCAAGGTAAGAACAATTCTTCTCCCATTACACAGGGGAAGAAACTGAGGTTTAGGAAAGTTAGGTAACTTGCCCAAGATCAAATAGTTCATATACGGTAGTGAGTGGTTCAACACAGGCACTTCTTCTATAAAGCCTGAGTAACTGTGAAGAGGGGATGTAACAGTGAATCATATCAACCTGGCCTCTGGCTTTATAGCTTTCATCTTTGGGGGTGGAAGATGGCAAAAGTGAGAGGTCACTTTGTACAGGCAGGATGCTGAACTCAGTGTTGAAAGGCTAAAGAAAGCTTCCTAGAGGACATGCTAGTTAATTAAAGACTTGAAGGATAAAAAGGAGCTGGCCAATTGAAGATAAAACATATAAACCTTTAAGAAATGAAAAAAAACAGAAAGTGTACATACCTAGATGTGAAAGATAAAATGGCATGTTTATAAGTAGAGTCTGAATTGCTTGTGGCAGCAGATGAAGCTGAAGATGTACAGTGGTGACAACCAAATAGGCCTTGCATGCCATGCTGAAGAATAAATAAATAGGAGAAGTATGGAACAAAGAACTCACTCCTCTAGGGGGTTGTAACCCTCTGGCCTACATGGGCTACATTTCAGAATATAAATACATTTGCAAATAGGAGAATTTTGAAACATTTTGGCCTATTCATCTTTCAGAGATAGTGGGACATATGACAATTACCCCAAGTCTAAATATCAGTAAATTCACCGTTTGAAAGTGGAACAGATATATTCTAAAAATCAGATAAACTGATCTTGGCCTAAGCTGACTCAGTGCCAAGTACCAGAGGGAAAAGTAAAAGACTTTTTGACCACTTGAAGGGAACAAAATTCTAGAATAAATTATTCATGATATTTTTTTTTGTGGGCACCTCAAGAAAGGGTGATATAGTGAGAAGATATTTACTTAAAAAAATGTAATGTATATCTTGTATGTGCAAGGAATTGTGCTGGATTTGGAGGAGAAGAATACAAAAGGACAATAATAACAGCTACCATTTATTGTGTACTTGCCAGATGCTTGGCCATCTTCCAAACCTTCATGTATTCAACTCTTACAATCCAGTGAAATTAACTCCTATAGTGTTCATTTTACAAACGGACACTCGGTGTAAATTCTCCAAGGTCACATCCCTAATAAATATGTGCGCTGAGTTTTTTTGGAAGGGGGATCAATATGGCACCATTACTACTGTTGCTTAAGGCTGTTTCACAGAATCTTTTTCTTTGTATGATTTCAGGTTAGAATTTTGTGACTAGTGTTACATATGATATGTTAGGTGAAAGTAAAATGCACTTTTTCAAGAGGTTGTATCAGTCTGATTTGGTGGCTTCCTCTCAAAAGGTATCTTCACAGACCTAGCAAAACCCAGTTGGGTGCCAGGTGCAGTGATTTTCACAAACTTCCCTTGAGCTCTGGTTGTCTGCATCTGTGGTCAGGTAGGGGATTGGCTGTTAACTGGATGATGGTGGCTGGTCTCACAGTTGGAAGACTCTCTAGTGGGGTGTCTAAGTTTTCCCTCCCACCAGTCTAGCTTAGGTTTCTTTGCAAGGCAGTTGCAGAGTTGCAAAATGCAGCAACAGAGGGCAAGTTCCATTTTTCAAAAAGTCTTCAAATATCTGCTTGCATCACATTTGATATTGTACCAATGGCCAAAACAAGTCACACGGCCAAGCCCAGTCTCACCATCGGCGAGTGTATACAAGACATGTGAGTGAGTATCCTGGGCCATGTTACAGTGATGAGAACTTGTGGCCACTTTCAGAAATCACACAAGCCCTGATTCCAGTATTGTATCCCTTATTCCTGTATTTATAGTGACTCTATCTTCCTTGCGGAATCTTGACTATTATAGAATTAATAATTAAATCCAGTCAGTTAGGCTTAAGAGTTGGCAAAAATCTTGATCATAATGTTGTTATATCTCCAAATCTGCACAATCAGAGAACTTATTGCATAGAAGCATACATATTTCTGATTATCCTAAGAGATAGGATACAAATAAAGACTATGAAATGATTAAATGTACTAGCCCATGTAGTGCGTACATGGATGTATTATAACTAATTCTGATGGGGAGATGAGTTGGTTAAGAATACATAATGAAAGAAATATTGACCTATTTCCCAAGCTTCTAACTCACCTTGCTGTCAGGCTCCCTTTTGGAAAGCTTCATGTGAATTTGTCCCTGATATTTTATGCACATGTTCAAAATACAATTAATAATCTTCCCTAACTTTAATCTTCCTACAAACTCCATATTTTGACTCACTGATTGATTCATTCAACAAGTATTTATGGAGTGGCTACCAGGTACTAGGTAATTTTTTAAATGTGGGGATAGGATAAACAAAAAAGATTTTCCCCTTCCAGGAACTTGCATTTTAAAAATTGACAGAAAACTTAAAAAGTAAGAAGTCTTACAATGGAATATTGACTGGAGATCAATTGAAAGAAAAAAATTAAGCACACAAACTCTGCTAGTAGGGAGTAAACATTTGGCCAACCTGGAAAATGGTGTTGCATTACTTTCTAATTTGAATATTCCTCTATCCTATGACCCAGCAATTCTATTCTGAGGTATATATCCTAGAGAAATCCTTTCACATATACCAACACATATAGAAAAAGCTGCTAAAAACACCATTGTCTATAACAGCAAAAATCTAGGAAAAATTCCAAATGTTTATTAATATGTAATAGAATATTTGTAGATATATTCTAAGGAAAAAACTAAAGTAGTGTTTGCTGATAAGGAGTATACATTTTAATTGTCACTTCAAAAAACAATTTGGTGGTAACTTTTGAGTTAAACATTTATTTATTTTATGTCAGTAATTCTACTCTGAAGTTTATACCCTGGAGAAATTCTTTTATATATTTACCAAAATATATGTAAAAACACTTAGGATAGCTTTGTTCATATTAGCAAAAAGTTGAAAAATCACTAAGAAAAGAAAAATGAATAAATAAACTAAATATATTCACATAAAGGAATGTTATACAACAGTGAAAATGAATAGATATTGATACATCTTAGAGAAATGTGAAAAATAAAAATTACATGACTTCTGCTTCTTGCTATGATGAATTAGCTTCTAGCAGGCTAGAAAAAACAGCTAAAATTCAATAAAACCTGTTTGAATTATTGGAGAGATGCTGAGATTGCCAGGATTTGAGGGGCTAAGATACTGTATAGAACCGAGGTTAATTAGGTGAATGTAACATACTCCATGCTGTTCTTCCCCCATGGAGCATATACCGATTTTTGGAGGAGGATAAGAGGCTGAGTAGCTCAGCAGATCCCAGGTGCTCTGAAGCAGTGAAGACTGCAGGGCATTCAATATTTTCAATATTCTGGGGAGGCAAACATGGAAGTAATTGTCTGCCAAGGCAGTCAGCAGGAGAGGCTAAGATTTTAGAAGAAGGTGCATGTCCCTCCCAGCATTACAATGGTTTTCCCTTTGGGGCATGTCTTGAATGTTAACTAAACAGTGTGACAGGCTAAGAAGAAGCAATAACTTGCTGAAAAGCAAAGGTGTTTCCAGAAGTTCCACACTGCTAAGGAGACAAAAATTGTAGTTAATGATATGCCAAGGAGGAGAAATCCTAGTAAACACACAAAACTCTCATTGGAAACCTGAAGGGCTTCATATTAGAAGCAGGAGTAAATCAGTGGTAGAGAGAGCCTTCAGAAGATGGTATTTCAGCCCAAGCTTAGCCCAGTTCCTTATTAGATTCAGATGACTTGCCTCAAGTCTAACTACATATCAAATGATAGAGTAAATCCTCTGTGGAAGAAAATCCAATAATCTAGAATCTTTATATTTCATATCCAATGTGAAACAAAAAAGTTGTCACTCATCCCTAATGTATTAATCAGCTATATCTACCATTATGGTGCATAACAAACAACCATAAATCACAGAAACATCCAACAACAAATTTCTATTTCTTTCTTGAACATCTACAAGTGACTGGATGGTTCTGCCTAACCCTGTGTGGAGGTCAGCTGAGGGAGTTCCACTTTAGGTTGCATGCCTGTACATCAACAGAGGTGGCCCTGCTCTACCTGTTTTATTCTGTAACCCAAGCTGAATCAACAATAAAATACTATGTTATTCTTTGGGAATGACAGAAGCACAAGGGAGCAAAGTCAGTCATACAAACACATTTCAAATTTTTTCCGTATCAGGCTGGGAGGAGCAGTATGCACCTCTAGTCCCAGCTACTTAAAAGGCTGAGGCAGGAGGATTGCTTGGGTCCAGCAGTTCTGAGCTTTAGTGCACTGTGCTGATCAAGTAACTGTACTAAGTTTGGCATCAATATGGCTTTTCAGCAGGGAAACACCAGGTTGCCTAAAGAGGGTGGAAAGGCCCGGGAGCAGGTCAAACCTCCTCTGCTGATCAGTAGTGGGAGTGCCCCTGTGAATAACTAGTGCAGTGCAGCCTGGGCAACATAGCAAGACTCCATTTCTTATGAAAAAAATCCCACATCACCTCTAGTAAACACCCATTCACCAAAGTCAAAGTCCTGGCAAAGTCCAAAAGTATTGGCAAGTTATCTCTATCACCAGTGAGGACACGGACACTATGGTGAAAATTACTACTGTAGGTCAGACATGATGGCTCCCATCTGTAATCCCAGCACTTTGGGAGGCAAAGGCGGGTGGATCACTGAGGTCAGGATTTAGAGATCAGCCTGGCCAACATAGCAAAATCCCGTCTCTACTAAAAATACAAAAATTAGCTGGGTGTGGAGGCACACGCCTGTAGTCCCAGCTACTCAGGAGGCTAAGGCAAGAGAATAGCTTGAACCCAGTAGGTGGAGGTTGCAGTAAGCTGAGATCATGTCACTGAACTCTAGCCTGGGCAATCAAATGAGACCCTGTATCAAAAACATAAAATAATAAAAAAAAATTACTACTATAGGGCAGGAAGTTGAGAGGGGAGAAATGGGTTCGGGATTCAATCTGTCACAGTTTATTTTCTTGGCCACAATTATGTGTGTTGTCCCCATGTGCAAAATATCCTTATACTCATGTCAAGGTTCAGAAATCTTTCCTGGTATGTCATAGGGTATACACAGGTGTATTTATTCAAAAATGCAAGATTTTATATTATTTAAAAAGATAAATCTAATGAATTGCTTTCACCAAGGAGAAAAAGTCGATGATCTTCTCAAAAGATGTGATAAATCAATTGATAAGCTTTAATACACATTTATAATACAATCTCTTAGTGACCTAGGCAAGAATAGAAGGGAACTTTCTAAATCTGACAAAAGATTGCTACAAAACCCTGAAGCAAACATCAAATTGAATGGCAAAATTTAAAAAACGATTTCTTTGAGATCATGACTAAGATAAAAATGTTAATTCTTACTACTGTTAATCATTATTGTCTTAGTGATCTGAGCCAATGGGGTAAATTAAGGAGAAAATTATATATAAATGTAGAAATGAAAGATGTAAAATTATCAATATTCATGGATTACACACTTGTTTATATAAAAATCCAAAAGAATCGTCAAATTATTAGATGTGATAAGTTAACAAGTTTATCGAAAATTTGGTCAATATAAAATAATTATATTTCTATATAGCAGATACATTAAAATAGGTAATAAAATGAAAAAGGACACCCTTTCAATAACATAAAATATTAAAATAACAAGAAAGATACCTAAAACCTCCCTGTAGATGTTATTGAGAGAAATTAAAGACCTAAACAAAAAAAGAAACGTATGATGCTTATAGATTGAACAGAATTGTTAAGATGTCCTTTTTCCCCAAGTTGATCTATAGGTTTTATTACATATGGTCAATCTAATTTTCTTTAGATTGCATCATCCTGTGTTTGCATGTGTGTATAAATTGACACAGTGATTCTAAAATTATATGAAAATAAAAATAGTCAAACATAGTCAACTCAATAATAAAAGGAACAATGCTAGAAGACATATATTCAGTATTAAGACAAAGCCAGTGACATTGTATTGAACTACAGTCACCAACTCTACAGCAGAAGTGAGACAGTATGTACCTGGTTATTGTATCTCCTGGTTCTAACACATACTACACTACTCAGAAGCCACCAACCTGATGAGTGATAGAATAAGTACTCAAGGTGCAGTTGAGATACCAGCAAGGACAGAATTCTCTGTGAGGCTGGGACATCATCCTCCAGGATGAAGCATACATCCCATAGCCTACTTGGGAATGTGAGCTCCTTGTTTCAGTAACTCTAGGTTCCGTGGTCTGAGAGACATGGGAAAATTCCCTTTGCTTTAACTGCTATTTAGTCATTTTGTGCTCTCACACTAAGAGATACAGAGACAAGGAAGGGAGTCAACAATTAGCAAGGAACCCTGATCATGAGGATGATACGAGACTGCTGTTACAGAAAGGGACAGTGAAGACTGCTTTTGGCTTTTGGTGATTCACTGAGGGAGACTCTTGGTATTTCCCTGCTGAATTTGGCACAATGCATAAGTGTACCTGCTATGGCCCCAGAAGGACATGGTGACCAGGAGCTCACATGAGAGGTCAAGACCGGTGCCACAGAAGAAACTACAGTTTATCCTAGTGAGCCTCCTCATGTAAATTTTACCAGGAAAGGAGACCAACCAATCAGACAAGCTGTTCACAGATGGAATAAACACACCATGAGAAGCAAGTGGATTTAAGCAAGAAGGGTCCAACCACACTGCCTCTGATGGTGTGCTGCCCCGCTCTGGTCTTCTAAACAAGCTACCACCAGCTGCCAAGGAGGTATGTCGCTGAAGGCTCACAGCTATGAACTGCTCTGGACTTTGCTCCCATGAAGGGAGCTACCTGATTAGTGTTTAAGACCGCTCTCCAGGGCATGGTCCCTTGCCTCAATTTGGGACAATTCTGAAGGATTATTCTAGTTCAAGCTTGTGCAATCAGCTATACCCAGTGTTTCATTTTACCTAATCCTGCTTCCCTCATTTCTCTGTAGGATTTGTTCCTCATTACACTGTCCAATAAACCACACAAATTTCCATCTGAGTCTGTTTGCATGGTTCCTGTCCTAAGACAGCTTTCCTGTTTAGTTTAAAGTATACATATCTAAGGCCAGACTGTTAGCACCTTGAGGGCGAGAGCAGTATCTTTCCTGTGGTATCACTGGCATCCAGCAGAGAGCTTTGCAGGTTGCTGCCTCAATATAAAATTGTTGACTACTTCAAAAACCATCTTTCCTATTAGACTGTCATCATCTTGCAAGGAAGACTATCTCTAAAATTTTTTAGTATTCCTACATATTCTATAATTACCATTCATGGGAGGCTCTTTACGAATTTGCCTTGTTCTTTAAAAGGAAGAATTAGCTCTTACATAACAAAAGCTAAGTTAATGTATTCATTTATACTGAAAAGTGCTTTCTTTGTTTGCCTAATTAGCATTTGCTTGTGCTTTTTCTCTTCAGGAACTTTAGATCAGCACCTTTGATCTATTTACCAGTGACTGGCATGGATGGGTGAACAGAAACTGATGTGGCTTGTCATTCTTTTATTTTAAATTATTTTGACATAGATGCAAAGAAATAGACGTGTGTTAAGAGACACCACACATTAAATGAATAAATTTTCAGAGGAGATAATGATGGAAATTAGTTCTTAGCAGAGTCATCCCTAGGTTTGAGTTCTCTAGCATCAGAAGTTCTAAACTGGTAGAGTAGCCATACGAACAAGGATGGTGTGAGGGAAACATCAGGGAGCCCTGATTCTATTAACTGTAATCACCGCAGTGTTTCTGCTCACTGGTACAACACATTTTCCATGTAGCAATAAACACTGAAGCACATTTCATTAATTCGTGATTTCCCCTAAACAGCAATGTGTTTAGCTGCAGATCAGTGTGTGGCTTTATCAAAGAAATTGAAGCAAGGAAAGTACAATGAAACAAACCACTTAATCATCTCCTGGGAAGGCTGCTCTTTACTGGGAGATGCTTTGGACCAGGCCTACTATAATTAGCTCAGTCAAAGGTTTGCTCCACTGAGGATCTTGGATTCCCAAGAGAAATTCTTCAGGAAACTGAGATTAAGCCAGATCTTGCTACATTCTGCCAAAGTTGCCAGCCAGCTGCAGTTTCTCTCTAGAGGCACTATGCAGTCAATCTGTCTAAGCTTAAGTCAGGAACCTGAAATTCTAATCACCACCCTGATAGCAGTTTGCAAGGTGTCTTTGTGCAGGCCACTTACTGCTTCTGATGCTCTAGCAGTTTCTCAGCCGGAACTTGGGAGAAGGGACAGGAGGCTTTAGCTATGACTATTCTGAGAATTAATATTGACAGAACACTTGTACATCTACTGATGAATGGTAAGGTAGCCTTGTAGAAACTCAAAAGAGTAGAGTGTTTTGATTTGTAGCTACCTACAGGATCAATACTGTACTCCCTATAGTTATTATACATAGAGGAATTAGTCCAAAACTGAGAGAGATGATATGAACTGCATTTGGCATATTGAGATGTTTCTGTTGAGCACCTGCATGCATGAGGAGCTGACACCATACCTGAGGAAATTAAAAGCAGTCTGTAGCACTGTATAAAAATGAGCACCCCCTTGCTGGATATTTCCCATTGGCTCCCCAAGGTTTATTGTGTCTCCTTCCATACCTCTGCTGATGTGGCTGACTTTGATGCAGAGAAAACTTCAGAGGCCTTCCTTTCCTCTGGCTTCCTCCCGGTTCAGGCAGTGGGGAGGACCCAAGGACATCAGAGTAAGGGAGGAGAATGAGGCCAAGGTATTGTTTCCCCCTCCTATGTTCCCTCCCTGTAGGGTCTCCTTCGGACTTGTTGTGAGTCTTGACTAGAAGTAACTATCTGTCACAATGTGGCACTCTCAATATGGCTGTCTCTTGCCATCTGCTTCCCGCTACACCCCTAATGACAGAGCTCCTTCCGTCTCCCCTCCTTCTTTCATTAAGCTCTGCCTTTTTAACTTTCTGTATGATCTGGTTCCTATCCTACCATGCACTTGCATCTCTGCTGTCAGAGAATTCACATGGAATCTCAGAGGTGCCATCCAATAGAAATATAATTCAAACCACAGACACAAGCCACATATGTAGTTTTGAATTTTCTAGTAGCCACATTTTAAAAAGCAAAAAGAAACAAGTGAAATTAATGTAAACAATCTATTTCATTTAACCTAATATATCCAGGTACTATGCTCAATTCTTTGCAGGTATTATCTAGAGTCAATATTACAACAATCTCATAAGGGTTATCCTGAATGATTCCCAGATTCAGAGAGGTTTATTTCTTCATTTATTTGCTTATCAATAAGTACTGATGGAGCACTTCTGTGTAATAGGCACTATTCTGGACTCTGTGATACTTAAGGAACTAACATCCTCATTTATGGTGTTTATATACCATTAGGGACAAATCCAATAGTAAAGAAGCTAAACAACTAAAACATATAGCATATTAGATGGTAGAAATGCTTTTGGCCAAAAAATAAAACAAGGAAGAGGATGGAAAGAGTATGAAAAGAATTGAAATGTTACGTATACTAGTCAGGTCACCCCTTGTGAAAGAGACCTTTGAACAATGCCCTGAAAATAGCAGCCATGTAGACAACTGAAGGAAGAATAACTCAAGTAAATAATTCAAAGCAGCAAGTGCAGAGGCCCTGAGGAAGGAATGTGCTTGAGGTGTTCAAGGAATAGCAACAAATATAATGTGGCTAGAGTAAGTAGAGTCGGGCCAGCTGCTGTGGCTCATGCCTGTAATGTCAGCATTTTAAGAGGCCAAGGCGGGAGGGAGACCAGCCTGGGCAACATAGGGAACCCCCATTTCTACAGAAAAGAAAAAGAAAGAAAAAAAATAATAAGCAGAGGCAGCATATCAGAGGTGAGATCAGAGAAATAACAAGAGAGTGTGGGTCAGATGTGCACATCCTGTATGGCTTTTTACTAATAGATCATAGTAAGAACTTTCTCCTTCACTCTGAGTGAAATGCAAAGTCATTAGCAATTTTTGAGCAGTGGGACTAGTCAGGAGGTACAGGAACAATTTGAGCAAGCGATTAGGGTAGAGAGGGTTGGCCAGGTTTGGGGAGTGGGGTGGCCGTGGCGGAGATGACAAGTTTGGATAACGAATTTAATTAAAATATATAGGAATATAGGAATAGTTGAAGGTAACTTTAAGAAGATTGTTCTGGCTGCACTGCTAACAAACAAGAGAATTAAGATTTAAATCCAGATCTGTCTGACTCCAAAGCTCTAGCTCTTAATTTTTACTGACAAGTCCTTGGTTTCTTTTCAGCTGCAGATGCCTCGGTGTCTCTAAAAGATAAACTCCAATATGTTTTTATGGCAAGTATGAAGGTTCTACAAATAATAGAGCATAAATTATAAAATTAAAAGATTTTATACTTTGGCTTGGAAGTCCTTTTTCAAGTATAAAAGCAAGTTTCTGGTAAAAGCATAGACTTAGTGGTCATAGGATCTTTATTACCAGAGATAGCTGCGTGACTTTTTAGTCACTCCACATAAACTTTTTATATGTCCTCATTTCTGTATTGTGAATAAATATTATTTTTTCTTAACTGTAAGACTTTTTTTCAAAAAATATATGTATTTTTGAAATCAGGATATGAGAGAAAAACTGAACACCTTGGACTGCCTACTCTCCAAAAGAGAGAAATGACAGTACCACTAAACTTTGGGTAATTGCTGCATGGCCGGATGAAGGTCATTCTTACCAAGAGAGCATAAATTTTCAAGAAAAGATAGTATGTCAGGTAATAGATACGTTAAGTAGCTCGATTTTCTCTTTCTGCAGTACATACATGGATCAAAGCATTATAGTGTATCCTCATAAATATATACAATTATTATTTGTCAGTACAAATAAAATTAAGAAGAAAAAGATAATATGGGAACATGATTGTGTAGGAGGAAAAGGGTTGTGAAATTTTTTATTTTTCCATTTCGGCAACTAATTCAATTCCATTTTTGGTTTTAATGGTGTACAAGCCAACAGTATATGGTTTCTGCCCCTTCTAATCTTAATATAAGAATACCAAGCTCTCAAGAAATGACCTTAAGGTAACTTAGCACTTTCATTCCAACTAGACAGATTTATAATTTGATGATGTTCTAAATTAGATATAATATGGTGGTTCAATATGGTATCGTAAAGTGGATGTTTTGCATACACATGTAAAGTGTTGAGTAGAGTATATATACACAAAGAATGCGGGCTTAGTGTGAACGATAAACTAGATGCATTGAACACTGTTAACTTCAAGATATTTCAATTACTCCTCAGTGTAAAGATGCAAGCATTTTAGACAAATACTGATATGGCTATCATTAACTCAAACAGTGCTTTCAGAAACACATTAACATAATGACAAATTTTTACAGGTGAAATTATGAAAACTTTTACTCAGTGAAAAGAAATGAAAATATGTTTGTAGCAATAACTATTCTGTGATTGTGAAAGTACATAAGTGGCAATTGATGTTTGAACTATTATGAGCAAGCCTTTAAAAAATGCATACCATTGTCAGCAGCAGGGCTTTGTCATCCACAGGTTGGTCAATTTTCTGTTAATTCTGTAGCATTTTACATTTGTATAGGAATGTGTCTTTCAAAAACTTTGCACATTATTTTACAATATCAACTTATATCTGATTTCTCACATTGGATAGCCACATTAATTTGAGAGACTAATTTAGCTGACAACTCAATTAGTAATTAGTAAAAAACCTAGTGATATTTGGTAGCAAACAATGGAGGTAGCCTGGGTTGATGCATTTATTCAAATTTTTAAATCAATGGGTGGTCTGCTAACTGTCATTAATGTGACAGTAGCAGCCTGGAGAAAGGGAAAATGGGTACTCATGGCATAATGAGGAATAACAAAATGAAGACATAGTATTGATACAGAGTAGGCCACTTGCAGGTTTTATTTTTTTGAAGAACATCTTTTCCCCAGCTACAGTATAGTTATGATATAAGAATAATTTCCAATATTGCACAATGAATGTATCCAGATCCTGAAACGTGGATCAAAAAAGTGGATTAAAATGGAGGATGACAGCAATTTCATGGAAGTCTCCCTGATGAAACCTAAATACTGACAGTTTTTTTTTGTTTGTTTGTTTGTTTTTTGTTTTTTTTTTAACATCTGACAGGTCCACTTATTTATTCCACAAACAATATTTTAGAGTTCACCATGTGACAGATACTACATTTAGCTCTAAATTTTCAGAATGTATTCTCATTTTTCTTCCATGTTGTAATCTTTTTTAAAGTTTTAGACATTAAATTGACAAATAGCAATTTTATATATTCACCATGTATCATGTAATGATTTGATATATGATACACTGTGTAATGATTGCCACAGTCAAATCAATGAAAACATCCATTACAATCCATGCTGTATATTAGGTCCCCAAAAATTACTCATCTTATAATTGAAAGTTTGTGCCCTTTGGCCAACATCTGACAGTTCTTAATTTAATTATTTATATGTTAGTAGCTAAAATTTCTTTAAACCATTAAAGCAACCCAGCCAGATAGAATTGAACACCTTTTTTTTCTTTTCTTTTCTGTTTTTTTTTTTTTTTTTTTTTTTTTGAGACAGAATCCTGCTCCGTTGCTTAGGATGGAGTGCAGTGGCGCGATCTTGGCTCCCTGCAACCTATGCCTCCAAGGTTCAAGTGATTCTCCTGCTTCAGCCTCCTGAGTGGCTGGGATTACAGGCACTTGCCACCACACCCACCTAATTTTTCTGTATTTTTAGTAGAGATGGGGTTTCACTATGTTGGCCAGGCTGGTCTTTAACTCCTGACCTTGTGATCTGCCTGCCTCAGCCTCCCAAAGTGCTGGGATAACAGGCATGAGCCACCGTGCCCAGCCTGGAGACCATTATTCTAAGTGCAGTAACTCAGGAATGAAAAACCAAAACAGTGTATGTTTTCATTCGTAAGTGGGAGCTAAGCTTTGGGAATGCAAAGGCATAAAAATGATACAATGACCTTTGGGGACTTGGAGCAAAGGGTGGGATGCGGGTGAGGGATAAAAGACTTCACACTGGGTACAGTGTACACTGCTTAGGTGACGGGTGCATCAAAATCTCAGAAATCACCACTAAAGAACTTGTTCAGGTAACCAAACGCCACCTGTTCCCCCTAAAACCTATTGAAATAATTTTTAAAAGCACCTCCAACTAGACAGTAGCTGAGTAAGGACACAGCCCTGTGATTCCTTTTAGTCAGAATTTCTTCCACTATCTTCGAAGTAGGGGCAATAGATTCTATGCCTACTATCCAGGGTCTGGTCATTAAGATCTCAGCTCTACAGCTTCCAGCTACACAGGGCATGAGGCGAATTCCCTGTCAGTGCCCTGTAGTCTTCTCCAGCCTCCTTCAGCTTGCCTCCAGGGACTTGCTTTTCCCCTGCTCATTTTCAAAGCAGCTACCACCTGCGCCATTTCTCCCTCTTACCCCTTACCAGGGACCACCTCCATTGGAAACTGCCTGCCTGCCCAGTGCCTTCTTCCTGGGCCCTTTGAAACTTTCACAAGTCTATTTTATATCAATGGTTTCATCACTTATGGAATAAGGGGGAGTTAGAAATGAATTGTGGGAGTGTGAGGGCAGGAATAACTTAATGGAAGCTAATCTGGTTCTTGAATCTCACTTAATATTTTCTGATGGACCTCAGCAGCCCTTCTTTAAATATGTACAAATGCAAAAAATGAAATTGGCAAGTATACAAACAAAAACCATCATATTGATGGAAATAACACATTAAAAGAAATACAAATTCGTAAGATAGTAAATGAGCTTCTCTTTTAGTACCAAGATTTAATGACAGGTGTAATAATTACCATAATTACGTAGTGCCTAAATAATACTGGCTCTATCTGCCGCAATTGTAATACGGTATGAAAACACATTTGATTTCTCTTGTACACTATAGATAATATAGCCTACAATCTTAATGGGAAAAAAAAAACTGCTAACCTTCTATGAAAACTGGGATTTTAAAAATTCAAGTTCACTGACATAAGTAAAGACCCTATTTGAATCATTGGCTCTGGAAGGTAGATCCTATTTATAGACAAAACTGCCTGAAATGGAAACATTTAAAGAGGAAGAGAATACCATCAACATCATCAATAATAGTAATAAACACCCAAGGGTCTACATCAGAGCTAGATGTTTTCTGCAGATCCTTAGCCATATACTGTGGAATCCACATTGCCTTTTCAAGAAGTTGTGGGGGAAATAGGGGAGGGACAGCGAGGGGTGGGGAGTTGGGGAGAGATAGCATGGGGAGAAATGCCAGATATAGGTGATGGGGAGGAAGGCAGCAAGTCACACTGCCATGTGTGTACCTATGCAACAATCTTGCATGTTCTTCACATGTACCCCAAAACCTAAAATACAATAAAAAAAGAGAAGTTATGGGGGAGAGGGAGCAAGTGCACTTAAATAAGTACAGAAATTTAGTACAGAGGTGAGGGGGCAATGTGTTAATAAGGAGGTGTAAGAAGAGAAGACAATGACTTCTCTGTTTTCAAAGACTTTGCAGTTGAGAGAGAAATATGATTAACCATCCAGAGGTAATTACTAAGCAATGAAGAACTAAGCCACACAGATTGTATTACAACATAAAATAACTTAAAACATGCATCTTAATAAACACGTGGAAAAAACATTGTATTTTGTAATACTCTTACAGACTATAAAATTCGACAGGCTTTATTTTCTGCTACTAAGCATGGCTTGTGAAGCTCAAAACGCTTTGGGGAAGAATATCCTTACTGTGGGCACTCCCAAGCTTTTGTGATTTGCTGTCTCCTCCCCAGCACACTTTTAGCTTTCTAAAGGTAGGGCAGGGACTTGTTTGATCTGGCTGTCAATTTTATTTGTCTGGCAGTATCTTTGGAAATAGGGTGTGAGGATATGATGGAAGAGAGCTTTGAATAATTGGTATCCCATTTTGGAAAAATTTTCATTATGCAATTCAGTTAAACTCTGAGGATAATAATAAAGCGTCTCATGTATAAGTTATATTCTAATTAATTTTTAATTAATTTTAAGTGAAATTTTAGTGAGAGCAGAAATAAGGTAGATAAAAATATCACTTGTAAAATTTTACTAACATTTACATTTTGGTTCTGTGGCTCTTTAAAAGGAAAAATACAGACTTAAAAGAAAATATTCAGACTTAAACCTTCATTAGTTTTCTGAAGAGCGCCTATTTTGGCTATTGCATATATGTTACCCTGATAAGGTATACTTTATTTTAAAAAGAATGTATCATTGCAGAAGTATAGAATGTGATTTTTAATTAACTTTTATCCTTTTTTTCTGATTCATCAGCTATACGAATGGAAATGCCCACTAGAGGTCTCTCCAACCTGAATTATTTCTAATTCCTGAAATGAGATTGTATTACTTAAATGTTCAGTCCTTGCCTGCTTGTGAGAGTTAGCAAAACTTTGTGGCATTTGACATGATAATTGCCCAGGACCTTAACAGAGGAGAGTGGGACACACATTTAAACTGCTACTCCTGTGAGTCTATTTTATTTACATACAAGAATGTTAGTTTTACCCCCTGTTCTACCGAGTTCATTTGACACGTTTTATGCTTTTGAGTGAAGATGAAAAGCAAGTAAGCCCTTTAAAGACAGTGACCACGTGCTGTTGGGGTTTTTTTTTTTCCAGCTTGTAGAAGATTCTGGAAGGCTATCAACTGGAAATAATAATTATTATTGTCAATTTTCAGCCCTACTTTTATCAAATCACAGAAAATATGTAAAAATTTCAATTCAAAGGAAGGACTTTCATGTGCAAATGCTAGAGACAACTTTTTGATTTTCTGATACATTTATTAACTATGTCAAATAAATTTCAGGAAGTTTGGCTTATGTGCAGTGTGCATTAGAGAGACTTTTTGCAGTGTGTAATTTTAACATGAGTTTGTGTGTGTGTGTGTGCACCTGTTTACATACATAAAGCAATTCTGACATTGCTTCAGCAAATACATAAACTAGCCTTTACGATATGAGTCTTAAAACATAAAATTAAAAGGCCAGAAAGGTTTAGTAACCCTATATTATTTCTGTAACCTTTAATCCCACACCCTAGTTCAAGACAAGTTAGAGTTGATGAACAATGGGCAGGCTGTTCTATTGAGAAAAGTCAGCATTTAAGATCAGCTGTGGCCACTGTCCCCATATTGGATGGAGCTCACCCAATTTGTGAACTAATCTTTGGAAGTTAATTTTCTTATGTGGCTCAAGGAAACCTGCAAGCAAAATGAAGAAAAAATGGATAATTTACAAAGTGCAGTGATCCATTTGAGTAAATTAAAAATGTGGCTAAGAGAAGACAAAGTAACAAATAATCTATTGTCTTTGAGCTCATAATTATTTATCTTTTCAAAATCAAAGTCTACAGAATTCAGACATTAGCAAGTTTGCATGTAAGAAGCCATTACAGCACCTGTCCTTACCAAAGCAACAACAAGCAATGAAAGAGTTTGCTCATTCCTGAATCAGCTTGCATGAATAGTAAAGATATGTGGACCAAATAATCTCAAGATACCAACTGTTTGGGCTGGAGGAATCCTAAACCCTTGGTATTCTGTTGCTAGATTACTATAGCAAGAACACTAGTCCAGACATTAGTTGAACTCAAATCCCAAACCACCGTAAGCAGAAATGTAATGGTTTGGAAACTTTTTTTTCCCTCCATAAAAACCATAGTCAATGGAAGATGCCTTCACCAAGATGAGACTGAAGTGGGAATAAACATTGAACCTGCGATGCTTCTAAGCAAAATGATCTCATTTCCTCACATAGCAGGGAACAGTAAGATGAGATGGCATGCATTCTTTTCAGGCAGAATTCAAAATGATTAAATATGTCAATAATTGTTTAAAAAGAAGAGCTTTGGGGGGCTCAGTAGCTCATGCCTATCATCTGAGCACTTTGGGAGGCTGAGGCAGGAGGATCACTTGAGCCCAGGAGTTCAAGACCAGCCTGGGCAAACTAGAAAGCCCTTAACACTACTAAAAGTTTAAAAATTAGCCCAGCACAGCGGAGTGAAGTTCTAGTCCCAGATATTTGAGAGATTGAGGCAGAAGTATTGCTTGAACCCTGGAGGTCAAGGCTGCAGTGAGTCATGATTGTGCCACCGCATTCCAGTCTAGGTGACAGAGTGAGACGCTGTCTTAAAAACAAAGGAGGTTTCATAAAATTAATAAGCAGATACAGCAGGCCACAGTATTGGCTTTCTAGTATTTTTACTGACAATACAAAAATCACTTTACATTGTGGTCCTAGACACATTCACACATACATAATTGACACAATATTTATCCTTACTCTGCACTATTTACTCAGTTACTTTATAGTCTATTTCTATTAATTATTTTAATGCTGATCGTTACCCACGAAATCGATTTTCTAACCCACTAATTGGTCATAAGTCACAGTTTGAAAATCCTCAAATGCAAGAATAATGTATGAAAAGAATCAATTTTTGTAAACCTAAATTCTCATAGGAAAAGTAATGAAGATCACATACTTTAATATTGAAAAAAAGTCTCTGGGTAATGGATTTTTTGATTTTTTTTTCATTTTTCTTACCTTTATTAGCTTCCTTCAGGAAGTTATTTGTCTTGGGGAAATGGTAAATTGAATCATATCCTATGCAAGAAATGTTTTAGAATCTTTCAAATTATCAGAATGTCCTAATTCCCAATATCCATTTGGACCCCCTCCATGAATAGATTTAGCTGGTGAATTTCCTACCAGCAACCATAATGACATTCCTACTCCCTTACTTCCCAACTCAGAGAACCTCATACAGGAAGGAAGAAAGGAAAGAAAGAAGGGGGGAAAGAAGGAGAGAAGGAAAGAGTGGGAAGGAAGAGTGAATCTCATGTATCTACTCCAAGTTCCTTTAGCCAAGATGTTTGTATGTGGTGGGGTAGGTTGGTTTGGGGCTTAGAGCTTATTGTTATGTTGCCTTGAACCTAGACTGGATTTTGCCCATTAGATCCATTATACATACATATATACATACACACACACATACATATATATCTATTATATATAGATTGTTGATAACTCAAAGTTCATATTTCTTGCTTTATACCAAATTCCTACACAGGAAGAATACTAAAAACTGACTGCCCTTATTATGCATTAAATTTAGCTCAGTGGCCAAATCAGATCTAATGACTCCTTTTGTAAAAATGTGTGTAAGATTTCTTTTACTATCTTAAGCTATTTGAGTGCTTGCACTTATAACTTTATAAAATTAAATGAAAACCTACTGACATGTGTGCAAACATGTCACTCTGCTCCCACAGGAACATATTTAAACAGTCTATATATCCTATAAATATATGTTTACCTAATTTTTAGTGTTAAAGATAAAAGTAAGTTATATTTAATAGAAGGTCATGCAAAGAGCTTTAAAAAGCTTTATTCATGCTCTTTGAGATGCTGAAGACATTTCTAGGGTTCACCCAACTGCCATTCAAAGAAGTCACTACTGCTATTGACAGTAATTGTTCAAGGAAAACATTCTCTCTGGGAACAGGTTACAAGACTCCTATATGGGTAGGAAGTCTTTTTCTCTTTCTTTCTCTTTCTTTCTCTTTTTCTTGACAGAGCCCAGCTCACTTTCTTTCCCTGTTTCTTTCTCTTCTTTCTTTCTCTTTCTTTCTTTCTCTTTCTTTTTCTCTTTTTCTTTCTTCTTTTTCTTTCTTTCCTTCTTTCTTTCATTTTCTCTTTCTTCTTTCTTTTCCTTCTTTCTTTCCTTTTCTCTTTCCTTTCTCTTTCTCTTTCTTTTCTCTCTCTCTCTTTCTCTCCTTCCTTCCCTCCTTCCCTCCCTCCCTCCCTCCCTCCCTCCTTCCTTCCTTCCTTCTTTCCTTCCTTCCTTCCTTCCCAATTCTGTGTCCCAGGCTGAAGTGCAGTGGCACAATCATAACTCACTGTGACCTCCAACTTTTGGGCTCAAGCAATCCTCCTGCCTCAGCCTCCCAAGTAGCAGGGAGTACAGGCACGAGTCACACCTGACTATCTTTTAAAACTTTTGTAGCAACAAACTCTTGCTATGTTGTTCCTGGTCTCAAGCTCCTTTATCCTCCTGTATTGGCCTCCCTGAATTCATAAGTGGATGGTTGAGAAACTGGCAGGAAATTGGCCAAATTTATCTCCTAAGATGTATTCTTTGGCCCTTGGATGTTTACAAAAAAATTTTAACTAGTTACAAATACTAAAAAGTGAGAGATTACACATTATATGCCAAGTTTGCTTTCAGCTTCCTTTAAAGAGTCATGTAACAAGCTTACCCTGAGTCTACATTGCTGTGAACTCCCTTGCTGGACCTGGGTAGTGATGGTCACTTTATGATGAGCAGGGGCTTTCAGGTCAGCATACCCTAACCTGCACCCTTCCATTTTACAGGCTGTCTCTCTAGACATTTTAGGCATTTGAGCTTGAGACCCCTACTATAAGCAAACATGCTAGGTACAATTTCATCAGTTAATCAACAGACACTTACTTGATGTAATTAATTAATTACCAGCAGCAGAAAGTAACCAAAAAACAAACCATAATGTTTCATGCAAGTTTTCAATCTAAACACATTTGTTTCTATCTTATTGCCAAGCCTTTTTGTCTTCATCTTGTTATATTTACCTTTGTTCACCCCTCCCCACATGCTTTTTTCCTCTGAGAGATATTTTTTGTAAAATGCAGATAATAGCACCTGCTCAGCCCAACTTTCTGAAAGTCCAAGTGCAAAAGTGCTATATGAATGCAAGGTATTATATCCATTATTGTTCACGCTCACTCACTGTTAAGTTCTTCTAGGCCCTGCTGCTCTGCCTGGCTTGAAGTCTCATGTATCAGCAGGAATAGGTAAAGCTGGTTAGAGGCCTTTAAACTCACTGTTCTTGGTTCCTCCATACTGGTGTTGAAGTAGCTCTTTTTCTCTGTCAGCTCAGAAGTCAATCCAACAAAAACTAACTAAATAAACAAAAACTTCCCCCTTTTCCTATGACAACAACTGAAGCTGCAGACCTACTTGCACCAATAGAATCAAGGCTACTAATTCTTAATAGTGGTGATGATTAACACAAATGTACTACACAAATAAGAAGGGTATCCAAAGGCATTTGAATGTGCCAGTAGGTCCATTCAAATGCAATGTGGCTCTGCCCTCAGCACGCAAAAAGGTTGTTGCAGCCCCCAGAAGGAGATATGTTTCCAAGCCAGTCCATTTCTCCAAGAAGTAATCCACAGTTTGTTTGTTTTGAGATAGTTTCACTCCTGTTGCCTAGGCTGGAGTGCAATGGTGCGATCTCAGCTTACTGCAACCACCTTCCGGGTTCAAGTGGTTCTCCTGCCTCAGCCTCCTGAGTGGCTGGGATTACAGGAATGTGCCACCATGCCCAGCTAATTTTGTATTTTTAGTAGAGATGGAGTTTCTCCATGTTGGTCAGGCTGGTCTTGAACCCCCAAACTCAAGTGGTCCTCCCACCTTTGCCTCCCAAAGTGCTGGGATTATAGGCATGAGCCACCATGCTCAGCCAGTTATGCTGTTTTTGAATGCTCTGCATCATTTTGTAAAATGTTAAACTAGTTCAATGTCAAAATACAAAGGCAAAGCAATCTGTCAACCAAAGGACTTGCAAATGTGCACATTTCACCATGGCAATTGTCTTCTGAGCTTCAGGCTCCTCACCTCACCAACCCTCTGACATCCCATAATGGTAGGGAGTTTTTTCTGTACTTTCTTAGCTCATAAAATTCTCAGTGCCCAGAATGCTATCTAGAGACGGTATGCAATATGCAAAATCTTCTTGAGTTTGTTTTTGTGGTGGAATAAATGAAGGATGCCCCCCAATAAATATCTAGAATTTAACTTGTCTAGGATAAGAATTCTGATTTCCATCTCCCACCTCCAAAACTGCTCCTTTCCTGTTTTTTTGTCTTTGCAATTGGTACTGCCATCCTCCCAGTTCTTCAGTGACACTGATTCCTCTTTCCCTTACTCCCACTTCCAATCAGCAAGTTCTTTTGGCCTACCTCTGTGATGTGGCTCACATCTGTTCCCTTTTCACCACTATCACTGCTACCCCAATACAGCCTCTTAACTGGACGATTCCAGAAACATCCCCCTCCAGCTTCCTGTCTCCCCTCTTTCCTCCTGCAGACCCTTTTCTTCACAACAATCAAGAAGAACTTTAAAATGTATAATTCTGCCAAGAATTCTCCAGTGGCTTCTCATGGCACTTAGATTAAGATGAAAACTCTTTATCATGATTTAGTCTGTAGGGTAAAACATTTGGGGTTTCTAGACCCTGGCCATAATAGAAGCATCCAGAGAGCTGAAAAACATGCAGAGCTTGAGGCATGCATTAGACTCATCTAACCAACCTTGCTAGAGGTGAGAGGCTCAGTAGATTCCACATTGAACATTCCCCATCTTTCATCTTCTATGTTTTATATCCCTCTCCTTTTCACCCATGACACTTCGACTACATGGGGCTTCTCTTCCCTCTCCAGAAATCATCGAGTTCTTTCCAGTCTCAGGACTTTTGCTTTTGTTGTACTACCTGAAATGCCCCTCCTCTTCATGGCTGTTTCTTTGCCTCATCCCAGAGTCCTATCAAGCATCGCCTCCCTCTTGCATCCTCAATAACACAGCCCCAACCACTGCCCTTAGGTGTTTCTATGCCATACTTGTTATATTTTCCTTCTAGTACTTATCACATGAATTGAAGTAATCTTATCAATTTATGAGTTTATATATCTCCCCTAGTAAGAATTAAAATCCATGATGGCAGAGACATTGCAGGGTTTTTTTGATTGCTGACTTTCCGTCCACAGGTACATGTGGATAATCAATATGTTAGTGTTTGTGGGCTCTGTCGCAACTGCCCACCTCTGCCATTGTAGTGTGAAAGTAGCCAAAGATGAGATGTGGTAAATACGCATGGCTGCGTTCTAGAAAAACTTCATTTATAGAAACTGAAATTCAAATTCTGTTTGATTTTCATAGGTTGAAAGAATTATTTCATTTTTGTTTGTTTAACCATTTAAACAAATTGTAAAGACCGGCTTATAAACCCATACAGAAACATGAGGCAGAGTGGATTTGGCCTGTGGGCTGTAACCTCTGATTAAGAGCATTTATTTTGTCATTTAGTTTGAAAGTCCTGAACATCTTCAAGAAACACATGGAAGCTTCCTAAAACACTGTTAGCAATGTTATCATTCTATTTCCATCTTAGGATGTCTGCAGGTCTAAGACCAATTCCAAAAGCATTTGCCAGGTATATATTAGGTTAAATTAAACTGTATTAAGTGGCAGGCTGGGGGCAGCTACACAGGGTACCAATCTACAACTAACGATAAAATATCACTGTAATAAATCTGAAATTTTGGACTTCTGAACTCAGTTTTCCACAAGAGTGTTTTTAAATAAATGGCAAAATATAAATTCTCGAAAATGAAGACATCAGTCCTGAATGAGTAGTAATTTAAAATAAAGCACCTATCTCTTCTTCATTAATATTGAGGAAACATTCAAATAATTTTTAAATGGAAAACATAAATATTTAAATATTTTAGACATTGCAAACTCTGTTTTTGCATCTTACATAACTTCAAAATAAATTGAAAACATTGTGAAGAGACTTTCAAAAAAATACAAAGAATAAAATAGTTCCTCCCTGTTCTTAAGGAGTTTGTACTGGCTGTCCCTGACTTTCACCTGCCCAAATATTAATTATACATTTTACTTCAGCCCAAAAGCCAATATTTCTGGTAAGATTTCCTGAATTCCCAGACATAGATTGGTTGTTCTAGGTTTCCAGTATTTCCTCTTCTTTGCATATATTTATATATTTATTTTGAAATAAAAATATAGTGTTTATATATTTATTGATAAATATAAATATTTATTTACATATTTGAATACTTAGTTAATGTCCATTTCCCTCATGAGACTGCTAAGCACATTAGGCATGTTTTATGGACCTGGACGAGTATTGTGCCTGGCATTCAGTTAGCACTCAATAAATAATTGTTCAACGAATAAATAAGTATTTGAATAAATGTATGTGGTAGACCTTGAAGGAAAGCAAATTTGTACCTTAACAATTAGGAAGATATTTCTTTCCACTTTTTCCATAATTTTTTATAATGCATTCTGCACGCATTTATTACAAATATGATAATCATATTTCTGAGACCCAAACAGTCCACCTTTGGGCGAAGGAAGAATAGAGACGGGGAGGAAATGAAGGTGCTCCTGGAGTGAAAATTCATTAGACGCAGAGGATAGCTTACAAATCATAGCATTCATTTTAAAGCTCACATGCTGGTTACTGCAAAAAAAGAAAAAAAGAATCTACCACATGTATTTAAAAGCAGAGGAAAACACAAAGAAAACTCTTCTTTCTAAACCATAGGAAGCTTGTTTTCAATCTCAATTCCAGGAGATGAACAGCCTGCTCTCCCCTTCATTATATTCCTCATTGCTGCCCTTACAATTAGGTCCTAGAATGCATGCTGGTGTCAAACACGAAATCAAAAGCTACAGCATAAATGCATTTCCAGATACTCTACATATATTTTTGATCTCTTTGGCAAGAGTCAATCTCAGGTGAGGTCTCTCATATGGCTAGTTGTTCCTGGTAAAGATGTCCCCCTTTCCAAGTGGCTGATATTTCAGCATGATCAAGAAAGTGAAACTTGTGCACTAAGAAGAATATTTAGGCATTGAAAATTGATGAATCAGATGATAATAGATTTCCTTACCAGAAAGATATATGCCCTAAAAGTAGGTTTTAACTTATGAGATCAATAGAATCCAGGTTACTAAAGGGTGGTGATGAATAACATGAATATACTGTACTAGTAAGAGATATGTAAGAAGAGGAACTTCTAAAAGAACACAACCAGTTCTGAGCATAGCAAATGAATCATATTCTCTAGCAAAAATTTAATATAAAGACAACAGTTGTGGGTCTTTCAACAGTCTCTAAACTTGCAGTTGCCTGAAATAAATTGGAAAAATATCAAGCAGTCACATTTATCTGAAGATTCAATGTGCAGTTATGAGGCTGTAAAATGGGCATTGCTATAGACAAGATGCTGGCTATCTAAGTGATTATATAAAATTAATCTCCATTAAAACATTACTCCCACTTAACACTAGTTTATATCTTTGCTGATTCTCCTCTCCATACTAAATGCAGTATCAAAAAACTTTAATGTGCAATTATGAATCTTCCAACTACTGCCACATTTCCTGAAATTAATGAAAGTGATATTGAAGAGTTTCTTTAAACTTCAAGCCATTAATAAATAGATTTTTAACAGAGATAGAATGGTTAATGATTAAATATGTAGTTATTGTCAGGGATAATGGCACAATAATCATTTTAAAAGATAATGATTTAAATACAAAAAATAAAAGAGGCCAGTAGGAAAGCACAGGAAGTCTTGAAGAAAATGTGATATCCTATATCATTTGTGGAAAAATCAAAAATAAAATGAAGAATTTTCTTTCACACTGTCAGAAAATTTTCTCACAGAAAATGTTCTAGAAAAACATGAACATAATTCATATTGCTTATTGTAGATATTGGCTTTTTGCTACAATTTCTATCAACATTTTATAAAATACATAGAATATAAAAATAAACATTTTATAAATAATACACAAAATAATAGAAATAAATGATAAAATACATAAAAGATTTATAAATAATATAAAATAAATATTTATATATGAAATGTTTAAAATTATAGATATTATTATCTATAATGGAATAAATATGAAAGTAAATAATTATTTTCATAATATTAACTTCAGTTTTCAAGATAACATTCTGATAACGTATTTCTAGAATTTTCATGACAAACTCACCTCCATTTTAGAGAAACTTTTCCTTGCAGCAATGATCCTTGGTAATGAAGGATCATTTCAATGAGTAGAATTTTCAATTGCTATATCTCTGAATGTTCTTTCTCCAATTTTTCCATGGTCTCCTACCTCTACACCCAGTACTTAAATGTACAGCTTAACTTTTATTGATTTGTAAAACGATTACCTACCTTATTGTCCAATGGAAATACTGTTGAGAATGGCAAAAGAAGCCAAACATAATTAATAGGCATTAAGTGATTTACAGCAATTGTTAACTATTAGAGCCCCAAGTTTTTGGTATTTATTCTACTTAATCATTTTGCATGCTTTTATCACCTGTCAATCCATTCGCTAACATGCCCAACCTCAGATATTCCATCTGATGACCCTAACTCAAAGTCTTGACATACGCAGGACTTCTCCCCTTCTTGATTCACTTTAAGGCCAATCAGCCACCTTAGCGCGGTTTCAGTTTTTTTGTACATGAATACATCTTCTCTATATTTGTAATACTGTTATGAATAAAACCCTCATATTTTTATTTGGATCTACTGCATTGAACTCTTAGCAGGTCTTTTCTCTGCCCCCTTTTTCTTTCCAAGTACAACTTATACCCACTCACACACACAAAGACACACAAAAATAGTCTTACCATGTCAGTCTTTTCTTATCCTGTAAAAAAGACTTAGCTGAGCATAGGCAAGACCCAAGTCCGTATGTATTTTTTCAATTTAATCTCTCATCACTTCCTACATCATACTTTACGGCAAAGCCATAACTTGTAACTAGGGATACAGCAATCTTTGGACAATACAAGCTATAACATATGTACACTTAAAGAACATTTCTGGAAAACAGTGAAAGAATATTATGACTACAAAATAGTTAAGAACCATGATACCAGAGCAAAACCAGCCCTAGAAACAATGTGCATTTTCAGTGGAGACAGCTATGAGCTTGTGTAGTCTTTACCACCCACTGTGGTAGCTACTTGTGACCTTTGCAAGGTAGTTAACTTTCTAAGCATGTTCTCTCGTGTCCAAAACAGAACTAATAATTTTCAACTTATGTGGCTTATTATGAGAATTAAATGAGATACTGTTTGTAAAGTGCTAATGTAGTTTTTCAATCAATGGTAGTTTAGCAACGATGCTAATAAAAATGATGAAGATGATAATACATCAAGATATTTCTCACTAATAAGGTTTTCTTTGTTATTCCCTCTGCCTAAAAAACACTTTGTTCTCCCATTTTACCTGAAAATTTTTATTACTCTTCAAGGTATAACTCAGCCTTCATCTTCTTCAAGAGCCCTTTCCTTACCTGCCTCGGACTGAGCGAAGTGCTTCATGTTTTCATATTTCTGCATATCTTCCTAGAAGAGAAATGGCATTTCATTGAAATGATACAGAAATATTTCCTTAGTCAGAATGTAAGTTTCTTCAAGTCAAAAACTGTGTCTTATTACCCCTTTATCCTCAGTGCCTTGCACAGTAATTGGCACATAGTTATAGAGGGTTTGAAGGCTTTGAGACTGATCAAGGAAAAAGATTTGAACACAAGGGGCAACAACACGCCATAAGCTTTACTGGGCAGTGCTTCCACAGGGTTGCATGAGAAGTACTTCACAGCATAAGACAGTCCCCAGGCTACCATCCAGAGAAAAAGGAGGGTAAGGGGATTGAAGGATTGGAGACAGGGATTGAAGAGGGGCCCACTGATGGTGCTTAGCAGCTTTGGAGGGTCCTGGGTCAGAAAGCTCCAAAATACAGCTTGGAACTTTTTTTTTTCCCCATTTATTTATTTTATTGCATTTTAGGTTTTGGGGTACATGTGAAGAACATGCAAGATTGTTGCATAGGTACACACGTGGCAGTGTGATTTGCTGCCTTCCTCCCCATCACCTACATCTGGCATCTCTCCCCCTGCTATCTCTCCCCAGCTCCCCACCCCTCACCGTCCCTCCCCTATTTCCCCCCAACTGACCCCAGTGTATAGTGCTCCCCTCCCTGTGTCCATGTGTTCTCATTGTTCAACACCCACCTATGAGTGAGAACATGCGGTGTTTGATCTTCTGCTCTTCTGTCAGTTTGCTGAGAATGATGGTTTCCAGGTTCATCCATGTCCCTACAAAGGACACAAACTCATCATTTTTGATGGCTGCATAATGTTCCATGGTGTATATATGCCACATTTTCCCTGTCCAGTCTATCATCGATGGGCATTTGGGTTGGTTCCAGGTCTTTGCTATTGTAAACAGTGCTGAAATGAATGTTTGTGTGCACGTGTCCTTAGAGTAGAACGATTTATAATCCTTTGGATATATACCCAGTAATGGGATTGCTGGGTCAAATGGAATTTCTTGGAACTTTCTAACTGCAGGTCTCTATCTAGTCAATGGGTATCAGCTGCAGGGTGGAGTTTCATGGGGTATGCAAAACAGGCAAGCTCTAAGTGGCTAAAACTGCTTGTTTGGGCTGTTATAAAAAGCAAATGGATATATAAACATTTTGAATTTGTTGCCAGCAGGCCTGTACACAACCTAGAGACCAATACACAGAAGCCAACTTTGGCTCATTTATGCAACAATAGTAGGTTCTCTGTAATTGTCAAAATTCCGTGAACTTACTAACTACAATTTTGATGTATATTCAGAAGTTCTCAAAGGAACAGCCTACTTGAATTGAGGTTAAAGTCAAAAAGTCCAGAGGTAGAGAGCTTGGTTCATTTGTTTCTTAAATACGTCCCTTAATCTATTCAGTTTCAGAATTCAGGACATTTAAAAGACCCGTCCAGTAACTGAAGGTACCATGACTCCTTTTTTTTCCTATAGCAAACATACTATTCTGTGAATAGTGTGTACTTAAGAAATAATCATTGATTGGAATAAATGAATTAATGATTCCAAAACAAAATAAACTAAAATAAGTAATAGGCATTGAGTGATCCACAAATATTAACTACTGGAGTCCCAAGTTTCTGGCCTCCATTTATACTTACTCACTTTGCATGCTTTTCTCATGTGTCAGTCCCTCCAATAACTAAAGGTATCATGACTCTCTCTTTTTTTTTTTCCCTACAGCAAGCATATCATTCTGTGTATAGTGCATACTTAATAAATATTCATTGATGGGAATAAATGAAGTAACGATTCCAAAACTCCTCAAGCACATATTCTTGAAGATGTTCAGAACAGAGAACTTTTTTTATGCTTAAAATAATTATCTTCTTGAAGAAAATAGCTCAAATCTAATCTATTTAGAAATATTTGGTTAAATTTATTAAACTAAGATTTATGGGTATTGTTTTCTGGTTGAAAAACATTGAATAAAAATCTTTATATACAAGAAATGCCAAATAACGCAGGCAAGTTGAGATAATAAGGGTGTGGTGGCTCATGCTTGTAATCACAGCACTTTGCCAACCTGAGGAAGGCAGGTTGCTTGAGCTCAGGAGTTCAAGAACAGTTTGGCCAACATGGTGAAACCCCGTCTCTACTCAAAATACAAAATTGGTTGGGCATAAATTACATGCCTGTAATCTCAGCAACTGGGGAGGCTAAGGCAGGAGAATTACTTGAACACAATGGCAAAGGTTGCAGTGTGCTGAAATCATGCCACTGCATCCAGCCTGGGTGAGAGGGGAGAAAAAAAAATCATTATGCCTGAAGAATCACCGTCTTTAGATAAATGCCTATTCTACCTCTGTAAATTCACAAATGGTGAGGAGGAGAATGAATGGATAAATAAATTCATCTGTTTCTTAGCAATCTAGTAGATAGATAGATAGACAAATGTGGTACATTTACTATGTACTAGCTACAGCGTTTGGTGCTTTACACACATTATCTCATTTAATTCTCATAACAACCCTCTAAGGAAGAGGTTGTTATTATCACATTTTTAATATGGTAATCAAGGCTTAGGGGAGTATTTGCAGGAGACAACAGAGCTAGTAAGTGATATTTGAATTAAGGTTCTCTTTGCAGTGTCCATGCAGGCTGAAAGAGGAAAATTTCAGCTGTAGAGATTATGTTCCTAAAATAATCCCAACTTCTTTCCACATTGATCTTTCAACTTGCATGCTAAGAATATCCCTTCACTATGAAAAGTAATTTCAAACACAATGAAAACAAGGTAAAATCCATGTGAATTGTAATTAAGTTCCAGATCACCATATTCTAGATGAAAGCAAATGGAAACAGTTGGAAATCTCCTATTTTATGTACTAATAGAATTATTTAGCACCCACTCACTGTTCAATTACTCTAATTATGGTCAACATCAGTCTGTGTTGTTAAAATGACAGAAGAATATGATTCTGCTACTTTTTAGAACTAGCCTTGCCAGAGGGATAATAAATAGGTGTTGTGCCTAACATAGGTAATTGCCATCCATCTTCAGTGGCTCTATACCATTAAAGTGATTAAAATGAAAATAACTTGTATAAATACCTTTTGAATTTTTATTTCTTGTGGTCATTGGTATATGTACCTCCATTATTGATTGAATGTTGTATGATTTTATGATATTTTTGTATCTTCATTCAACAAAAATAAATTCAAGGTATTCTTGCAGTTCTAGAATGAACTCAACAACTGCAAACTTGAACATGCACTAAAGTATCAAAAATAATTAATTTGACAATTAAAAAATCTTTAGTATTAAGCATCTCATTAAATGTATAATTTAATATTCATATAAAGTAGGCTTTAAGCTACTGTATGTGTGTATATGGATGTGTGTATGTCATGTATACATGGACACTGACCGTCTGAAAACTCACAATTAAAGGTTGTAAAACCCAGGAACTTAACTATTAGGTAGCAACAAGAAATTTACTTCAAACACTTCAAATATTCCTATTAGAGCAAATAGTATAAATTTTCTACAATTTAGGCAAACATTTGTTATTTACAAATTTAGAATAGGCTCATAAAATAAACTGGAGAATAAGACAACACTTTGTAACAAAGTCACTGGACCAAGAAAATAAGATACAGATGAAGGGAAAGTCATCCTGACTTTACTATTCCAGTTCTGAGGGAACTCCACATAGCATGACTGAGTAAATTCCACTGGACACTCTTATCCAAGAGTCTCTATGAGATGCAGTTAACTAGGAAACTAGGAGCTCCTGGACACAGTTCCAGAAGTATTTCTCTTGGTCTGCCCAACATTTTGGTAATCACAAATTTAGTTACCAGTATCTTTTTAAAAAATCAAGATATTTTCACATAAATTTCTTTATTCTGGTTTCTCTTGAAAAGTCCAGTGTTTTTAGAACTGGGTGCACGGTCCCTGAAGGCTCCTTTTTTTTCTTACAGCAAGCATACTATTCTGTGAATAGTGTGTACTCAATAAAAAATCATTGATTTGAATAAATGAATTAATGTTTCCAAAACTAAATAAACTAAAATAATTAATAGGCATTGAGTACCCTGAATTTGAATGACTGTTGTTATTAGATGAAGCATATGATTTCCGGAAGCCAGAGTCCCTGCTACCCACTATAGTGTGGCATGAAGTCTAATGGGTCACGAAGTTTATTTTGTGACTCTGGTAGAAATACAAACGGGAGTTTGAGACTTTGGGAAAAGTCTAACTGATGGAAAGAATCTGAAAAATTTGACCACTTCTTTCAAACTTGAACTTCCGTTCCCTTAAAAGAGACAGAAGACTTGATTACTATTTTTGTTTCTCTCGAATCCAATTAGTACCTGGCATTTTGAAAAGTAATTTCAAACATACTGAAAACACAGTAAAATCAATGTGAATTATAAATAACCTCCAGACCACCATATTCCAGAGGAAAGCAAATGAAAGCAGTTGGAAATCTCCTCTTATTTTATGCACTAATTGAATTATATAGCACCTACTGACAGTTCAATTAGTTTAATTATGATGAACATCAGTCTTGGTTGTTAAAATGATAGGAGAATATGGACTTTGTTGAATAGACAGTGATTTGACTAAAGATCATAAGTGGTAGGTTGAACTGGGAACAAAATCTTATGAGATTCAAATGTAGTAAATGGGTTTTGAGATATCTATAGTCTCAAACAAATCATTCCATTAACATCTCACTAAAGTAACTCATTGTTCCACTGAGTCAATCAAAGCATTACCACTGTTTGATATATCAAAGATACTTAGTATTTTTTTCCTTGTATACTCGATACAATCTATATAAATGACTTCCACAAAAATATTTCTGAAACTGGGAAATACTTACTAAGCTTCTCTGAAAAACCAAAAACAACCATAATATGAAGAAAGCAAAGTTTTCCCTAAAAACAACAAGATGACTCTGAAAAATAAAAAATGTAGAATGGGAATCTTCTTAAGAAAAAGTGGTAAATATATAATATTTTCGTTTGGTTTTGAGAGAGCAAAATGTTTGTGCCAGCAGGTATAATCATGATTACCAGGAAAATTTGTCAAATCCATGTATTGATAAAAACTATATTTCTGATAAAGAGTGAAGCATTCATTCACTAAACTTTCTCCTTTAGAATAAACAGTAATTCTGAGAAACATGTACTCCAATGTACACTGACACACTCTATATTCCTGATCGTAATTAAGCTTTTTAAAATCCAATCTACTTAACATCACATATGAAAATTAAAAAGGAATTCAGATAAAGTCTAAGTTTATTTTTTTGAATGATGTCAATACAACATTTAAAATTGTCTTACTTATCATTTTTTTAATTGCACTTTAGGTTCTGGGGTACATGTGCAAATCATGCGGGATTGTTGCAGAGGTACATACATGGCAATGTGGTTTGCTGCCTCCATCTCCCTGTCACGTATATCTGGCATTTCTCCCGTTATCCCTCCCCAACCTTATTATCCCACACTGTCCATCACTATTCCCCCTCAACAGACCCCAGGGTGTGATGCTCCCCTCCCTGTGTCCATGAGTACTCATTGTTCAACACCCGCCTATGAGTGGGAACATGCAGAGTTTAGTTTTCTGTTGTTAGGTCAGTTTACTGAGAATGATGGTTTCCAGAATCATCCATGTCCCTAGAAAGGACACAAACTCATCGCTTTTTATGGCTGCACAGGATTCCATGGTGCATATGTGCCACATTTTCCTTCTCCAGTCTTATCATTGATGGGATTTTGGGTTGGTTCCAGGCCTTTGCTATTCTACATAGTGCCACAATGAACATTCGTGTCCATGTGTCTTTATAATAGAATGATTTATAATCCTTTGGATATATACCCTGTAATGGGATTGCTGGATCAAATGGAATTTCTGTTTCTAGGTCCTTGAGGAATCAACACACTGTCTTCACAATGGTTGAATTAATTTTCACTCCCACCAACAGTGTAAAAGTGTTCCTATTTCTCCACATCCTTTCCAGCATCTGTTGTCTCCAGATTTTTTAATGATCACCATTCTGTGTGCGATGGTATCTCAATGTGGTTTTGATTTGCATTTCTCTAATGACCAGTGATGATGAGCATTTTTTCATACGTTCGTTGGCCTCATAAATGTCTTCTTTCGAAAAGTATCTGTTCATATCCTTTGCCCACTTTCAAATGGGTTTGTTTTTTTCTTGTAAATTTGTTTTAGTTCTTTGTAGATTCTGAATATTAGCCCCTTGTCAGATAGGTGGATTGCAAAAAATGTTTTCCCATTCTGTTGGTTGCTGGTTCTCTCTAATGATAGTTTATGTTGCTGTATAGGAGCTCAGGAGTTTAATTAGATCCCATTTGTCTATTTTGGCTTTTGCTGTTTTAGTCATGAAGTAATTGTCTATGCCTATGTCCTGAATGGTTTTGCTTAGGTTTTCATCTAGGGTTTTTATGGTGCTAGGTCATATGCTTAAGTCTTTAATATATCTGGAGTTAATTTTAGTGTAAGGTGTCAGAAAGGGGTCCAGTTTCTGCTTTCTGGACATGGTTAGCCAGTTTTCCCAATACCATTTATTAAACAGGGAGTCCTTTCCCCATTGCTTGTTTTTGTCCAGTTTGTCAAAGATCAGATAGTTGTAGATGGTTGGCATTGCCTCTGAGGCCTCTGTTCTGTTCCATTGGTCTATATCTCTGTTTTGGTACCAGTACCATGCTGTTTTGATTACTGTAGCCTTGTAGTATATATAGTTTGAAGTTAGGTAGCGTGATGCCTCTAGCTTTGTTCTTTTTGCCTAGGATTTTCTTGGCTATGTGGGCTCTCTTTTGGCTCCATATGAAGTTTAGGGTGGATTTTTCCAGTTCTGTGAAGAGGGTCATAGGTAGCTTGATGGGGATAGCGTCGAATCTATAAATTACTTTGGGCATTATGGCCATTTCCACAATGCTAATTCTTTCTAACCATGAGCATGGAATGTTTTCCCATCTGTTTGTGTCCTCTCTTATTTCCTGAGCAGTGGTTTATAGTTCTCCTTGAAGAGGTCCTTTACACCCTTTGATAGTTGTATTCCTAGGTATTTTATTCTCTTTGTAGGAACTGTGAATGGCAGTTTGTTCTTGATTTGGCTCTTTTTAAGTCTGTTATTGGTGTATAGGAATGCATGTGATTTCTGCACATTGATTTTGTATCCTGAGACTTTGCTGAAGTTGCTTATCAGTTTCAGGAGATTCTGGGCTGAGACAATAAGGTCTTCTAGATATACAATCATGTCATCTGCAAATAGAGACAATTTGACTTCCTCCTTTCCTAATTGAATACCCTTTATTTATTTTTCTTGCCTCATTGCTCTGGCTAGAACTTCCAATACTGTAGGAGTGGTAAGAGAGGGCATCATAGTCTAGTGTCAGATTTCAAAGGGAATGCTTCCAGTTTTTGCCCATTCTGATATTGGCTGTGGGTTTGTCATAAACAGCTTTTATTATTTTGAGATATGTTCCATCTATACGTAGTTTATTGAGAGCATAAAGGGGTGTTGAATTGTTGAAGGCCTTCTCTGCATCTATTGAGATAATCATGTGGTTTTTTCTTTGGTTCTGTTTATGTAGTGGATTACGTTTATAGACTTGCATATGTTGAACCAGTCTTGCATTCCTGGGATAAAGCCTACTTGATTGTGATGGATAAACTTTTTGATGTGCTGTTGCAATTGGTTTGCCAGTATTTTATTTTTGTATCTATGTTCATCATGGATATTGGCCTGAAGTTTTCTTTTTTTGTTGTGTCTCTGCTGGGTTTTGGTATCAGGATGATGTTGGTCTCATAAAATGATATGGGAAGGAGTCTCTCTTTTTTGGATTGTTTGGAATAGTTTCAGAAGGGGAGGTACCAACTCCTCTTGTATGTCTGGTAGAATTCGGCTTTGAACCCGTCTGCACCTGGACTTTTTTTGGTTGGTAGGCTACTAATTGCTACCTCAACTTCAGCCCTTGTTATTGGTCTATTCAGGGTTTCAACTTCTTCATGGTTTAGGCTTGGGAGGGTGGAAGTGTCCAGGAATTTATCCATTTCTTCCAGGTTTACTGGTTTGTGTACATAGAATTGTTTGTAGTAATCTCTGATGGTAATTTGTATTTTTGTGGAATTGGTGGTGCTATCCCCTTTATTGTTTTTTATTGCATCTATTTTATTCTTCTCTCTTTTCTTTTTTATTAATCTGGCTAGTGGTCTATTTTGTTAATCTTTTCAAAAAAATCAGCTCCTGGATTTATTGATTTTTTGAAGGGTTTTTGTGTCTCTATCTCCTTCAGTTCTACTCTGATCTTAGTTATTTCTTGTCTTCTGCTAACTTTTGAGTTTTTTTCATCTTGCTCCTCTAACTCTTTCAATTTTGATGTAGGGTGTCGATCTTTCCTTTTTTCTCATTTGGGCATTTATTGCTAAATATTTTTCTCTAGACACTGCTTTAAATGTGTCCATAGATTCTGGTACATTGTGGCTTCATTCTCATTGGTTTCAAAGAACATCTTTATTTCTGCCTTCATTTCTTTGTTTATCCAGTCAACATTCAAGAGCCAGTTGTTCAGTTTCCATGAAGTTGTGTGGTTCTGAGTTCATTTCTGAATTCTGAGTTCTAACTTGATTGCACTGTTGTCTGAGAGACTGTTTCTTATGATTTCCGTTCTTTTGCATTTGCTGAGGAGTGATTTACTTCCAATTATGTGGTCAATGTTAGAGTAGGTATGATGTGGTGCCGAGAAGAATGTATATTCTGTGGATTTGGGGTGGAGAGTTCTAAATGTCTATTAGGTTTGCTTGATCCAGGTCTGAGTTCAAGTCCTGGATATCCTTGTTAATTTTCTATCTCATTGGTCTGTCTAATTTTAACAGTGGAGTGTTAAAGTCTCCCACTATTATTGTGTGGGAGTCTAAATCTCTTTGTAGGTTGTTAAGAACTTGCTTTATGTATCTGGGTGCTCCTGTATTGGGTGTGTATATATTTAGGACTGTTAGCTCTTCTTGTTGCATTGATCTTTTTACCATTATGTAATACCCTT